>NC_088684.1:31194215-31506280 GCF_028017835.1 Emys orbicularis
GATATTTTCTGTCTTACTATCTATTCCTTTCTTAATGATTCCCAACATTCTGTTCACTGTTTTGACTGCCACTGCACATTGAGTAGATGTTTTCAGAGAACTATCCACAATGACTCCAAGATCCCTTTCTTGAGTGGTAAAAGCTAATGTAGACCCCATCATTTTATATGTATAATTGGGATGACGTTTTCCAATGTGCATTACTTTGCATTTATCAACACTGAATTTCATCTGCCATTTTGTTGCCCAGATCCCCAGTTTTATGAGATCCTTTTGTAGCTCTTCGCAGTCTGCTTGGGACTTAACTATCTTGAGTAGTTTTGTATCATCTGTACATTTTTCCACCTCACTGTTTACCCCTTTTTCCAGATGTAAGGGGTCGGACTCACCCCTGTGGCGCCTCCTGCTGGTCATCTTTGGGAATTAGTTCTTCGACCCAGGAGCGCCCTCTGCAGGCCAGTGATCTGCCTTGCCACTGGTCCTGTGTCCCTCCCAGGACCCCGGTGCCCCTTTCTCTGGGTGCTGCCCCCTTGCAGTACCCACACACTCTGGGTCTCCCCTCCCAGGGGAAACCCCACCCACTAACCCCACCTCACCTCAGTGTAAGGCTACTGCCAGTCACCAGCTAGCCCCACTCCTTGGGGCAGACTGCAGTATCAGCCACTCATCACAGGCAAGGCTGGGTTTGGACTTGCTGCCTTTGCCTACCCCTGAGCTGCCCTCTGCAACCCCCAGTACCTGTTGGCCCAATACTAGGCCGCAGCCTGGGGCTTTCCAGGCTGGAGTTCCGCAGCTCCTCTGCCTTTCCCCAGCCCTGCTCCACTCAGGTACCCTGTGTGACAGCGTACCCCATAAGGCTTTATGGGGGGGTGTTTATAAATGTATGTATGATATAACTGAAATATGTTTTGTGCTGCCTGTGCCATGTAACATATCTCCGTAAAGGTTATGGTCTACTATATCTATTCATCCTTTGTACTTATATACCATTTTCTACTTGAGGTTAAGAATATGGGCTGTATGCTTGCTTGATTTCTAAGTAAGCTTGGTGAGGCATTTGGTCAGCTTCTTTAGGAAGGAATTTGCCAGGTTAAGTACCTGATCGGGAAACACTTGGGGAACAATGCATCTTGGAATGCTCCAATCCACATAAGAAGTCTTCCTGGAGACATGCAAGATACCATGTGGACAATGGCGTCGGCCTGTAAAGACTGAGTCATGCAGGGGCATGTGACTTGCCCAGGTGTCTCCAAAACTCCATCTTGGAGCTGGACTTTGCATAGGAGGGAGGAGGGGGGTCTCCTCCCACAAGAGAGAGCCTATTTAAACCTGGGGGAGACCCCTCCATTTTGTCTTCAGCTGGCTAAAGAAGGAGCCTCTCCACCCCCCCCAGGATACTTGAAAGAAACTGGAACAAAAGACAGAAACTACAGGGGTTGTGAGAGATTGCTGGACCCAGGCTAAAGGGAGATTAGCCTGTAAAAGGGAGCATTCTGGAACTGGTGAGGAACTTATCTGTATTTAGTTTGATTAGGCATAGATTTGCGCATTTTATTTTATTTTGCTTGTGACTTACTTTGTTCTGTCTGTTACTACTTGGAACCACTTAAATCCTACTGTCTGTATTTAATAAAATCACTTTTTATTTAGTAATTTACTCAGAGTATGTATTAATACCTGGGGGAGCAAACAACTGTGCATATCTCTCTATCAGTGTTATAGAGGGCGAACAATTTATGAGTTTGCCCTGCATAAACTTTATGCAGGGTAAAACGGATTTATCTGGGTTTAGACCCCATTGGGAGTTGGGCATCTGAGTGCTAAAGACAAGCACACTCCTGTGAGCTGGTTTTCAGGTAAACTTGCAGCTTTGGGACAAGTGATTCAGACCCTGAGTCTTTGTCAGAGCAGACTGGAGTGTCTGGCTCAGCAAGACAGGGTGCTGGAATCCTGAGCTGGCAGGGAAAACAGAAGCAGGGGTAGTCTTGGCACATTAGGTGGCAGCTCCCAAGGGGGTTTCTGTGATCCAACCCGTCACACCCTGTCTCAAGCTCCCTGCACCCAGGCCCTTCTCTCTCTGAATGCAGAGAGTGAGTATCTCCTTGCTCCTGGCTCAAGCCTTTATAGGGCCAGCTGGGCTCTGATTGGGGTGTGGCCCAGCTGCAGCTGCTTCCCCCCAATCAGCCCAGGTCTTTCCTTCCACAGCCCCAGCCCTCTGCAGGGCTGACTTTAACCCTTCCCAGGCAGGAGTGGGTGACCACCCCGCTACACCAGATCATTTATGAATATGTAGAATAGGACTGGTCCCAGTACAAGTACAGACCTCTGGGAGACACATCTATTTACTATAGCTCACCTAACCAGGAAGAAGAGGTTGATGAGACTTTTTTTTTAAACAACTAACAAAATCATTCAAAGCACAGGACTTGGTGGTGATGGGGGAACTTCAACTACCCAGACATCCAGTGGGAAAATAAAGCAGGGATGAGATTATCCAACAAGTTCTTGAGATACATTGTAGACAATATTTTATTTCACAAGGTGGAGAAAGCTCCTAGGGGAGAGGCTGTTCTAGATTTCATTTTGACCAATAGGGAGAATTTGATAGTTGAAGGCAGCTTGGGTGAAAGTGATCATGAAATGACAGAGTTCATGATTCTAAGGAATGGTAGGAGGGAAAAAAGCAGAATAAAGATAATGGATTTCAAGAAGGAAGAATTTAGAAAACTCAGGGACTTATTAGGTAAGATCCCATGGGAAGCAAGTCTAAGAGGAAAAACAGTTTGAGAGAGTTTGCAGTTTTTCAAAGAGACATTATTAAGGTCACCAAAGCTAACTATCCCACTGTGTAGGAAATATAGGAAGTATCGCAAAACACCCCTCTGGCTTAACTAGGAGATCTTCAAAATTACAAAGGATGAATATAAACAAACACAAGCATGTCGTGATAAAATTAGAAAGGTCAAGGCAAAAAATGAGATTAAACTAGCTAGAGACAATGAGTAACAAGAGCAAGACCAAAGGCAAGGTAGGAACATTAATCAATCAGTGGAGGAAAGACAATAATTGAAAATAGAGAAGTGCTAAATGACTTTGTTTCAGTTTTCACCAAAAAGATTAGTGACAACTGGGCATCTAATATAGCAAACAACAGTGAAAATGAGGTTGCATCTGAGGCTAAAATAGGGAAAGAAAATTACATAGACAAGTTAGATGTCTTCAAGTCGGCATGGAACTGACTGACGAGATATCTGAAACATTAGCAATTGTCTTTGAAAACTCATGAAAAACAGGAGAGATTCCAGAGGACTGGAAGAGGGGAAATATAGTGCCAATCTATAAAAAAGGGAATAAGGACAACCCAGGGAATTACAGACCATTGAGCTTAACTTCAGTACCCAGAAAGATAATAGAGCAAATAATCAAGCAATTAATTTGCAAACCTCTAGAAGACAAGGGCATTGAAGCCTTCTCAAAAGTGGGGGACCCCTGCCCCTCCCCTGAGGCCCTTCCCCTTTTTCTTCCTCCAAGGTCCCTCCTCTGCCCCACCCTTTTCCCCCAAGGCCCCACCCCTGCCCCCAAGGTCCCTCCTCTTCCCCCAAGATCCTGCCACTCCCCCTGGAGGCCCCACACCTGGCCAAGTCAGAAGCAGGGGCAGGGCTGGGGAGTATGTCCCCGCTGCCCGGGGTTGAGGGGCCAAAAGCAGGCCCCTGCCCATGTCCCTGCCCCCTGACCCTCTGCCCAGGGCAGGCGAAGGGTCCACAGCTCTCCACAGCTCTTTCCCTGACCTGGCTCCAGCCAGGGGGTGGGACATTGGAGCCACAGCCTGGCCATGGTAAAAGCTGCACAGGTAGCTGTCGGGAGTCATGGTGGACCCTCCACCTTCCTGCAGTGTGGGGGACCCAAGGAGAGCAGCCCCTGGCCCGTGTCCCCACCCCCAGGGCCCTCAGCCAGGGCAGGTGGAGGGTCCACGGCTCCCCACAGTTGCCTGCACAGCTCTTAACATGGCCAGGCTGTGGCTCCGAGGCTCCCCCCTCTCCCGAACAGAGCCAGGTCCAGGAAAGAGTCACACAGGCAGCTGTGGGGAGTCATTGCAGAGTCACGGACCCTCCTCCACCTGTCCTGTGCCGTGTTGGGAGCCCAGGAACATGGGCTGGGGGCTTCTCTCGGGCCCCCTGCACTTTGGTCAGGTGGAGGGTCCACAGGGTTCCTAAAACTGCCTGGGCTCCTCGGCCTGGCTCCACCAGCTGCTGGCCTGGCTGGGGTGTGGGGCCTCTGGAGGAAGAGGAGGGGAAGGGGGGGGTGTTCCACTGTGGTTAAAAATGGACAAGCCACGCCCGTCCACTTTCAAAAAGTGGGAGGGCCCTGGCCCCCTGGCCTCCCCTGCCACCACTTGAAAATAGTAATGTGATAAGTAGCAGTTAACATGGGTTTTTCAAGAACAAATCATGTCAAACCAGTCTAATAGCTTTCTTTGACAGGGTAACAAGCCTTGCAGATACGGGGGAAGTGCTAGATGTGGTATATCTTGACTTTAGTAAGGCTTTTGATATTTTCTCCCATGACTTCTCATAAACAAACTAGTGGAATACAACATAGATGGAGCTGCTATGACAATGGGTGTGTAAGTGGTTGGAAAACCATTCCCAGAGAGTAGTTAGCAGTTCACAGTCTAGCTGGAAGGGCATATTTAGCGGAGACCCACAGGGATCAGTGTAGGGTCCAGTTCTGTTCAATATCTTCATAAACAATTTAGATAATGACATATAGAGTACACTTATAAAGTTTGAGGATGATACCAAACTGGGAGGGGTTGCAAGTCTTTTGGAAAATAGAATTAAAATTCAAAATGATCTGGACAAACTGGAGAAATGTTTTGAAGTGAACAGGATGAAATTCAATAAAGACAAATGCAAAAATAATTCATTTAGGAAGGAACAATCAATTGCACACATAAAAAATGGGAAATGACTGCCTAGGAAGGAATACTGTAGAAAGGGATCTGCGTATTGTAATGGATCACAAGCTAAATATAAGTCAACTGTTCCAAAAAAGAAGCAAACATTCTGCAATGTATTAGCAGAACTATTGTAAGCAAGACACATGAAATAATTGTTCCACTCTACGCCACAGCCTTGGCTGGAGTATTGTATCCAGTTCTGGGTGTCATATTTCAGGAAAGACATGGACAAATTGGAGAAAGTTCAGAGGAGAGAAACAAAACTGATTAAAGGTCTAGAAAACGTGAGCTATGTGGAAAGATTGAGAAAAATGTGTGTGTTTAGTCTGCAGAAGAGAAGACTGAGAGGGGAAATAATAACAATTTTCAAGTACATAAAAGTTTGTTACATGGAGGAGGGTGAAAATTTTTTCTCCTTACCTCTGAGGATAGTACAAGAAGAAATAGGCTTAAATTGCAGCAAGGGAGGTTTAGGTTGGACATTACGAAAAACTTCTTAACTGTCAGGGTGGTTAAGCACTGGAACAAATTGCCTAGGGAGGTTGTGGAATCAGTCATTGGAGGTTTTTAAGAGCCGATTAGACAAACACCTCTCAGAAATGGTCTAGTTATTACTTAGTCCTGCCTTGAGTGTAGGGGACTAGATTAGATGACCTATTGAGGTTCCTTCCACTCCTATACTTCTATGATTCCATGCATCACACAATAGTATAGCTAGCTAGTACATTACCAATTTTTATATGATACTTTACAAGGCATTCTTTGGCTAAATATTCTGACAACAGCATTTTGCCAGTTGGTTCTTAATTACCAGGTACAACCCTCATATAAAATGATTTTGATATCCTTAATCTATTTCCCAATGAACGGGTGTCAATATCACACAGACCACTGTAACAACAGGGTTCCTTTTGAGCAGACGCAATAGAGCTGTCAAGCAATTAATGTTGCCCATGGAATGTGTTCTGTGGATAAATTAAGGACCTCATTTTCCATGCTTGTCAGTCTGCAATAGTTTACAGACATTAACATCACCAATCTGCGTGTCTGTCTATCTAAAGCATTTCTAAGCACCTATCATCTTAGTATCTAAGCTATTTGCTTCTCTGATACAACCCTCCCTCCGAAGGGATAAGCTAGAATTCATCTTGAAGACTTCTGAGCTGTGGGCAGATAGATTTTTCAATAATGGTTACTGAAAGAACAGGAAGAAGCCTTAATTAGTGGGTAAGCCTGCAGTGACACAACAGTTTCCACTTCTGCAACTCTTATTGTAACTCTTAGTTTTACCTTAGAAGCTATATTCCTCTCTCTCTCTATGCCTTGTTTTCCTTCATTCTTCCTTTTCCATTTTCTCAAAATAGCATGCCATAAAAGATTGTTTTATAAACTGCCCAGTTTTTTTTCATAACTAAGTACTGCAAAGAGAATATGCTACAAATTTGCACAAAGAGTGCACAAAATAATAAAAGATTAAACCCATTACACAAGAAACTTATCATACTCTTAAATATCATCACATCATAGTTAGATTATCAAGCAATATTTAAAATATCTGGTTTCTGATGGAAAATAACAGTATAATTATCCCTAAACATACCTGTCTGGGCACATTACAAAAGGTATATATCTGATCTGATGTCAGTAAAGTGCAAGCAACACTTCATGTATAGATTGTTAATTGACTATTGTTGCTAAAACAATAACACAGTTATTATGAAGTTTAAGGAAGTGAATTACAGTGACAGAAATGGAGAAGTGGAAAGCATAGAGCAACAGACGATGTGAGCATTGTGAAATAAGAGGCTAGTTGAGCAGTGAAAATATACACTATGTACACAATGGTCATCATAGATAAGTTTCTACTTCTTATATCACATTTCTGTGCTACAAAGTAAGGCTAGGTCTACACTGCAGCGGGGGGTCCGACCTAAGATACGCAACTTCAGCTACGTGAATACCGTAGCTGAAGTTGCGTATTTTAGGTCGGCTTACCTGGCGGTGAGGACGCGGGAAAGTCGACCGCTGCCGCCGACTCCCCTGCCACCTCTTGCCGAGGTGGATTTCCGGAGTCGACGGCAGAGCGATCAGGGATCGATTTTACCGCGTCTTCACTAGACGCGGTAAGTCGATCCCCGATAGACCGATTGCTACCCGCCGGATCGGCGGGTAGTGAAGACAAAGCCTAAGACAGTCCTCAAGGATGTTAAGGAGAGGAATGCACAGAGTCATTAGAAAGTCATGAAGACCCTTACGTGAACACTTCAGTCATAACTAATCAATACAGCTAACATTATAAAACTTGGTCACTTTGAGCAAAGTTTCAACAAATGATACAATCATTTTGCATGGGAGGAGCCTGGAAAAACCCACTGCATCTTTAGCTTCCAGGTCACTTCCGGGTGTCTAGAAATAATTGAGGCATCAGCTGGGTAGACTGGTGTACCTTGGTTATTAATAGTAAAATCATCCTGATAGATTTGGGGCAGGAGAAGGGAGGGCTGAGGTATATGACAAGTGATGACTTAATACAGAATGGTCTTTTTCATATATCTTTTTACCAACTTTGACTTCTCAAGCCTTCTGTTCCTGTTCCCTCCTCCCTTTTGGCACAAGATCTTAGTGATTTCTTCAAAGAAAAGAAATAAGACTCACAATGATCTCCATAGTCCACTTTCCAACCTTCCTTTCCCCCTTATTATCCCTTAATAACCTCTCTTCCTTCTCCTCTGTCACTGATACAGACTTCCTGCCTTCTCTCTTCATTATATCCCTCTGCCAGCCAAAATAACACCACCCACTCTTTTTCTTCTAACCTTCCTTACTTCTAATCTCATCTCCTCTCTCACTCTTCTCTTCAACTTCTCATGTCTTTTCAGTTTCCTTTTCTATTCAGTAGGAGCATATTGGGGACTCTACAATCTTGAGCAAGGCTACCCTATTGCCCACTCAAACTATCTCTAAACTCACTAAGTGTAGTGTCTAAAACCACTGAATGGCATTTCTTTCCTCCAATTCCATTCTTGATGCTCCAATGTGACTTCTGTCCTCCATGTTCCACTAAAAATGTCTCTAATGACCTCTTCCATGATCTCAGGGCCTGCACTCCTTTATCCTCCTTGCTCTCTGAACCTCAAATATTCTCAGAATAATCTTCAGATATGTATAGTCATTAAGGACTCTTGTGCCAGCCAAAGTACGCACAATTAATGGTGTTGTAACAAGCATCCTGTAATGAAGTTCCCAAATTCGGCTCAATACTTTGAATCCATGAATCTCTGGAGTGGCACCAGGTAGGTTCAGAGCATGCATCCCTTTGCACATTGATGGAAAGTTTGTGTGCATGGTATGTTGAGGGGTTTTGTCCACTCTGGCAATGTGAATAAAGAGCATGCATCACAGCTTTTGAATATAATGAAAGATTAAAGGAAGGCAAGATCTTTGGGAGATTGTCACATTTTGCACAAAATCAAACCACTGTATGTTCAGCATTTGGTGCTGACAGAGCATATGGAATGCCTATAGATGCTGCAAGTCTGCTTGTAAGAGGGTCCAGGTTTCTGATCCACATAGCAACAAAGGCAGTGCACAGGTTTGATAGGTGCTGAACTTTGTTTCAACACAAAGACATTTTTGCATCTACAAGCAAGACATGGACTTCATACAGGAGGCAGCAAGGCCCATTTGTCAAAGAACATCCAGTTTGCGGTGACAGTTAGAACTCTGTTTGTTGATCATTTGAATTCTGCTGCTCAAATAATTATATTGTCTCAGCACTCTGACCATATGAACCCCCTCTTCAATACTGCATCTAATATAAGCTTGACTTTACCTTCAAGGTCCTTCATAACATAGCCCCACACTGTAGACAGTAAGCCTTATATCTATGTAACATGCTGGAGATATCCAGAGCCATGAGCCACTGTGTTACCTCTGTGCCTCAGCAAAAGTGAGTTTAGCAAGAGATTAGACTATGTGGTTATTGCAAACTCCTCAAGGGTCTCCCAGCCCAAACCTTGCCTAGCAGGTAACAAGTAGTGAAATTCAGCCCCAAGCTCCTCAGAGATGTTTCTCTGCAAAGCATAACACTTAATACAGTAACAGAAGATATTACATTTTCTGCTCCGTTAAAGAGTCAGTACATTTCAGTTCATTAATGTAACTGGGGTAAATATACCCTTCCCTTCAAACACAGCACTGAATTGGTTTATTGTAAAAGTAAAACAAGTTTATTAAAACAAAAGCCATAGGTTAAGGGATACCAAGTGTAATGGAGAATGGTAGAAAGGATTCAAAACAAACAGAAATATAAATACACTTTTGAGACTAAAATCCAGTGTAACACCTTTAACGAACTGGGGTGTTTTGTTCAAAATAATTTTCTCGCCACAGTTCTTCCAGCATGGTGAGTCCAAGGTGCTGATTTTCTTCGTCTCCTCAGGTGAAGGATCATTTAGGGATGGTTCCCCTTCTGCTTATAGTCCAGTAAACATTTGAAATATATTCTGAGATGTATCCCAAGATAAAAGTTCCTTGTCTCTACTGGCTGTGGACGCCATGCTACCTGGTGTGGCCTCCATGCTGGTCTTCTCCCCAGCTGGTGATTTTTACAATGCAGATTATTTCTTCCTGAGACCCTCAGTACAAATGAATAGTCCATTGAATTTGGGCACACTTGGTCTGACATGTTGGCCTCTTTCCTTTGTCTGGAGAAAACCTGTTTACCAGACCCCCTGATATGCCTCGTTAAAACACCTTTTCACAGACTTTAAAGCATAATATCAGTGAGTATTCATAATTCCACATGCAACATTATCACATACATTACTTAATGATATGATTGACCAGTGTGTTGTTAGTTTTCATGTGATAGCTCACAAGGCATATTTTGTATAAATATTATTACAGTAGCCTGTAGGGTGTGAATAGAGGGGTGCCCAGCGTCAAAATCTATACCTGGTAGGTTGACCAAAGTAACATGACAAATGGCATAATCATCTTCTGATTGGATGTGGAGCTTGCCAAGCCAATCTGAGGCAGTCTCATCTGCAAAGTGCAGAGTCCTCAGAGCACCATCACATCTGGTCAGAGGGCTATCATCAGTGATGTGTGACTGCGTCTTTGGCCACAGTCATGTGTGGGATTCTCTCTTTGGCCCCAGGTGTGAAGCCTGGCTGCACTTTGACCCAGGTTCACTAGAAATCAGTTCAGAAGGGCCCATTAGCAGTGTGGCAAATCAAAGCTGGGTCCATGCATGGTTGGGTCAGTATAAGAGAATGGCTTCTGGTGTCAGAGTCAGAAATTTAATAGATTCAAAGAGGGATTGGATGTTTATATGCAAACAAAGTTTTGAAAAGGATATAAAACTGCATGCTTTTGGGTTTAAACCAAACTTACTTTTAGGGGTCAGGATGAGATCTTCCACAGGGCATCATACCAGATCTGCTTACTGAGGGGTTTCTTGCCCCTTTCTCTGAGGCATCTGATGCTAGGCACAGCTGGAGATAAGAAACCAGACTAGATGCACTATGGGTCTAATCCACTATGACTCCTATATAGCTAGTTAATTTAGTTACCTGCTGTGATTTTGACCCTTAGATTTGCTCTATCAGCATTTTAGAGCTTTTATCACCATTCACTTTGCTCTTCCTGTAAATACCTCTATACTTTCTCCCATACTGCCTCTGACGTGTGGTTAAAACTCACTGACAAAATCTGAAACAGCCACCACTTTATGTCTCCTTCATATCCCTCTTCAGGCTCACCTTTACCATGATCGTCTATAAATCCAGCTTACTCATCATGGCTAGACAAGTGAAAACAAAACTGACACCCCCCACACACATTCCCCCAGGCACTCTTTTTGGTTTGGCAAACCAACCAACCAACCAACCAACCAACCAACCAAGATAACAAATAAAATATATCTAGTATTTGTTTAGTTCTAATTCAGGTTAGAATGTAGAACAGAATCTGCAGGATTGGACCATATATCAGTATTCTGAGATTCACATTATTAAGATGACATTCCTACACACAGAGGGGAGAATGCTTTAATGCTCACTGGAGATTTCATTCCTCACCAAGAAACCAAATGGGGAGAGTGCTCTGTTAACCACTGTCAAACCCCACGTGGAAGCAAGTCACCATATACCAATGACACTGCTCCATCCCAAACATGGGTCAAATTAATTCATGGTATAAAGTTGACTGAAGGCCAGTAAAGGCTCATGACTCTTTTTTTCCCCTCTCCTTTAGAAATACTGGACAGTACCTGCTTGAGAAAGTAGTAATTTGTGAAGACACTCAGATTGTAATGGTTCTTGCAGTTACAGTAAATATTTCTTTGATTTGTTCCCCTCTCCACCCCAAGATGGTAAATATGGAAAAGAAGCTACAATTGCTCCTAAGGTAGTAACTGACATACTGTGAACTGCCTCTCAACCTTTCTTCATTACAAGGTTCATTCTCCATTTAGTTCACATTTATTGTTTTATAATCTTTACACAAAATACACTGATGCATGAAAAAGAGTCTACACAAATCAAATGGATGCTGACCTTAGCAGCATTACAGGGATATTTTTGCAAGGATGAACTGCTCTTGACCTATTTCTCCAATGAAGTAAATCTAGTATGCTTTCCATTAACATGATATGTTGATATTCTAGTCTAGCTCCCAGTGGCCATGTGTCAATATCAAAAAAACATCATGGCAAATGGCATTAATAGCACCGGCAGAGAGGCAATGGAGACTAAAGTATCTTCTCACCCCTAGAGTTAGTACAGCTAGATCAAGTGACACTGGTGAGGCAACCTGCAAAAGCTTATACTGGCAGTGCAAACTATATAGCATCTTTCAAGACCATACAGACACACACACGGCACCAGCCAAGATTAGATTTGATTCTACAGTTCAGTTTGTTTTATTTACCTTCAGGAGTCCATTTATTCCTCAGTGTTGTCTAAATAATCAGACTTTCATTACCCAAAAAGGTTTATAGTGCACAGTTGAAAATGTGTATGCACTGAGAGTCTGAGGAGATTTGAATTCATTCCTAATTCACACAGTGCTTAACAAGTCTCAGTTAAAGTGAGAACTACTTTCTTCAATGAATATTTTATGTTTTGAAGAGTCTAGCAAATAGACCCCAAGTATAACTAAACTAATATCCTTTAAATTTAATCATGCAGATGGTAACTATAACCAATGACTTAATGTGTGTGCATGCACATGTGTGCATTTGGTAAATGCACTCATCACAATGTGAGAGCATGATTAATTGCTTTATTAGATAACAACAGGCCACTTGGCCCAAAACACTTACCTCCAAGTTTGTTTCAACTTCAGCTCTCTGCTTGTCATATGGCAATTGTGCAGGAGATAGAGAGAAGTGATTCAACAGAAGGTAGGGAAGGAACATTATAAGCTATATAGCACTGAATTAGAAGAGAAATCTGGCTTTGGAACTTTATCCTTTTCAAAGAGACCTAAGTACTAAAATCATATACAAACAAAAAACCTTTACATCATAGTTATGGAGAAACATGTTGCTAAAATTAAGAGGAATTATTATTTTTTTGTCTCACTGACATATTAAACCAGTAAAGTACACATGAAATGAAGTGTTTTGCATGAAATGTTTGTCCATTTCCCAACTTTAGTCTGCATGCAAAAATCCAGTGATGTCATTTGGAATTCCACTTGTGGGTTGAAAACATGACATAGCTTTTTGCATGGATGGTGTTCTTGGAATGAACAAGGAAAGTGATTTTGTTTGAATGGTGTGGCACTTACATTTTTAATTAACATTTCCCTTTTAGTTCTTAACATGTTTATCTGTGTGACCTACAGAGTCCCTCAATGCCAACTGTCAGAGAGAACATCACCACATAACTCACATGAGGCCTGACACACTCATTTCCCTAATACACTTGTCATGATCTGTATTTAAAATGTGTCATGTGAGGCATCATATGCAAACTGATAACATACTGGCCATTAATATTGTGTTATGTATGCACAGGAGGTGCATACAAATTATAGATGCATTCTTAAAAGGTGTTCTGCAAACCATGCGTAAACCCAGACAGTCCTAGACCAAAGAATGTTATTTTCCCTGTTTTCCTGTGTCTCCAAAGTAAATTGTGTCAGGTAACACCTCAGAGGACAACAAAAAGTACATCTGCAGAGAAGGTAAACAAAGCTATCAAGGTAAATGTGCAGGGTGCAAAGATCACTTAAGGATCACAGTGGGGGATTGGAGCCTGCACCCTCACAAAACCTTCCTGGCTTTTGAAACAGAGACGATAGACTTTAAGAGAGATAAGGAGAAACAGAAAGCTATTTTGGCATCCACCACTGGGAGGACAAAAGAGGCTAGTGCTCATGTAACCTGAGAAATGGGGATCCTTCAGCTAAGGGGTTGAAGTCTCTGGGAACTGACTATAGGCAAACCTGCTTAGACAAAGAACATAACTTGCTGAAGTTAAGACTTAGTCACTAGAAAGTGTGCTTTGTTTTGTTTTTCTTGTAACCATATCTGTGTCTTTTATTCTTATTTATCAGTAGGTCCCAGGCCTGAGTAGCATTCCTCCCTCAGCTTTCATTTAATGGTGTTGGGTGCCATACAAACCCTAAAATAGATATGATAGGACCAAGATGAGTGAAGCTGCTGCCATAGTTCTCTGATCTTATGGGAAAACCTGGCTATTAATGACACCATACATCCTGCTTCTTCTTTTCACAATGCAGCAAGGAGAAAGAAAATGAACAGGATTGAGAGAGGCCACCTCACTCTCATCAAGAGAAGGGTGGAGGAACAGAGTTATTTGGGGACACAAGATAGGAGAAGATATTCTGCTTCCAACCTACTTTTCAGAAATATTTCAGTAGCAAGTGAAATGAATCCTGCTTCTAAACACCTCCTCAGGTAGGTTGTGATTCTGAGCTCAAAGGGACACACACACTAGATTTGATCTAACTACAGAGCTAAAAATAGAGACTAGCCATGGCAGTGCAAGTGTGGGATGGCTAACCCAGAGTCTCAGATGGGTAGTACTTGGGCTGGCACTCCTGTGCTGCTGCAATGTTATTTTTAGCATGCTAGCTCAGAGAACGTCTCCTTGATCTTGGACTCCTAGGAGTCATGCTGCCAGCTTCAGGGGTAGACATACCTCTATAGTTTTTAAAGTGTCTTGGCATTTTTTGTAGTAAAAGCCACTCTACAAATATAATAGTGAATTACAGGTAGTATTCCATGGGCTCTGAATAGAGAATATGTGTACTCGATATTTTCCCAATGTATCTCCTGCCTGGGGTTTGTCTTTACTGGTAACTTAAGACCAGATTGTGTCCTGCTCTATGTGACAGATCTGAGACACCAGGAGGAATAGGGCTCCATACATCTTTGTGCAACCTCCCCAGACTTTGGGTCTGGTTATGTAAATGGTAAGCATACTATGTGTGAGAGTTGGTAGGCAGAAAATAAAAAGGAGTAGAGAAGGAGTATTCTTTTGGCCCTTCCTCACCAGCACACCAGAGCCAGCACTGGGTTGTGTCATAATGTATTTCTAAGTAAAAGGCCAACAGGAAGTTGACTCTACCCCCATGCACAGAGCAACAGAGAAAATTGTGCCAGTGCCCCCTGAGCTACTGCTGGGGTGGTGCAGCTGTGGTTCACAGCTGTGTCTAAAGGCACAATCCAGTCCTAATCATGAATGTCCTATGGAATTTTCAAATTCAGGTTTTTAATAATTCACCATGTATTAGGTTCATGCATGCATACCAAAAAGCATAGTCTTCCTGCCTGCCTCTTTGTGTTCTTACAAATTAAAAATCTTTCATGGGATCTCCCTCATGTTTTTCAAAAATTAATTAATTATGCAGAGAACTTGAAATTCAACTTTTTAGTTTGTTATAAAGACTTGGAAGAGCCTTAATTCTAGAGTAATGAAAGTGATGCTACAATAAGTAGTGTGCGTTTGGAAAATTATTCATAAGCAAGTTTAGACCTGTTTTGTAAACTCCAGCTTGAGTTCATTTGTCTCCTTTTGTGTTCTCTCCAGCTAACCTCACATTTGAGAAATAATCAATAGTTTGATACATTACTGAAATGAAAATTAATATAAATGAATGAGCTGCTAAATTGATTCTGCACTGTTAAGTTTCACCTAGGACTGTGACCTACAAGTAAAAAAGAAAAAAACATATTACTTGGGTCGCAGTTATTAGGGTGAAATATATTCATGGTTGCACTGCTTCCAGTTTTTAGAAAAGGTGCATCTATATACTAATATAAACCACATGTTCTTAGTGATATGTGTAAGAAAAGAAAATCCCCAGAAATATTTGATTAAGCAAAAAGGTTAATTGTAAATTCACCTGGGGATTCAAGTAACCTGGGTGGCTAATATAGGGCATTAGTAATATGTACATACCAGTTAAAACTGCATCTGTAAAAAAAAAATTGCTTTCATTTTGAATATTTTATTTCAATTATGATGTACATGCACCAGGTTTATGAATAGACCTGATTAGAAAAATACTATTGTTACCCCAAAATTTGGACTCAAGGCACCCCAATAGAGGCCTGTCTATAAATGTAAACCAATTGTTAATTTGGCCCACTTCAGTGGGTAACAGGATTATGAGCCATCCTAGAGGAATTGCTTGGGTTTTACCAGTAAGTTGGTCTCTGACCCTCAGAGGACTCCCCAGAACAGACAAATTCTGTTAATCCACGAGAAGACACAGATACAGCCCTTCTTCGCTCAAAGGATTGACACTCAAGCAGCAATTCTTTGAAAACAAAGTAACATTTATTCAAAGAAAATAACCAGTTACAATACTCTTAATAATCAAGAAAGAATACATTGTAATACATGACACATAGCATAGCACAATTGCATTGCATTTAGAAATCATATACTAAGGCAACGCAATAGACTACACAGACCATATGTTGCATGATACGGTACACATTGGACCCCTTAAACAAATGTATAAAACCTTAATATCATGTGTGACAAAGTTCCTCCTCTATCTTGGTGAATCTCTGAGGCAAGAAAATCCGCCAATAAGCGCAGGATCCACCATGTGGGTTGGGGAACAGACCAGAGACCTTCCCCTCTGGGAGAACCCACAGTCCAGGTCAATTGGGAGGTTTGGGGGGAACCCGGGCCCGCCCTCTACTCCGGGTTCCAGCCCAGGGCCCTGTGGACTGCAGCTGTCTATAGTGCCTCCTGTAACAGCTGCATGACAGCTACAACTCCCTGGGCTACTTCCCCATGGCCTCCTCCAAACACCTTCCTTATTCTCACCACAGGACCTTGCTCCTGGTGTCTGATAACGCTTGTGCTCCTCAGTCCTCCAGCAGCATACCCACACCTTCTCACTCTCAGCTCCTTGCGCCTCTTACTCCCAGCTCCTCACACTTTCCCCACAAACTGAAGTGAGCTCCTTTTTAAAACCCAGGTGCCCTGATTAGCCTGCCTTAATTGATTCTAGCAGCTTCTTCTTAATTGGCTCCAGGTGTCCTAATTAGCCTGCCTGCCTTAACTGGTTCTAGCAGGTTCCTGATTACTCTAGTGCAGCCCGTGCTCTGGTCACTCAGGGAACAGAAAACTACTCACCCAGTGACCAGTATATTTGCCCTCTACCATACTCCTGTACCCCACTGGTCTGGGTCTGTCACACATGCTATTAAATCTATTACAATGTAACACACAGATTTCCTATACACATGTAAAATGCAACATTACAATTAAAGAACATTAAATATTAACATTCTATGAGTGATGCTTAATCAGTCATAGAATGGGTGGGGTACAAATCCATTCAAATGCAGGCATCCAGCTTTATTTATAATCATACTCATGCATTCCTTATAATTAAAAAAGGAATTATATACTTACTTTCCTGCTTTATAATCCCTCTGTATCATCTTAAGGGTCCTTCTGCTCTGTCAGATAGTGATTTCTGGTCTGCTGCTGCTTATTCATAGCTCATTCTTGCTCTGCTCCTGCTGCTGTCGTCTCACTTTGCTACTACTTTCTCTTCTCCACTGACACATCCACACCCAAGCCTGTCAGCTTATATATTATAAGCCTTATATATTATTTTTGGCCTTCTCTGATTGATTGCTTTCTCAATTTCAGCTATTAGTATGGATCCTCCCTGTGGGGGTGAGACCTACTTGGCCAATCAGCTTTACCTGTCATTCAAGCTGGACCTAGCTGGGAACCTCCTCTTGACCCCTCCCTTCAGGTATTTTGGAATGAACTCAGCCCTACTCTGATGAACTTTATTTCACCCCAATCTGCCATCTGCTATTAGTCAATTTAGTCAAAGTCCTTCATTTTGATGTCTCTAATATAAAATTATTGTGGTTGCCATTTTGGATTTCTAGTTATAAATGATCATTATTTATTACTTATCAAAAGCCTTAAATCTCTAACTAATTACATTTTATGCATGTTCAAGCATTATGACGCTGTCACCACCTTTGTTATGTTAATTGCAAGAAGTGATTTCTCAAGGAACTTAGGTGTGTTGTTCTCCCTGTAAGAAGTACCCCGTAAACTGGTTCCTACATTCTACTACAGCTGCAGTTTCTGATTGATAGCCTAATGCAGAGTGCACCATAGTAATCCAGTCCCAAGATGACAAAGACACAGATAACTGTGATGAGGCCCTCATCTAAAAGAAAAGGCTTCAGCCTGTTGTCCAAGCAAAAATGACAAAAAGCATTTTTAGCTATCATTGCTAACTGAACACCCCACAAGGTTCCCAGAATGTGAACTTGAGTAACCAAAGGAAGCCAGATCCCCTTACACCAACTGAGGGGAATGACGTATACTCTGTCCTTTCTTCAAGTTGTTTTTTCCTTATTCATCAGCAGAACCTGAAAGGACTGAATCACAATCAGTTTTATATTAGCCCTTGCTAGACATTGGAAAATTGGATCAACTTCATGAGTTGTCTAATGAAATGGAAATGTCACTTTGAAATAAGTAACTAGAATTGGCCAGAAAACGAATGCATGTCCCATGGAAATTTGAGGGTTTGGCAACAATTTCATCCCAATTTAGGGCAGAACATTTTTGTTAAAGTGAAGGTAACAAGAACCTTCCAGATGGGGAGTCATCCTTTCAATTTCCCAATGAAAAAAAAAGGCAAAATTGAAGTTTTCCTACAGAAAAATAAAATTTTGCAAAAAGGTGTTTTCTGTTGGAAAATTATTCCAATGGGAAATTGCTGATCTGTTCTAGAAGCAATATAAGAGAGACTTTGATGAAGATGAACAATTGCTTAACACTTTATTTGTCCTCTTATCAAAAAAAGGGAAAGTGCCGTTCAAAAGCAACTCTATTCATCCTTGCCAGTGTCCGCTATTTTGTTAGAAACACCTCATGGTCAATGTTTAAAAAGGCGGATGATAGACCATAAGAACACTTGGATGTTGTATAATACCAACAGACCACTGACCAAGAAAACTAGTGAAATTTCTGTGTCCTACACCTAGACCTAAAACCAGATTGACCAGGCTCAACATCTGAAGACTCAATTTTTGACAGAGTTGCTTTGACATCCCCTCAATCACTTTTCTTGAAATGGAAGATTAGAGACCAGGTGATCATCTGGTGAAAGTACTACATTTTAAATTTGGTTTCCAATGTGATGCTTGCTAGCCAATATCATATTTCTAGAAGACTTTATGCTTACTATAAATTGTAACACTATGAACTGTACTCCCAGCATGCTTTGCTTTCATGCTAAACTTGTAGTTGAAATGTTCAAAGAACAGGAGTCATAAACAGTTTACCTACTATTACATATAGGAACTGTTGGAGACAAGTTGTATGTTCTAGGAATAAATGGTGAAGATGGTTTGTGTACCCTGAAAAACAGGTATGAAACTAGATAAGAAAAAGAATGAAGAAAGCCTTGTGCTAATGATAGTGGAATTTGAGGAATTTTCCATCTGCAGTAAATAAGTAGGGTAATCATTTTGGGACAGACTGAGCTGCTGCAAGACTGTTCCCCAGAGATTGTGTGTGATGATTAATCTGTATTTAATATACTAATTGAGCCAAGTTATCTGACATGTCCTCAATAAAATAATGTAATCTTCAACCTGCTGGCATGCTGCCCTTCTGATGGGAGGCACTGATAATCTCCACCAGTGTTGGGTACTCCCGCTCACTACTGGATTTTATCAGCAACGGGAATTATGGGTCAATTTTGCAGGTGGTAACACAAAGCTCCCTAAGTCTCTGATACCGTCTAAAGCTTAGGGCTTGGCTACACTTGCGAGTTAGAGCACATTAAAGCAGCCCTGGGCGCCCTAGCTCACTACCTGTCCACACTGGCAAGGCAAGTAGAGCGCTTTGACTCCAGGGCTAGAGCGCTCCTGGTACTCCACCTCGGCGAGAAGATTAACAGTTGGTGCGCATTGGCTGAAATGCCCGGGAGTCAGTGTGAACGAGGTGTTACATTACTGCGCTCTGATTAGCCTCTGGAAACATCCTATAATCCCTTTAAATCAAGTGGCCAATCTTGTCATTGTTTTGGAATCACTGCAGGCATGCCGATATGCCCTTTGAAAGCTCCATTTCTGACAGCTGGCATGCTTACCTGCTCTGAGACAAAGCAACCATTACTGTGGAATGCTGTGTGTGAGAGAGAGAGGTGAGGGGGAAGGGAGGGTCTGTTGTTGTCTGAACTTACAAGACAGCATGCTGACATGCTCTCATCCCCCCAAAAACCCACTCTCTCCCCCCCCCACATACACACAACACACTCCCTGTCGCACTCCACCCCACCCCCTCATTTGAAAAGCACGTTGCAGCCACTTGCATGCTGGGATAGCTACCACAATGCACTGCTGACTGTGGCCATTGCAAGAGCTGCTAATGTGGCCACACCAGTGCGCTTGCAGCTGTCAGTGTGGACAGATTGCAGCACTTTCCCTACTGCGCTCTACAAAAGCTGGTTTAACTCAAAGCGCTCTACATCTGCAAGTGTAGACATGCCCTTAGAGAAGGCTGCTCCAGAATAGGCTTTGTATCCATGGAAACTGAAACTCAGTTCAAATCTTGGCAATCTTGGCAAAGGGCATTTCCTAAGGATCAGTATCTGGGGTGGGGGCTGAGGTTTCACAATGCACAGAAATGCTATCCAATAGTCTAGGAAAATAAGTGACAGCTCCGTTTGATTCTGTAGGGAGAATGATATAGTTGGAATTATAGCACATATGGAGGTATAAGGCATATATATATACACTCTAACAAGAGTGTTTCACTCCAAAACATCAGACATTACCAGTATATAGAGAATGATCACCTAGGCAGCTGCCACATGAGACCTTTTTATCTAACTTTCTTTTACATTGACATGATTAGTCTTGATAAGTGTTTTGTTTTGCTATGAATTATTTAACATGCTGGTTTATTTATATAAATTACAAAATATCCTGTGCACAGGATCATAAAGTCTTGTCTAAATTTCATCAATTAAAAAGTATACATTTAAGTGTCACTGAGTGATCTTTGTCATTAATATGACAATAAATAAATGTGCCCAATGGACTAATGGCCTTTATCACAAACAAACAAATAAATATAAGGGCCAGATCCTCAGATGGTGTAAATTGGAGCTGCATCAATTTAGTTCACCTGAGGATGTGGCTTGAAATGTTGTTTTAATTTTTAAACCCAAATTGTGACTTGGACTACACCTGTGCAGAGAAGTAAGGCTTAGTGAGAACCCTTCCTACCCATTCCTCTCTATGGGATACTTGGGAGTAAATTAGGTCCAGGCATGCAGAAGTAAGTAGATGCAGCATGCTCACTGCTCCTAACGTTGTAGCAGGTGAATAGGAAATAGGTGGAGCCTCTGCTTCAGCCCCCGCAACATACCCGACAACACAGCTGAATTAGCATGGGGTTTGCCATTATTTGACCCTGGTGTTGTGTGTCTGAGTCAATGCTGGTGCGAGATTGTCAAATAACAGGCTCAATTGGAATTAATCAATCAAGGATTATTAATCAGGGATTAGTACAGCACTATACAGAATACAGAACGAATAGATACATTACCTCCTTGATGTAATAAAGATCTAGTTCTGTGTCTCTTCTTCACTTTAATTGCTGGCATGCAGCAGTATCATTCCCCAACTAAGTTCTAATGCCCAGTGTCATTATATATGGTTTTTAATCAAAGAAACCTCTTTGCCAAAGGAAACATATGTTCTGATGTCATTTCTCTATATTCTCAGTTTACCTAATTTATGTGTGATTATTTACAGTTGAAACAAGTAACAATTCTTCAAGATAATATCTTTCAGTGGGGCTTTCTTCCCACATAATCATTCTTTCCTGTTGATTCCCCCCAATAGGAAATATCTGCTTTAACAATCATCCCTTATCAGTTTACAAGGTTTATCTATGATATATATAGATATCTATATATATAGATATATATATATAGATATATAGATAGATAGATATATATCAATCATAGATAAACCATATATAACCTTATATATATATAAACCAAAGCATGATGGTTTCCAAGACTGTCTAGCATTCCATAGACATGGAGACAACAGGTATTATTAGGTACAGTCTAACACACAGAATTCCCTCAATACTGTTACTTATCAGTCAAAGACCAGTGCTCTGGGCCTTACAATTCAACATCATCATCATCATCATCATCAGTCCCATAACTGCATTGGTCATTGGGGCACATTACTGATGAGCAATCAACCAATTGTCTCCACCCCTGACGATTGTGTGTCAGTGCTTGAGTCTCTGCAGTCCATTCCTGTCCACTCTTTTATGTTGTCAATCCATCTCTTCTTCTGTCTACCTCTTCTTCTCTTCCACTGTACTGTCCCTTGGAGGATGATCTTGGATAGGTCAGATGCTCTTGTTACATGGCCATACCACATCAGCTTGCACTTCTTCGTGGTCATCAGGAGGTCTTCATATGACCCAGAGCATTGGGTGATGATGTTGCAGACCTCTTCATTAGTGACATGGTCAAAGTAGGAGATGCCCAGGATTTTACGGAAGTATCTCATCTCTACTATCTGTATTTTCTGTTCAAGTTCTGCCATAAGGGTCCATGTCTCGCACGCATACAGAAAAATGGAGATGACCAATGCGTGCAGCAGTTTCAGTTCGGATTCTAGGGAGATGTTCTTATTCCTCCAAATTGGCTTTAGCTTTGCCACTGCTGCTGTTGTTTGTGCAGTTCTTGCCCGAATTTCTGCCTTGGATCCTTCATCAGTGATGATTGCCCCCAAATACTTGAACTGTTTCACTGTCTCCAGCTCTTGTCCACTGACAGTGATATGTGAGCTGATCCCATCACATTTGTCACCAGCTTCATTTTCTCTGCACTGATTTCTATGCCATATTTTGTGGAGGTTTCATCCAACCATTTCACAAGGTTGGCAAGTTCATCTTCACTGCCTGCCAGGCCATCAATGTCATCAGTGAACCGAATATTTGAGATTGTTTGCCTCCGAATGCTGACTGTGCATATGTGATCTTCTAGGGCATCAGTCATTATGCACTCCAAGTAGATGTTGAACAGTATAGAAAGAAGGCAGCCTTGCCGGACTCCAACAGTAATGCAAAACCACGCTCCTATTGTGCCATTGATGAGAACTGCACAGCTGGCCTTGGCACACAGTTGTTTAATGGTAAGAATAAGCTTACAACCAACATTGTACTTCTTCATATTTGCCCAGAGAGCTTTGTGCCATACTCTGTCAAACACCTTCTTGAAGTCAACAAGACGTGGTAGATGTCCCGTAAGTACTTCTCACATAGAACACAAAGGTTGAAAATCTGTTCTGTGGTACTTCTTCCAGCACAAAAGCCTGTTATTCAGTGAGGATATTCTCCGCTTGCGACTTCAATCTGTTCAATATGACTTTCAACATCATTTTGCTGGGATGGCTAATTAAGCTTATTGTCCGGTAATTTTGAAACAATTGCAGGTTGCCTTTCTTTGGCAGAGTGATGATTAGTGACTGTGTCCACGTGGAGGGCCACTCACCGGTCTGCCAGACCTTGTTGCAGATCTTGGTGAATACATCTATTACTATGGCTGGGATGTTGTCAATACATGTAGCCTTTCCGTTCTTGAGTGATTTCACAGCTGTCTCCACTTCTTCATGTAGTATTGGAAAGTCATCCTCCTCTGTTAAATCTGGGATGTCTAAGACACTAGGATTTCCATTTGTCTGGTGGTTGTATAGATCAGAGTAGTAGTTTGTCCACCTATTGATGATGTCCCTTTCTACCGTAAAACTGTTCCCTTCTTTGTCATGAATTGCATTAGCTTTGGTCCATCTTTCCATTGTCAGATCTTTTACAACCTAGAAGGCC
The DNA here is from genome assembly GCF_028017835.1 of Emys orbicularis. NCBI lineage: Eukaryota > Metazoa > Chordata > Testudines > Emydidae > Emys > Emys orbicularis. The sequence goes on from NC_088684.1 coordinate 31,217,583, forward strand.
TGTTTGCTATTTTTATTATTGATACACTCTTCAGTTTTAGAGCATTGTTTTTTAATCCATATCTTCTTGACCACCTTCATTCCTTTCTTGATCTCTCTGCCAATCACTCTGCATTTATCGGCTCCCTCAGGGCTGTTCTTGTCTCTCTTAAGTTCTCTTCTAATGTCACACATTTGTAGTATTTCATTTATGACCCATGGTTTTGTCTTCTTACGATGTTTCCCAAGGATGTCCATTGCTGCCTCATTCATTACAGCGTTGAAATTGTTGGTCATTGTTTCTACATTTTCCTCTACAGCAAGCAGCGGAGCAAATTTTCCACCGATCATTGCTTAGAATCACTCTGCAATGTTTCGGTCTCTGAGTCTTGCTACGTTAAACTTGGTTCTGGTGAATTTTGGCCTGATGATTTTCCTTAGCCTCAGCCAAAAATTTAGCATCACAAGGTCGTGATCACTCCCAATATCAGCACCGGGGAGCTCCCTGTTTTAGTTCTGTTAATCCAAGAACGAAATCATTATTTCACTATGATGTAGTCGATCTGGCTGTGATGTAGACCATTAGGTGCATGTCATGTTGATCATCTGGATGTGCTAGGAGCTTTATGTGCTCCTAATGTGTTTGCAAGAACCAGATTATTATAGCTGGCAAGCTCCAAAAGTCTCAATCCTCTCTCATTGGTTACCACATTACAGAAAGGGCCACGATAATCTTGCCAATCTGCCTGTGCGTCAGTACCCACTTTAGCATTCCAATCTCCTTATACAATCAGGATATCTTTCTTGTGTACCTTATTGATGATGTCTGGGAGCTGATTGTAAAAATCTTCAATTTGCTCATTGTCATAGTCTGTTGTACGGGCGTAGATTTGTACCACTGTGATATTAAATGGTACTGCCTTTAGACGGACGGAAATAAGCCTGCTGGACATTGGACAGCATCCTAATACTGAATTCTTGACATCTTTATGCACAAGAAATCCTACGCCCTTGACATGTTTATCTTCTCCACTGTAATAGAGTACATGGCCTTCTTCCATTAGTACTTCTCCAAAGTTCTTCCATCTGACCTCAGAGATTCTTGGGAGGTGCCAGGTGTATTGTTCCATTTTGTACGTGAGTTCTTTCAACCTCCCTATTTGTCTCAGTGTCCTTACATTCCATGTGGCTATGGTGATTTTACCTCTTCCATGGATCCTCTTTGTTGGGGTTACACCAGTAGTATACTTGTTGCATCTGTCCTGGTGGGAGATGGATGGTGAGGTCATTATTAACCCAGGCTGCGGTCAATCCGGTATGGACATCGTTGACTTTCTCATCATATGGTGTCTTGGGAAAATTTCTAACCTGGGAGAGCCCATCCCTCTCCAGGTGGCCCCCTTTTAGTCACCTCTTATGACATGCGGAAGGAGCAGTGGGCCTATTCTGTCCCTGGATCCATAGAGGAAACAATTCAACATACTCTTTGTTAGTATCATAAAGATTTTAAAGAATAGTTAATATATGAATCTAGTATAAAAAAGAAAAGGACTAAAAGGGTTAATATTTACTAACAGCTATTAATACTGGTGTCAGCCAGAGCAAATTATTCTCTCCACCCCTGGAAAGCAGGAAGGGAATTGGGTCTCAGGAGAAATGTCTGAATGACCATGCATCCTGGGAATACTCCTGAAGTGATGCAGTTTACACGTTACTCCTTGCTAAGAACTGCCACTAAAAGTACAATTTAGCCTGCAATCCTTACTTTCCCACTGATGATGAGTAATTAAAAGAAGAAAATTTCTTTAACATACCAAATCAAAGGCTGTAGATCAAATAAGTATCTTCCTGAATGTGGAAATATAAGTACTAAATTAATCAGGTTTGATATAATTTAATCTTGAATGGGACTCTGTGGAAAGAAGAAGGTTGTTTGTGCTTATGAGGTTAGCTGGAGCAGTCTCCTGTTCTGAGTAGCTGTAACATTCACAGCTTCATAAAAAATATTTGTTGTATGTGAATATGTCTTGTGTATACACCTAAGCTAAGTTCATCCCATTCCCCCTCAAAAATCTCACATTTTTTGATATATGGTCTGAGATAATATGATTTATAGGAGCAGGGGAAAAATAAGTAAATTATAGGATACTACTCTTCACAAAGGAATGCATTTGACGTTTTCCACAAGAAACTGTGAAATTTACATTGAAATTGCCCTTGTGCTTGACACAGTGGGACATACTTTCAAAGTAGTGTAACACTGGCCCACACAGGGACCTTGGCAGTGGGGATCAAACCTGGGACCTCTTGAGCTTAATGTATGAGTCTAGTCCTTGAGCTAAACGACATACATCTTAGCCAATGTTGTAGCAAGCCCATCAATCTTTAGCTGGCCTAGCCACCACTAGAGGAGGACAGAGTGCTACCCTGAGCAAGCACCGTTACAGTCGCATCAACCTGGCCCCTAAGGGCCCCATCTTGAGGAGTTCCAAGTACCTGCAACTCATTGACTATAATGGGAGAAAACATATTCAGCACTTCTCAGAATAAGCTCATAAAGCCATGAGCCTAAGTTTACAGTTTGTATACACAAACAATTGTGTGTGCCAGTCTTTGCATGTGCTATTAGCTCAATGTATTTGGAATAATAAAGGGATGACTGAAATTCTATGGACTGTTATACAGTGATATACAGGAGATCAAACCTGATAATCTAATGTTCCCATGTGGCCTTAAAAATCTATGAATACATGAAGGTAGTTGGATATCTATCCAAAATCTGTATGCAAATACTGGTTAATACTCAATTTACAATTTTTGGCTCATTTTTTTCATCAAAAATAAAATATCCTGACTAAATTGAAATTTTAACAAAACAAGTTGATCAAAAAAGCACTTCATAGAAACAGTAGTTATTTGGGCAGAAAATTTTCTACTAGCTCTAGTGACTATATTATTATATAGTACATCTTGTTTTCTACTGAACAAAAGCCTCAGACCAAAGGCTAAATTGTTTCCTATCAGATAGCTTTGAATTCTAATCTCTATCTGCTGACATATTGGTTTAATTTGTAGCTGATTGCTTCTTAAAAGAATGAAGAAAAGAAAGAGCGAGCACATTATATCAGTCTGCAAAATGGCTGCATTGATTTTTTTTTAACTGTGGCTGCTGCTTGAAGAACTAGATGAGTCTTGTAGCTATTCACTTTTGACATAAAACATATACAAAATATTTATTACTAGTCCTGTTGATCCATTACATTATGTGGCTGTAAGTCACATAAAGCAGACACATGAGACCTGCATTTAACCTACCCTGTTATCTAATAAATGAATACGTGAGAATTTGGAGGAGGATACTCTATCCACAGAAGCATAAATGTAGCCTATCCTAATACCCCAAGTGGTGATCTCCCCAAATTTAAGTATCATAAGGTCTGTGTAGTTATTATTTTTGAATGTCCTAAAATGTGCTGGGTGTCACATAAAACAAATAAGACACAGATCCTGCCCTGAAGAGCAAATAACTGAAATTCAGATTTATATAAGTGAGGGGCATGATCAAAAAAAAAGAAAGCATCACTGTCTCTCACTTGGTGTTTGTACAATTGCCAGCACAATGCGAAGGAATCATTAGATACATGATATAATTAGGGTTACACTTCCCCAGAAAACTATTCCTATCCACCATAACTTCAAAAATTAGTTTTAAATTGAAACAGTCCCTACTCCCCGGTCCTTTCGCCCAATCCACAGCTCCCACTTGTGTGTGAGGAAGGTAGAGGGGGCTTTGGGATTTTCATCCCAGTAGGGATCTCCCTGCACAATGTTCTCACTACCAGTGTGGGCTCTGCTGTCCTACCCCTCCAAAGCTTACTTTCTCTGTGGTAAGAGATGGTTTGTAAAAGAGCATGAAGAGCTGACAATGTTTACAAGGAATCTTTCTGGTGCAGACTGTCATCTCACAGTCGGAAGCAAAGGAGAGGCTGTCTCCCCATTTTCTCTCAGAGGGGGAAGTAGATCATGGAAAGGCAAATGGAAAAAGCAGCAAGAGCAATTGACTGAACTATTAGCAATTTGCACCTAGGATAACATTTGCCCCAGTGAAGAGGGGCAGCATGAAGCCTGTGCACTGTTTAAGTCCTATCATAGGACCTTCCTAAAGTAACAGAACACTTAGTGCAGGGATCGGCAACCTTTGGCACTCGGCCCATCAGGGAAATCCGCTGATAGGCCAGGACAGTTTGTTTACCTGTAGCGTCTGCAAGTTCAGCCGATCGCACGTCCCACTGGCAGCGGTTCGCCATTCCAGGCCAATGGGGGCTGCGGGAAGTGGCGGCCAGCACATCCCTCAGCCCGCACCACTTCTGCAGCCCCCATTGGCCTGGAACAGTGAGCCGTGGCCAGTGGGAGCTGCAATCGTCTGAACCTGTGGACGCTGCAGGTAAACAAACTGTTCCGGCCTGCCAGCGGATTTCCCTGATGGGCTGTGTGCCAAAGGTTGTTGATCCCTGACGTAATACAATGTAGTGTAGCTCACCTAATTTTATTGCAAGTCTTGTAATATTTGATGTTGTTCCTAAACCCCCAGCTCCTGGATTCATATGATTATGTGAGAATTTTTGCTTTCATTTAAAACAAAAAGTAAGTAGCTAGCCCTCATGGTTGGGGAGAAGTTCTTGAAAATATGTCCTAAAATGTAAGCAAGAAGGTGAAGGAAAAGACCCCTTAATTTATGTACATTTAAAACTCAGGATTCATTGAGACCCAACTCATGATTTTTCAGCATTTGGGGTTGGCAGTACTGCATACTGGAACAGACCAAGGAGTACTAAATAGTTTTAAAATCATAGTTTGATAAGTGTTTGTGGTTTCTTTTTACTCAAATTCACAATTTCCCACTGTTTCCCAGGAACAATTTCCCAGTTTGTGCCTGGTGCTGGAGAATTAGGACATAAAATTGAGGTCATGACTAGTTTTGGTTATTAAAGTTACACTGATACTTTTCACAAGGGTAGGATGAATAGCCACAGAACCTAAGAAAGATTCCAGTTTCAAAGTTTACATTATTTCTCTACTACATTCGCCCTGTAGTTTCACTGAATAAATCATTTTCTTATTTACTTTCTGTCCTAAATCACCTGCAGAGTGTCTGGGCACTGTTAAATCTGTCACATGCTACTCCAGAGGTTAGTTCATCTTGTGATTTAACTGGTTCATATTATACAGTATATTTAGTGTTCTCTAAATTTTGAACAGCATTCTGGTATATTCAGGATGAGATGTGCTATATGTAAATATTTTGTCATTTTATATGGACCAGATTCTGAGGCCCTTGATCAGAAACTCACATTGACACCAGTATAGCGTAAACAACTCTTGAAGGTTTTAATTTTGAGTCTTGTAATATTTGATGTTTATCCTAAAGCCTGAGGTCCTGGAGTCATGTTATTATATGATAATCCCAGCTTTCATTTAAAATAATAATAATAAAACATCTCTAGTCCTCATACTTGTGGAGAAAATGTGAACTATAAATGCTAAAAAAAAACCCACCAGAAATCAATGAACCCCAAATTATTATTTCTTAAGATCGTATGATGTTTTTAAATTAATCTCGTGATTTTTGAATAGTTGGCAATACTATCAATTGGAGGGCTGAGAAAAATCTGAGACCAAGACATTGTCTTGGAGCCCATGAGTTGGATCTCCATAGTCCTAATGGGCTGGTGATCAACTGCCTCCATGGTAATATCTTCCCCTTACAATGGCCCTACCGTGTCTCTATGGAGGGAAGTCTACAAGGTGCCAGATTTGTACCCACTTAATCCCTACATGTTTAAAATTGGAAATAATTCTGCCAAAATGTAAAAAACCAAAACAAAACACAAAAAATAAATATCCCCCAGAACTATATCCAAACATGCATAACTTACATGAATATTGTAATGAAGATTTCAAAGGCTACTGTGTTCAGCAAAAAATAAGACATTTAGAATACAATTATCTAGAATATGAAACTTATTCACAACTTTCTAGAGCACTTATCTTTAATGACACAATCTCCACAAGGTGGCAAAGTATGGAAATTCTTTGATCCTGAGACATTTGGGAATTGATATGAGACACTGTTTAAAAATGAAACTATGAAAACATCTTAAGGTGCCAGATCAAGTGGAATTATATGAAAAGCCAATTCCACTTAGACCTATGAGAACTACACAAGAAACAGACTCAGATATCAAAGTATTCTCTTCATTTCACACAAGTAAAGGCTAGGAAGCATAATGTATGTAGGGGTTAGAGACCTATAGCTATAAGTGAGACATGTAAATGTAATTATTGTACATAAAAATACTTTCAAAATAATAAACATGCATTATTGACTTCTGAATTATATTAAAAAAAGAGAACACTGCAAATGCAAAAAGAGAACAGTGGAAAAAAACATTCGTCAGAGCCTCAGATGGTTTAAATCTGTGTAGCTCCACTGATTGCAATGGAAAATTATTGTGGATCTGTCCCAATGATTTTTTGGTCTGCTACCCTTGAAAAGTTTTTGTAGTTTCATTCCCCCCCAGTAGTACTCAAATATTCATTCCTAAATCATTGCAGTGGAATTACTCCAATTTACACCAGTTGAAGTGGCCTAAAGTTTTCTAAAAATTTACAGCCATCGGTGCTTTTTCATTTTAAACACCTTTATACCTCATACATATGCTTCCTGGGGCATATTAATATATATTTTTTACTGCTCTGGGAGAACAGATCAGCTGTCTTTCTGAATTATTTCAAAACTCCAAACAAATGTAAGATCTCACAATACTGAAAATGATTGCAAACTATCCCATTATATATGTGAAAAACAGAGTTTTCAGAAAAAAGCTGTATTATATTTCAGAATGTCTAACCAAAACCAAACTTGTTATATTTTCATTATAAATGTAGAATGTGTATTATGCAGAAGTACAGCAGTATTTGTCAGTATAAGCCAAATTCAAGACCCACTGAAGTCAATGGAAGCTGTTAAATTTACCTCAATAGATATTGTACAGGGCTCCACTATATGTGGGCTGTATGTAATATCGTATGTAAGACACTGCAATTTGTGTTATATTTTGTATTATATAATCATATATGAAGATAAAAAGAAATACCACATTTTAAGGCCTCTCTACAAGGAGCAGAGTTAAGGTACAACATTAAGTATCAATGTTTGTAATATTCTGAAGGAGTCATTGATTTATCATCCTTAACATTGCATTAATGCTACATTATTGCATAGAATTTCCTTGGTTGGCCTTAATTTGGACCTATTTATATTGATGCTTCCTGAACCAAGCTCTCCTTAAAGCCTCTTAAGCTCAGTAGTGTCCTTCGCCTACAGTTTAGAGCAACACTAACATAAAACACAGCAAAGATTTTCATTGCTCTACATCATGCTAGCTTTGAAATTATCCTTAAAAAAAGCACATGAACAAATAGAAACATTTAACTGATTTCATGCAGAGTTAATTCTCACACTCTCATGAACAGGACCGGCTCCAGGGTTTTTGCTGCCCCACGCGGCGGAAAAATAAATAAATAAAAAAATGCCGCGATCACAATTGTGATCGGCGGCATGCTGGCGGCAGCTCCACCGTGCCGCTTTCTTCTTCGGCAGTAATTGATGGCAGGTGCTTCCCTCTGAGAGGTCCCCACCTCCGAATTGCCGCCGAACAGCCCGACGTGCCGCCCCTTCCCCTTGGCCACCCCAAGCACCTGCTTGCTGAGCTGGTGCCTGGAGCCGCCCCTGCTCATGAATACTTACTAACCCTCTTGCTTGTCTAGGCAAAGGTACACTTTCACTTTTTCCTCTCTTCCTCCTTTGTAGGAAAAGTAACATCACACACACACACAAATACACACACACACACGATAAAAGTTTATTGTGAGTTTTAACCTTTGGGAATTTTCTCCATCAAAGAGACTCTCCTCTCTCAACATATTAGTTGTGATACATCCTGGGCTTAGGGACATTTTAGACTATATTATTTTATTTGTGTCTAGTCTAGATCTCAAGTGTAGTGTGTGTGTGTGTGGAGGGGGCGGAATGCAGTTTTGCGCAAACTATTTGTTGCCTCTATATTTAAATATACACAGAACTGAGGGTGGATATACTATGTACTTTTATTTTATATGCTGTTATGGGAAGCAGAATTGAGTTCATTGAGTTAATATTCATCAGAGGAAATGTCAAAAAATTGCTATATTCCAGGTGTCTTAGTCTTTCGTGGTGCCTAATTTAAATACCAGTGAAGAAAGGAAAATAAGAACTCATTTTAGGAGACTTCAACTACATTCTTTTGAGTATGAAACTTATCTTTGCTTCCCTGACATCATTTAAAAGGCAAGGTGAGACTATATATGAGAAAATAATAGATATTTATTTCCTCATATAAACAGAATGACTTTTTTTTTTTTTTTTTTTTTTGGAAAACAGAGGTAATTGTTTTCCATTAAACATTTGATATTGAAAGGTTTTCTTTACATGACTCACCGGTATAAAGAAGTAAGTTCTAATTTTGGACACTTAACTATGATGCTTCTAGCTCAAAAATGGATCACAAATCTAAAGTCAGGTTGTTTTCACCTGGAGCATTCAATAGCAATCATGCATTAGAATCATGTTGTCTTAACCTGTAAAAATAATACTTAAGCTCACAGAGTTTTGGAATTGGGGAAACACTGTTCTTGTCTTTTATTCCTGTATATTAATTATTAGATCTGTGCTCCAGAAGTATAATATGGTTAAACAATAAACTAGGAGATTAAAGCATTCATCCATGAATAAAAAAGTGAGAGGGATGGCCTATAAGGGCAGGGTGATGCATGAGATGCATTAGCAAAAGCTCAGCTGGCAAATAAGCAGGAAAACATGTTTTACCCACAGGTCAGAAAAAGATGTTGCACATCAAATTGCCAGAGAAAAACACAAATTTGAATAAGGAAAAAGAACCCTGCCTCATATGCACAACAAGAAATGCATCAGGCAAAATAAATTACTCTGTTATTTGTGCCCTGGAAGACATAGAATGATGGAAGAAAAATCTCAGAATAAAATAGCATAGCTACAAAATAACAAGCACCTTTCAAAGTGAGGAAAAATACACTCTGGGGAATAAAAATCCCAACAATGAAGCCACTACAAAAATGGAATAAGTTCCCTCTAGAGAGTGGGGAAAAAATAAGACATGAGAACTCAAGATACATTAGCACTAATAATAGCACCATATGAATTAAAGAAATCATATTCTGTGATTAGAATATAAGAAGAAAAGAGCAAGGCTCTTACTATCATTGTTACATCCACAAACAATACAAAACTTTATCAGGGAATTAATTTCAATTCAAGATGTCTCATTGACTTTAAAAAAAAAGAAAAAAAGAAGAAGAAGCCCTCTGCCCCTAAGCGTACCTTTTATAGCTAGACAATGTTTGGATGGCAGATTAAAATATTCCCTAAAAAGACAAGCATTAATATAACCAAAATCATCTCTAGGATAAAATAAAAATCTGTTCTCCAGAAATTTATACTATTTGTAGAGTACAGAAGCATATTCCCAGTATAATTACATGTATGAAATGGAGGAAACAGTGGCAAGCACAACACTATACATCTATTCAAACTACAGGTAAACCAAATATCCAGATATCTTAGTACCCATTGCCTAGCAATATACCTTTGTGGGCTATGCATTAACATTTTGTAACAGAAAACCTCTACTCCAGAAAAATTTAACACCACATCCAGCAGTAAAAGCAGTTTTATGTCCTGCTTGGAGAAGCATACAAATACAGAGAGATTTGTGTAGTCAGAGAAAATAATAGATGACTAAATATAGTAGATGAAATTTTCAGACAAAATCCCTAACAACTTACTAAGTAAAAAAAATGTACACATACACACACACAAACATATATATACACACACATATACACACCCATATTGTTGTTGGTTTGAATGCATATTTGATTGTGAGAATTACAAACATTTATTTCTGTAGTTAGGCCTGTTTTTTTATGTATACACACTATGTGCAAGGTTATATTCACTTCTGATTTTGTAACTGTGAAATAATAGATTTGTTATTCTCCAGTTTGAGTGGAAGACTTGAACATGCATCTGGCAAGGATACCTAAGAATAGAATTCTAATCAAAAGAGGGGTGAGTTATCACCATTCATTTTGCTTTGATTGTAAAAGTCCTTGAGCGGTGTGCATCACAAACACAAGAGTGTTACACTCCAATATAATTACAGGCTATGTTTGGTCACAATGAAGGTTAAGTACTACGAGTTAAATCCTGGCCCCACTGAAGTCAAGGCAAGATTTTATTGAATAAAATGAGGACAGGAATTCATCCTATGTGTAGACACTCCACTTAGTGGAAGTCATTACTCTCCTACTTTCTAGAATTGTTAAAAAGGGCAGTTGTGGGTAGAGATTAGGTCTCTGGGCAGACTAGGTCCTAAGTGCTATTCTCAACAAGCAAACAAGGATCTCAGTGCTTCTATATTTATCCTTATCTTGGTAATAGGCCGCAATACCTCGATAGATTCATCATCTTTTTTTAGTGCAGGATTAGACTAACATGCTGAGCTACTATATTATATTATATGGCTATTATACTTAGAATAATATAACAGAAGTCCATAAATAGTTGGATTTCCCCTGCATTCCCTGCCCTCCTCACCACTTTTACCTTATGTTCACCAACATAATTCTCTAGGCCTTTGGCAGGGACAAATAAGCTCTAGATACATAATTAAAACTCTCCTGAAACAGAATTTATAAACAAACATCTCCCAGTACCAAAACAACTAAGCATAACCTCTTCAGTCTGAATATGCCTATGGCTCCTCCAGTGTTTGCTGGTCAAAGACATTCAGATTTACAAGAGAAAAAGTCAAGATGCCATTTGTAGAAAAGACAGTGCATGCACTCACACACCCTCAATTTGAGGTTAAAATCTTGTATTTAAAATATGAGGGAGCATGAGAATGCAGATCTTCCCCCTATTCTACTAAAAAAAATCTCCTCTCAACAACCTCCTCCTTTCCATGCATGTGGTAGCCATCCCTAGCTGGTGAAGTGAAAACTGGATCTAGGTCTGTGGTGTAATGATGAGTAGTCTGGCCCATTGTATCACACAGTAGGTTACTGTGAGCAGGTAAATTTGGTGCCTTCATTTGTGATGAGGTGGTGGATATTAAAGGGCTTCCTGGGTGTTGATTTTGCATTGATTAGTAACAGCTGGTCATCTTGTTGTTTTGTTGTCCTTGTCATAAGTTTGTACACAGGGGCTGTTCTAGGATTGCATATGATTGGCTTGCTGAGTGCTGGTTTGAACTTCCTATGGGAATTTGTTGTGAATTCAATCTTTGAGGGCTCCTGATTGGCTTCCAGAGTTTCAAACAAAGGCTGGATCCAAGGGCTGGCCTCATGCTCCTCCTTTGCACTGTCCTTGTGATCATGTTCAATATCAGCTACCACAATTGTGCTGCTCTCATAGCATGGTTCTGATATCTCAAACACCGGTTAAGGTCCCAACATCATATCAATTATGTTGTCATTTCCAGTGACGTCAGAACTGTTGATGTTCTCTAATATCATGCATCAATCTCCTTTTGACAGAGGGTGGGGATAAACTACTTGGGTTTCTTTGAGACAAGACTTGGACTGGGGAAGACCATCGTTGATTTTTAGATGTTTGTGGTGATCTGGGTGTGTGCCAGATGCCCTACCTAAAGCAATTGTGCTTGACACACCTGAGCATTAGGGTAGGGGAAAAAGCGGGCAAAGCCTTGCTCCCGTGTAGTTGCAAGCAGGAGAATAATTGTGGGTGTGAGGATGGGTTGTGTTACAACTCTTCTCCTATTCCCAAACAACCAAGGACCTCTGGGTGTGCTGGCTTCTGGTGGGAGTTGGGGCCCACCGTGCTTTCCACCAAGAAGACAAAGAGCCCTGTCTGATGAGTTGGAGGGAGGTTATAGAAAAAGTTTAGGAATTGAAGAAGTTGTGATTCATTTGTTTGTGGAGGTCCACCATGGAGGAAGAGAGAAATGAGACTGGTCAGAAGTACTTTAGAGGTCTATTCAGGTTCTAACTACTGCCAGGTTTCATACCCTGGCATGATGTGTCATAGCATTTCTGTTACTATACAGAAAGCAGGACAAATGCTTTTTCCCCCAACCCTAGACTTTCAAAAAATCATGAGTCAGACTCACAAAAAATCTTGAGATTTCAAAGCTCATTTTATTTGAATCTTGTTTTTTTAACAATTAGAGTGCACTTGAGTCACATTTTCAAGTTTTTCTCTGAAACTATGAGGATTAGAAATTTGCTTTAAAAAAAAGAAAAAGGAAAGCTGAGATTTTCATGTAAGATTTCAGGTAGGTATTTAAAGAAAAAAACCCACCAAATATTGTGAGACTTGCAATGAAATTCTCATTGCTGGCAACACTAGAAATGGGACTGAAATGGTCAACTATTGACAAAGCTTATTCTCATGTAGAACTGTTCTGCTCTGGAGCTTCCCTATCTTGAGAGATCTGAAAACTTCAGAAAATATTTTTCCATGCAATTCTTCTAGTATAAAATTTGACCTTTTATTTTGAATATTGAATTTCCTCAGAGATATTCTTCAGAAGACTTTCTTAGATACTGATTTATGTGAGCAAACTAGGTTTAAGGAAGTGCTGAAGCTTTTGTGCATGACAAACAAAACGACCATTTTGCTAAAATATTTCACAAATGCTCAAAGTATAAGTATAACCTCTCACCTCTCTTACAAACTGAAACAGGTCTAGCAAATCTGTATCTTAGCAGATCTAATAGAAAAACCCTCAGAACGATGCCTGTTGACAGTTAAAAGAGTTAGTCTTAGATATAGGAAGGATAAGAATAGTCCAACTGTGAAATAATTTACTACTTACATTGCAAATACTGCTGTGAGCTCTACAAAAGTTGTATTTTTGAATGTAAGGTACATTATAGTATTCGGAAACTATTTGAAGATCACTGTAAGATGAATGTATAATAGTACTAAGAAAAGGAGATCCTAGGATGCCACTCAGTTTTTAAGCAACAGAGAGTCCTGTGGCACCTTTAAGACTAACAGATGTATTGGAGCATAAGCTTTCGTGGGTGAATGCCCACTTCGTCGGATGCATGTAATCTCTGTTGCTTTTTACAGGTCCAGACTAACATGGCTACCCCTCTGATACTTGACTCAGTTTTTAAGATGCTCTGGGAAAAGAATAAAACAAATATAACAACGGTTGAGGGTGTGAGTGGGTTATTTTCCACTTGATTCAAAGGGCTGCCCTGATGTGTTAAAATCTATTAATTGATTTATGCTTTGAGTGCACTTTAAAAAGATGTCCAGTTTTTGTGACTATTTCTGTATCTCATTGTTAAGGCTATAGCTCTATTATAAATTCATTTGAGTCAGGTTTATGATTGTACCTCTATATTGATTTCAGTGAGTTGCTCCTGATTTCAACAGTGAGAGATTAGAACCAGGCTCCCTATGTTTTTATTGTAATTATAGTTTAGCCATAGTAAAAACAGTAGTAAACAAATCAAGCAAAAACATGGCAACACGCTAATTTTCTCTCCATATGTTGGTCCAGCCACTCAGAATGGGCATACAGATCCTACTGAAGTGAAAAAAAAAACTTTATTGATAAATAAACACTAAAAATATGGTACTATGCTTGGTGAAATTGCTAGTTCTGTACCAAATAGCAGCTTTGTTTGAAAACTGGAGATGGCATTATGGCAGAAGTTATCATAACATCAGACTGCTGTCCTGATGCTTCTGACAGCTGACTCATGAGAATTAGATTAGAATTTTCCTCTTGATTTTAAGTATTTGAAAGCCTTTTACTTGCTGCTCTAAGTGGATAGTAACACCATACTTAGTACGGTTTTAGGTTGTCACAATTCTCTCCCAACCCTCTCACCACCAGGTTAATTCATTGCTCGTACTTATGGCACAGGTTTTATCTTTGATGGCCAAGGTCCCATCAGAGTAGTACAAGTACCCAAACCCAGGTGATCCTGTAGGCACTTTGGTCTGCTTTATGCAACTTGGAGATAAGCTTAGGAAACATTATAACCCGTTGGATGGCTTCTAGCCATAAAATCTGTGTGCCTCATCTATAATATGTGTGAGAGCCTGTCAGAGGGGACAAAATGCTATGGTTTTGTTCTCAGTCCTCTTAAACTTTTCAGGCCCATTCACCTTACCTTTTACTGGAAGTCTGAAGTTATAATTACTTGACGCTCCTTTTCATACCTGGTATTAATATATATAATTATGACCTCATGTTGTATCCACTCCTTATCATCAACATGCTGAGGGAATGTTGTCACTTAACTAAATTGAAGATCTTTTTACTTCTTTGGAAAATTAATTAATCACTCTTTCATTTGCAGATAAGAGGGCTAGGAATTAAATTGTGTGCATTCTTCACAAGCATTCTAGACTGATTTTGACCATGGCTGGTGGATGGGGATAGAGGGTGGAGGTGAGTTTGGGTGTATAAGCTTGGGGGAAAAGGGCACCTCAAAATATGTGGTGCATAATCCACAAATGTGAAAGAAACTGCATTGAAAACTATGATGATGCATAATTTTGTTGTTATCCTTTTTCTCCTGCTGAAACCAAAGCACAGAAGAGCCATAGATATTAGCTAGTTTCCATCTTGGGAAAGATTCATACAAGTCCCAAACTTTGTAGATAAGCCTAATTAGATAAGAGTGGCTTTTAATAAGATAGTTCCAATTGCATTTATAATGGCTCTTCTCTTTTGCTTTGTCTCCTCACTCTACTAGTTTTAGCATCCTTCTTATTAATGTACTGGGAAGACCTCCATTTTTTCACATTCAACAGAGAAAGTATTTTTCCCATGGAGTTCTCATTGTGTCCTTACAGATATAAAGTGAGAGAAATTCTCCAAAGTTTTAACCAGCTTTGTTACATTGACTGCTTCTGATCTGACTGTATAGGCAGAGTGGCAGGAAAGACAAAAAGCATGCTTCCAGATGCTTAAATTCAACCTTGCAGAGGTTTTACATTAAATGACTCAAATTTCTAAATAGCTACTGTACCTTATCCTTGCTCCTAGGCATTCTTACACATGGCAGCAGACACTATAATATAAATACAAATCTAAGATTACTCTGGTAACCCAAGTACACTTTGCTTCTGTGAAACCTGGCAAGCATTCAGTCTACAAGATTCAGGGGAATTGATGCAGGAATGCATGTCCCAATGATATGGCTACACAGTCTATGACCTTTCTAACTTGACCTCACAGAAGTCTAAAGGAAAAGGGGAAAGTTATATTGCAGGTATAAATAACTTAAGGTGCAGTGTAGCACAAAAGAACTAGAAACAGCTGGCTTGTGAAAACGTATCATTTTGGCAAGATTAAAATATAGATCCTATAACTAAATATAGAACCTATACATTAAAATATAGATCCTATACATCACATGTATATCTGTGTACAGTAAATACATCTATATACATACATGGCATGCAAAGAACTATATTCCCCAATCAAGAAAATCAACTATAATAAAGTTTGGTAAAGTGCAACAAAATTGCACACAAAGAGGAAGTCAATTTGAATTTTGTGCTGGTGTTATCAAATAAGTGATTGTATCTTATGATACCTATTAAAAATAAATCATTAAGACAAAGTTATGCTTAAGTTATTTCCCTCTGACATGTCCTGTTCTCTATGCCCTATTAAAGAAAGATATGGAATTAACACTGATTTGCTTACTGAAACTATTACACAGTTAGAGCATAGTTTTCCCTAAAAGGTGCTTACTTGTTGAGGAGACAGTGACAAAAGATGTAAACTGGTGCTGAATAGCACAAGGTACGATGACACTGGAAAGAGACAGAACGACTTGTTATGAAAGGGATTTTGTTGAACCCTGGCTGGAGCATGGTAGAACTAGTTTCTTTAAAAATACTGATTGTGATTTGGTCCTGTATAAATTTTCAGTCAAAGTTGTTTTTAGCATTGATTCAGCCATATCCACTGCCAATGCCTGTTGTCAGCAAAGGATATATTTCCTAGTTTAGGCACAGACACAGAAGCGCTAGCCTTAAGCCTTCTAATTATCTAAAATTATCTAGAGAAAGCATAGAGAATTTCAGCCAAGAAAGGGGGAAAAGTCACTAAAAACAAAGTTTATTGGGAAGTATAAACAAAGAGATATAATGCAAATTGTGTGGGAGATTGTGCCTTTGGCAAAGGGCATTTCAGCACCCAACTCCCATTGACTTTCAAAATCTCCCACTGTGTTGTTACCTTAACTGTAGTAATAACTATTGCGAACTACTATTAAGCAACATTTGAATGGAAGTGTAGGTTTTAAAATCTCCACCAAAACACTTGAGAAAATAAAGAAATCATAACAAAATTAGAAAGAAACCACAAACTGTTCACCTGGTCTCATACACAGGGCTTTCTTTGCAACTCCTCTACAGGTGAAAGTAAGGATTTTAACAAATGTGGCTTGAATGGTTATCAACAGTCTTTCTCTCACTGATGAGTCACGCTGTGAGGCTGACTTGAACAGTTAGATTTTAAAAAAAGGAAGAGGGAAAGAAAGAAAAGGGTTTTAGTAATGGCAGTTCAAACATCTGAAAGGCTACACTATATTCTAAGAGTCATTGGCATATGCAGTATTTGACAGGGCTCTGCACTCCATGCAGCCTTTATGCAGTCAGGCACAAGAAAAAAAAAAAAGGTCTGTTTTTTGTTCATGTTTACAGACTTAGTGCTAGCTACTTGCAGTCCAACAATGTTAGCCTAAGCAAAATGAATTTAGTCTTTCAAGAGTCAAGTCACTTTGTTTCCTTAATATGCAACAAGTTCTGAAGATCAGAAGATGGACAATTGGAAAGGAGAGAATTCAGAAATGGCTATTTAATTGCATTCAGATTTCTGGTCTTCTTTGCTGTTTTTACCAATTGCCAGTAGCTCATACTTTCAATGTATTGGTATCTCAGAGCAACTTGCAGTAAGATTGAGAAAAAAACCAACACATGCACTCACACACACGAGCTAATGTCCACTGATGTGTTACTAATATGAACATCAACTTCATTACAAAGATAGCTGTGTTGTTTTTCATTGCCTGGAAACAAAGTAAGCTCTTGCTTAATGATTCAAGTATTTGAGGGATTGCTCCGATTCAGATGGATTGATCTTTTTCGCAGGTACAGACATATGTCTGGAAAGAATGGATGTCATTTTGACTGTGGTTGAGTATTGACCAATTTTTCTGAATATTGTTCTAGAGTGCTGGTGGAGCTTTCAACTTCTACTGTTACCCCCAAAGCAGAATTGGGTACCCCCAGAATAGCCCACTTATTGCCTCCTCTCAGGTTACCAAGGGTTCTCTTAAACAGCCAATCTTACATATCTGTTCTCATCAGATATGGGTCTGCAGGATGATCAAGGAATATCTTGGGCTTGCCAGGGATTTACTACTTCAGTAAGTCCCCAGAAGAGCTCGGACCTGTTACCCCCAGAGGACATGAACACAGCCTTCCGATAAATGATTGACACAAGCAGTGTTCTTTTCCAAAATAAGGCACTCTTTTATTGGTTTCAGAGTAGCAGCCGTGTTAGTCTGTATCCGCAAAAAGAACAGGAGTACTTGTGGCACCTTAGAGACTAACAAATTTATTAGAGCATAAGCTTTCGTGGGCTACAGCCCACTTCTTCGGATGCATATAGAGTGGAACATGTATGTGTGTATATATATCTCCTCAATATATGTTCCACTCTATATGCATCCGAAGAAGTGGGCTGTAGCCCACGAAAGCTTATGCTCTAATAAATTTGTTAGTCTCTAAGGTGCCACAAGTACTCCTGTTCTTTTATTGGTGTGAACAACAATCCCTGACACAATAATAATCTAAAACACAAATCATAGGTGCTGGAACTAGGGGAGCCGGGAGTGCTGCTGCACCCCCTGGCTTGAAGTGATTTCCATTATATACAGGGTTTACAGTTTGGTTCAGTGGCTCTCAGCATCCCCACTATAAAAATTGTTCCATCAATCTTGACACAAATCCCTTATAACAAGTTAAAGAGCACTCCGAACCATATTGCCTTATAGTTTGAAGTGATTCTAAGTGATGTGCCCCACTTCAGATGGCCAGTCTTCCACAGGTTGCTGTCAGCAGTTCTTAGATATTCTTTAGATCTTACATACATAAATTCCTCTTACAATCAATACAACACAAACATTCATCTTTATTAACCCCCCTACACACATATACACATTAACTCTAAACTATACTATAACTGTGACTATATCTATAACTATAACTTTGTCTGACAGACTTATCCTGGTGTTTATGCTGCACTGTCTCTCCTGTGCACTCTCTCTGAATCTTAATTTCTCTCTCTCTCTTTCTTCTTAGCTGTCAACTGTCTGCCTAACTCTGTCTGCTGTCAACTGACACACTGACCTTTATACCATTTTTCAACTCTATTTTAGACACAACATCATCCTGCTTGTTTACCTTCTTTTGCTAACTGCCAGTTCTATTTTTGACTTGCAACTCACAGTGTTAAGATCTGCTGAATCATTGTTTAGCACCTTTTCACCACCAATCCTGTACTTAGCACTATGTGACCTGCAGCTTCCATCTAATGGTGGGGTGACCCTTGCTTATTCAAAATGGAAGCCAAGGATAAAAAATGGAGTCTGGGGTCTTCAAAATAGAGTTTGTCTGGTGTCACTATCTGTTAGTTAAACCTGTTCTCTTCAAAAACTTGTAAAATCTAGCTTAGATTTACAAACAGAAGCTGTTTGTAGATCATTAGTTCCTCCAACGCTCTATACAGGTCATAGATATGCTGCAAAGAAACAGTTGTTGGGCCCATGTTTAAAGAACCATCTCATAATGCTGGTGATTTGCTGTCACCATCTCTCACCACCTCATCATGATGTTTTCCTTACTATGGGTGAAATTCATTCATGGTGCAGTGCAAGTCCGTCTGTTTAGAAGCTGCATGGAAGAACCAAAGGGGAGCACCTGCTGAGCCTGCACACCCCATGTTGTGAAAAATGTCTCTATAATGGCCCTGCATACCCCACAGTAGAAAGTTACAAGAAGGGTCATTGGATCTGCGTGTATGCAAATTCAGCAGCACCAATACCCTACACACTACTGCAGATGGCCTGTATCTCCTGCTCCAGCTCATAGGCTGTGCAGCAGCCCTGATAACAGACTCTTGGTTGTGGCTCCTACAGATCAGTTTACTTTGCATTCCACCTGCTAAAGCCAATGTCTCTGGATTTATGCAGCTGGAGTGGGTTTCACCCTAGGTGGCTAGCTAATCTTATTGCAAAATATTTGATATTTGAACTTCAAATATGTACTGTGCTGATTAGTTTCAAGTCACAGACTGTTATTTCTATTTATTTTAATTCCTGTCAGACCTAGGACTCCTAAGTCATGGATCAGGACCCCATTGTGCTAGATGCTGTATGAACAGAACAAAAATAAGGATCCTGCCCCAAGGAAGCTACAAGCTAAGTATAAAAGAAAAGAGACAGATGGATAGAGACAGACAGGGGAATACAAGCAAACAATGAGATGATAAGCAGTGGCATCTGCACACAGCAGCTTAACTGTTGTCAAGTTTCTTGTAAGCATCACAACAAAAGAGCTTTCTAAAGAGATTTTTGCAGATGGATAATGAAGTAGCTTTGCAGATGTTTATAAGGAGCACCTCAAACGTATGGGGCAGCATGAGAGAAGAGGTGTTTGTTTGAAAATTTAATAAGCTGGCTATGGAGGCTGGCATCATGGGCTGAATGGAGAGAACATCAACAGCTTGATAGCAAATAAGAAATGATAGTTAATCCCTCTCTACCCATGAAGGGCTTTGAAAGTGAGGATAAGCAGCTTATGTTTGATACAACAGAGAAGGGGAAATCAGTGGAGGGATGCAAAGAGAGGGGTGTCAGCGTCAATGCGATGGGCTGGGAAAATGATCTTTCCTGCAACATTTTGAATGGATTTGAGCAGGGTAAGACTACATCTGTCAAGACCAGGAAGAAGGATGTTGCAGTAATTAAAACACAAGATGATGAGAGCTTGAACAAGAGATAGGAAAGGCATTATATTATAGATGATATGCAGAAAGAATCAAGATTTTGATATAGCCTAGATGTGAGGACCTACACAGCGGTATGAGTCAAAGATGACACCCAGAATATGGGCATGAGTGACAGGCAGGATGGTGGTGCATTCCACAATGATTAAGAAAAGAGGTAGTGGAGAGGGTGAGAAAATTGGGAGCACTGTTTCACTTGAGCTGATGGCTAGATATCCATGAAGAGATGTCAGGAAGACTGCTGAAATTTTAGTTTGGATCAAAGGAGGCAGCTCTTGTGTAGAGAGCTAGATCTGAGAGTGAGCAAGGTGGTAGCTGAATTTGTGTTTGTGGATGAGATTACCCAGAGATAAGATGTAGAGGGAGAAAAGGGAACCACAAACATAACCCTGGAATTGCCAGAGAAAGTGGATTAAATCAGTGGATTAAATCAACCTATTTATCACTGCGGGTGCAGATGCAGCTCTCTATGTGTTATGTGGGCTGCATCTGCACAATATATATACTACCTGTATGGCCCTCAGGATGTCACATGGGCCGCAGCTGTGTGCTGATTGGGCCACAAGTGGCCCATGGGCTGCGGGTTGAGAACCACTGGATTAGATGAATTATGTATCTGAGACAACTATCTGAAAGAATTTCAAATATCACAGAATATGCTTTAAGTGAAGCTTCATACTTAAAATTTAACTGATGCAAGTATTCCTGCTAATAAAGTTCAACTTGCATTTTAATGGAAACAGAACACTAAAGGGGTTAAATGAACATTCAGCAATTTTTTCCTCACTCCATTGTATTGATTCATATTCATTAGTTGAAACCATATTCAGAAGAGTACATAAGGGAGAACTGTATGGGCTCGGAGTTTTGGAGCCGATATGGCCATCTGTTAAAATACAGCTCAAGTCAGTGGTGTATGGTGCATTACAGGTAAAGAGTGGTCACACAGCAGTTCCCAGTAGAAAAAAAGCCAGGTTACTAAAACCAACACAGTTGGCACTCTTGTTGACAGACTTAGACAGGCAAAGGACTTTCCCTTTGGTGGTAGCATGGTGAATCTTGCACACCCTGCTATCAGTGCTGCAGACTTCAGTCTGCAAGGCTGTAACAACTTTCATAGGCATTCAATTCACAGTATGAAAAATACATCATTTAAAAGAAAAACAAAGTTAAACAGAAAAAAGTAGGTGGTGTAAAAGTGAAAGATCCTCAGAGGCTCCATAGCATTTCAATGACTCTCTATTTCTTCAACTCAGTGCCTTTTTAGTAGCATTATAAAGTCCCAGTCAGCACATCCAGCAAATTTCCATATGTTATTTATTTTTAAAGTAAAATCTAAATGGTGAAACATGGAAAATAAAGGTCAGTCTCTACGCTGTTATGTAAGCTATTTCAAATAACAGTGAACATATAAGAATCAATTTACAATTTTTGAAATGATTGTGTATGTTGTAGGAAAGATTTTACTGATTCTGATGTAAACAAAAGTGGGACTTCATGGAAAAAAATGGTTATATAAAATTGCTTGGAAAGTTATTGGACCAATCAAGAAAAGTGAAGGAGATCAAGGTTATCAAAATAAATGTTGAATAAGATTCAAAAGAAGCAGATCTGAAATGTTGGGTTAAGGCAACTAAGAATGAGGATGATATTAAAGTATTCTTTGAAATGTATTACTAGTGTGCCACATGTCAAAGCTAGAGATACAATCTATTGCTGTATAGCCTATGTGAAAAACAAAGATGTCATGTACTGACTACAGAAGATGACGTTTGCTGCTTGTTCGAACACTGAGAAGATTTTGAATAGACTAGCTCAAGACTCTCCAAGTCTAATATACACACACACATGGAGTAGTAGAATTGCCTATTGATCTATATGATTACATTAATTTGATGGATGGAGAAAATACAGAATGAATTATGTAATACCTGTCAATTAGGATATGTGATTGAAATGCATTTGGCCAGATACTCTGGTGTGCAATCTGTTTGCATTGCACCCCCAACAGAACTCAGCTGTACAGCCAATATATTTAAAGGTATTTTCCTGGGACTCGTCCTACCTGGTTCTTCTCCCTGTCCAATCTCAATATAAGTTCAGCCAGCCATAAACTCTAGCTACTGGTTCAGCTCCTTTGGCCATAGAAGGGCTCCCTTCTTCACCCCTGTGGTCCCAGCCAGGACCCAAACCACTAAGGGCTTGTCCACACAGGCACACAAAATCAACACTGCTGTGATTGATACAGCGGTGTCAATTTAGCGTGTCTGGTGAAGACACAATAAGTCTATGGGAGAGTGCTCTCCCATCAATTTCAGTACTTCACCTGCCTCGGAGGCAGAAGGGAAGTTGGTAGGAGAACATCTCCTGTGGACATAGCATGGTGTAGACATCATGTTAGGTTGATGTAAGCTATGTCACTCAGGGGGGTGATTTTTTCACACCCCTGAGCAACGTAACTTACATCGACTTAAGCAGCAGTGTAGACCAGGTCTAAGGCTCTGCAGCTCCTTTTACCTGAGCTCACTGGGCTCTGACTGGCTGTTCCATGAGATCTCTTTAGGCACCCACCTTCTCTGCTCCTTTCCTGGGTGCGGTGTAATAGGACTGCAGGGCCTCCTGTAGACAGCTGCAAAGGCCAAGTACACCCCATCATAAACACTTACAATTGGGTAACTTGGCAAAATCAATGTCTTTACAAAAGTTCTAAAAAGATTGTGGGAACAATATTTAACATTGCATTTCTAAAGAAAGGGGACTTAAAAGCCTATAACATCTCTACACAAATCAAGGAAGGAACATTATACTTGTTTTTGATTAATAGCCACATAAATGCTCTCACTCATTCAGTTTCTAGGATATGTGGAGACAATACAGCATGTTCTGAACATTTTTCAACCTTTTGTCCTTACATACTGCGTGTCAGCTAAAGGACTGTAGGAGTCCTGTTTAATGGTCTGTGCTAAAATAACTAGAGAATAAAACAAGAATGTATTTCCATTCCCATGCATTCCTAATGCAGCTCTAGAAAAATGGATAAAACTGGTTCTCCTATTTGTATTTGTTTTGAAGTCCAAGATCATCATGGCTCAGTAAAGCAAAGCAAAACAAAACAAAACAGTGACATTTCTTTGTAATGTTCATTTGCTGCTTTTAAGCTCATCTATGACATAACAGTGGAGCTGGCTGGAAAACTGAATTTCCATACTGCAGGAAATTACCACATTTCTAAGTTTGTTTTGTTCAGAATTTAGAAGTTTCTCACAGAAATGCCACCAATCTGCCTCCACAAGTGGGGGAACTCGATAGGGCCAGCTGTGAAGAGGGACAGTCCCAGCATCAAGGGAAGGAGACACTCGCTAAGGGACACTAGATAGTGCCTCCCCACAGGACTCTCTGGCAACCATTGGGACAGCTCATGGGGGAGGAGTACTGATTGGCCAGCATTTCCTAGCTCCTAGGATTTAACCAGGAGTGGTGGTCATGTGGAGCCTCTTTGGCTCTGTTCCAGCAGCCCCAACCTGCCATCCAAACTAGGAATGAGAATCTGTCCTGACAGATGCTGCGGATCTAACTATGTACCGGTTTGGGGGTCAGAAAGGATTTTTTTCTCCCATAGGTGAACTAGCTGAGGACCAGGGAGTTTTCTGCCTTCCTTGCAGCTCCTTCTAGCCACAGTATGTTATGTAGGAATGCTCTTCGTACCAAACTAAAGTACTGGGGTTGAGTTGTTAATGCATCACAACTTGTGGTCGGTTTCCAGAGTGGTCAAGAGAATAAAATGAATGGTTTCCAGAGGTAAAAGACCTGGGATTGTGGTGACGGGCCTTGAGTTCATGGGATTGGATGAGACCTTATGGCCATTGTGGGCTGAGGTCTTTACACTTCTGCACCCTCTCTCTCTCCCTTGTCTGGAGGAGACCCCTAGAACTCAGAGAGCTGAGTCTTCGTAGGTAGCCTGAAGAGAGCCTACCCCGAGTTACAGGTTATATGGTAGGGAGCACTATAACCCTTGCACTGGAACCAATTAAATGCCTAGTATAGGAAAGTATGGGTGATGGGCAGGTAGCGCCCCTCTCCTGTATTAAGGTTTAATACAAGTTGTGACCTGCCACTTAGTTCCATGCAGTTATCCATCCTCATTTTGCTGTTGTGTCCACATCAATGAAAATTTCCTCAAAAATAAACCCCCAAACAAATAATTTGGAACCATTCAAAGGGTTTGATATACCATATATATCAGCTTTAATTAACACATTTCGATTTTTCACTGATCTTCCTGAAAAGAACAAGAAGACAAGGATCCTACAGCATGGGTAAAGCATGAGGATGAGTTATAACTTTTGAATTAATAAGTAGTTTGGATTGTTTGTGTTTTCTTTTGACATCAGTGAATGAAAATCAATTGAGGTTACATTGCTAAAGCAGCTATTATACAAGCCCCCAAGAGAACTGCAAATACCATAGTCAATAAAAGTACAAGAACCAATGGCATTTTTAAATGTTAGATCAAACACTTAGATTTTCAGTTTAGCCCCCACGTTAGAGTGATTCTTTGAAGTTTGCAGGAGAAATTCCTCCAACTCCCTCCCCCGACACACATGTGTCACAGATTTCTAGGGCTCAATCAAGAGATCTGGGTTCAGGAGTAAGTTATCAAAGGAGTAGATGCTGTTCGTCTAACAGCTGAATCTCATTTCTCAGCTACCTTTAAAATCTATATATTTAAATAGCACTAGATACAGTTTGGTTTTTATGCCGGTTATTTAAGCTGGACATGCACATTACAAATGCATCACTGTGTTAAATAAAGACCATTCTTTGCTAATTTAAAATGAGGAGGTACCAAAGACGTTGGGCCTTTTGTAATAAAGTCTAGATGAGAGTTGGTCAACAAGTTTCCAATGGAATAATTATTTGTTGGAAAATGCTGATTCAATAGAATAAATATGTTCCGTGGGAATGCGTTGATGCCACGAAAACTTTAGATGCAAACCAGACAGGTAGGCTGACCACCCACCCTGCTCCCCAGGATCTCTGGTTTCCCTGAAGCCCACCTGATGGGCTGCCAGGCTACCTAATATCTCAGCTCCCCGATAGCTTGCAGGATGGGCTGTCAGGCTGCTTGTCTCCCTGCTTTCTGGACAGCTATTGGGTTTCTTGATTGGCTTCCAGACTCCCAACCTGGCCACCTGTCTCCTGGGCAGCTCCTTTGGCTTCCTGGCTCCCAGGCTTCTTGAGCAGCTGGCTCTTTGGGCTGCCCACCTGGCAGGCAGATGTGTGCCCAGCTCCCTGTGAGACTGAGCTGCCTAGCAGGCTGGATCCTTGGCCTGCCCATCTTGAGGGCAGATTGTCCAGTTCCCTGACTCCCAGGTTTCTGTCTGAAAAACTTGGTTTTTCAATGCCCTGATTACTTCTACCTGCCTGCAACACAGTTAACAAAGTACACTCAAAGTAAAGAGACATTTGCTTCCTTGGAGTCATGAAGTTATTCTGGGTATACTTCCCACAATTACTGGAACACGTTAAAGTTATTAATCTTTTAACTTTTAGTGGGTTGTGTATCCCCAGTTAGTGTCCCAGGATACAGTTAAGTTAGCCTGTCTCAAATGTGCACCTGTTCAGTTTAATTCATTTTCTGCTTGAGTTACCTGAGATAGTGCACATATACAGACTTTCTGAGTCTCTTTATAGCTACACTTCTAGTAGAGGTAAATGTATTCAATACAAAACAAATTCTCCTTGTGCATTACATAGCTATATGCTGGGGGGCCCATGTACCGCACAGGAGATTAGAGGACAGAGGAACAGCATAGGTGGTAGATTTGTGACTGCATGAATCCACGTCTTTATCAGCACAGAATGGGAAGAACACTAGCTATTGATGCTACTGAATACTGAGATTGCAACAATGTCCACAGAATGCTTCCAATGCTGATCTGTAGCCTAGTTAGGTGGAAAGTTCCCTTCACTCTACAGCAGGGGTCGGC
The DNA here is from genome assembly GCF_028017835.1 of Emys orbicularis. Classification (NCBI taxonomy): domain Eukaryota; kingdom Metazoa; phylum Chordata; order Testudines; family Emydidae; genus Emys; species Emys orbicularis. Next base: position 31,243,764 of record NC_088684.1, read on the forward strand.
AACGTTCGGCACACGGCTCGCCAGGGTGGGCCGGGCCAGTTTATTTACCTGCTGACGCGGCAGGTTCAGCCGATCGCTGAAAAAAAGACAACTTTTTCTTGTCTTTCCACCCTTACAGAATACACCAGACAGCAGTGGTGCTGGAACAATTTGTATAATGGGGGTGCTGAGAGCCATTGAACCAAACTGTAAACCCTGTCTATGATGGAAACCACTTCAAGCCAGGGGGTGCTGTGGCACCCTCAGGCACCCCTAGTTCCAGCACTTATGCTAGACAGAAGTATCCTAAATGCTGGGTATGCAAGGCTGCAAAAATTTGACTAGGAATATGGGATTTAAGTTGACAAAAAACATTTATGCTCTTATTTCAACTAAGGAAAATGCAGTTATTATACTAAGCAAGCTGGAGACAATTGTCCATGTGCTACCTGGGAAGTATTGCTTGGCTATTATTCTTTTGTCGGATATATAAGGTGCACTTTTAAGTCATGAATAAGGCTGTCTGAGTATTTAAGATTATTGTCTGCTCAGCTGGAGTCTCAGTTTAAATAGACCTGTGCTTTTAGGCCATAAATTTGGACTGATAGAGTAGAGCGAGAATGCCCAGTGGGGTGGTTTGTGCAGTGGTTAAATAGGTAATATGTTATTTGCACTAAAAGTCTTCATGAATTCTAAGGAGCAACAAGAAAAGAGAAAACAGCTACAGAATTATTTTTTCCTTTCCTCCTTTTAATCGCTTTTACTCCCCAAAATAGAAACGTAACTATTTTCTTTTTTACTTTGATTGAATTCTCAGAGTTAGGAGCAGAGGTGAAAGTAAGCCGGTACGGGCTGGTACTGCTTACCGGCAAGAGCCAGTACACAGTGCTGGACCCGACCGGCTTCCCCAGGCTGGCAATTTAAATCCCCACGGGAGCCCTGCTGCTGCTTTCCCGGGGCTCCGGCAGATTACAATGAGGCAGCTGAGTCTGAAGTCTCTTCCAGTCCTGAGGAGCTCAATGTTGCTTTGGAGCTTGTGGTTTAAGGTGTTTATTCTAGTCCTGAACGCTGGCAGATTCCTGCTGAGAGGTGTAGTTAGAAGCATTCCCATCCTTCATGAGGAGATATTTGAAGGAGTATTGATTTCTTAGGACAATACAAGTGGAACTTTTGTAATTTAAGTTCACATATAAAACTTTATTAATTAAACTTTTTAAACAATCATTTTCTGTATTTTAATGAGCTTTCTGCTCTTTTTTCTTCTGCCCACAGGTAATGACTGCCACAGGCTGTGCCACTTACTCACGCTGTGTAATACCTTACTCTGAAAATAGTTGAGTTGATTTCATGGTACCACTCAATATGTTCCTTATTCTGTTTATGGAAAAAACAATTACAACTAAAGTAAAAAACTTAAGAGGAAAAAATCTTTGTTATGAGTGACCATCATGATGACTGTGTTGAAGGTGTGATCAGTCCATCTCTATGCAAGATGTAAGTTAACATAGATCTAGTGACTTCAGTGAGGATCAGCTGAGGTTCTAGCCATATTTATGTGAACTAGATTGCAGGTATTGTAACTGTAGCTTATGGTCCTATCACCTTATATAGCTTGTTCTGTTAAAGATGTTCAGTTTTGCTATTTATTGCGTCTTAAAAGTAGATGTAAAGTTAAAAATGCTGAGCCAAAATAGCCATAACATATCTATTGACTTCTTTATATTCCGTCCTCTGTTCCTTTACAAGTGGACCAGTCACACAATTTGGATTTTGATGACCCTGTTAAGCTTCTTCATAGACCAAGAACAAACTTACTTGCAGTCTGGATGATTTATTTTAGACAAAAGGAAATAAAGGAAGAATGAAGAAAGAGTATCTCAATGAACACATGTGTGAAACGCACAGCAGCTATCACACTGGTCTACAATTTTTGAGAAGTTGTCTGCTTCAGAGATAAAATGTGCTATTTATTATGTATTTTGATGTGCTGAATTCAAATATGACAATTAAAACAACTGATTGGCTACTGTTTCTAAGATATTTAAGTTTTTACATTTTATGTCTATGTATATTGTGTAGATAGTAGAGTTTTAATCATAAATTGTAAACCTAGGTCTTTTCATGTGTTTATGGTTGCTTTACATGATAATATTTCACCTGTCCTGTTTATGTAACACTTTAAAAATCAGCAAAAGGGTTATATAAATAAAATTTATTATGAAACAAAAGGCAAAAAACTATTCTGTACATAGTTTAGTCCTATTCAGTGTCTACTCGGCGCTTCTTGGCTTGTCTCTTGTATTCATTAAATGGAGAATCTCTTGTCACTGTCCAGCAATAGTCTGCAAGCATTGATGGGCTCCATTTGCCCTGATAGCATTTCTCCATTGTTGCAATGTCCTGGTGAAATCGCTCGCCGTGCTCGTCGCTCACTGCTCCGCAGTTCGGTGGAAAAAAATCTAGATGAGAGTGCAAAAAATGTATCTTTAGAGACATGTTGCAACCAAGGCTTTTGTATGCCTTGAGGAGGTTTTCCACCAACAACCTGTAGTTGTCTGCCTTGTTGTTTCCGAGAAAATTTATTGCCACTAACTGGAAGGCTTTCCATGCCGTCTTTTCCTTGCCACGCAGTGCATGGTCAAATGCATCATCTCGAAGAAGTTCACGAATCTGAGGACCAACAAAGACACCTTCCTTTATCTTAGCTTCACTTAACCTTGGAAATTTTCCAAGGAGGTACTTGAAAGCTGCTTGTGTTTTGTCAATGGCCTTGACAAAGTTCTTCATCAGACCCAGCTTGATGTGTAAGGGTGGTAACAAAATCTTCCTTGATTCAACAAGTGGTGGATGCTGAACACTTTTCCTCCCAGGCTCCAATGACTGTCGGAGTGGCCAGTCTTTCTTGATGTAGTGGGAATCTCTTGCACGACTATCCCATTCGCAGAGAAAACAGCAGTACTTTGTGTATCCAGTCTGCAGACCAAGCAAGAGAGCAACAACTTTCAAATCACCACAGAGCTGCCACTGATGTTGGTCATAGTTTATGCACCTCAAAAGTTGTTTCATGTTGTCATAGGCTTCCTTCATATGGACTGCATGACCAACTGGAATTGATGGCAAAACATTGCCATTATGCAGTAAAACAGCTTTAAGACTCGTCTTCGATGAATCAATGAACAGTCTCCACTCATCTGGATCGTGAACGATGTTGAGGGCTGCCATCACACCATCGATGTTGTTGCAGGCTACAAGATCACCTTCCATGAAGAAGAATGGGACAAGATCCTTTTGACGGTCACGGAACATGGAAACCCTAACATCACCTGCCAGGAGATTCCACTGCTGTAGTCTGGAGCCCAACAGCTCTGCCTTACTCTTGGGTAGTTCCAAATCCCTGACAAGGTCATTCAGTTCACCTTGGGTTATGAGGTGTGGTTCAGAGGAGGAGGATGGGAGAAAATGTGGGTCCTGTGACATTGATGGTTCAGGACCAGAAGTTTCATCCTCTTCCTCTTCCTCGTCTGACTCAAGTGAGAATGATTCTGGTGCATCAGGAACCGGCAGTCCTTCTCCATGGGGTACTGGGCGTATAGCTGATGGAATGTTTGGATAATGCACAGTCCACTTTTTCTTCTTTGACACACCTTTCCCAACTGGAGGCACCATGCAGAAGTAACAATTGCTGGTATGATCTGTTGGCTCTCTCCAAATCATTGGCACTGCAAAAGGTATAGATTTCCTTTTCCTGTTCAACCACTGGCGAAGATTTGTTGCACAAGTGTTGCAGCATATGTGTGGGGCCCACCTCTTGTCCTGATCTCCAATTTTGCAGACAAAATAAAGGTGATAGGCTTTCTTAACCATAGTGGTTATACTGTGCTTTTGTGATGCAAAAGTCACTTCACCACAAACATAGCAGAAGTTATCTGCACTGTTCACACAAGTACGAGGCATCTCTGCTCACTTTGGCTAAACAGAAATGTGTCCCTTTGCAAAATCAAACACTGACAAATAAGAGAGCACGACACTGTATGATTTCTAGAGCTGATATAGGGCAATTTGTTCAATAGAGTGATGTAAGCTTCGTTATGATTGCATCATCCATGACTTCTAGGAATAACATGATGCAATTCATATCATGTCTGACGCAATACCAGCTTCAGATTGCATCATTCATTGTTTTGCCTAAAAAGCAAGTACTGTCCAAACCCAGTCATAGATTTATTCATAGATCCAGTCAAAGATGTATTTTAGTCATTTCTGGTTTAAATTGAGATCCCTTCCCTTTATAACTCACTTATCCTCCGCCATTCCCAAGTCAAGGGTCGTATATACTGACCCAATAGCATATCTTGAAAACTAGAGCCAATCAACAATTTTAAGCATCATTTTCATTCTCAGTGACCCAGAATTAGTAAAGTTTGATTACATTTATTTCAGAAGCATTTTGGCTGTAGAGCAGTGTCATAAACTAGCCTATGAGGAGTACTTCTGCATATAGGCTGGGGCTGAGGGTGAAAGAGACTTTAATCTTAAATATCAGTATACAGAGAACAACCTTACTATTTTGTAGCTATATACAAGCTCCATGCCCCACAAAGTTTAAGAGTTCCAGGAACCAAGGTTTTGGTCCTGTCAATCCAGATCAGAATTCAGTAACACAATACCTTCCTACATATGTGAGTCATATGGTTCCAGCATGTCCCTAGCTTGTTTAGTTAATACATATTTTGTTTCTATTTTCTTAAGTTAAAAAAAAAAACTAGTTTGGATAAGTGTGTGGGTTAAAAAGCATAAGGAAGTGTAGCTGTAGGAAATGAAATATACAGATAGAAATATATAAATGTTTCCACTGTCTAAAAAACCCCACAACAATCCTGTAAATGTGTGTAGCAATCTCCAGACTTGCTAGTTGTGGGTATAAACCTGGTATAAAATTTTACAGACATCACCAAACATAAGCACACCCAGGGCCCCTTCACTTTTTCAAGCGATCATAAAATTTATGAGAGGCATGGATAATTGGTTCAGTGATCTATTAGACCACAAACTGTTGCAAATCTATAATAACTAAAGCAAAGTTGCTCGAGCAGAGTGAAGGAATGCATTAGTGTTTATATCCCTGAATGGACAGATTGATTCACAGTGGGGAAATTAACTTCAGAATCAAGGCCTTGACATGACTATAAAACCACTTGCAATGGAGTAACCTAAAAGAGTTTTGCCTTGTTGAGAATTTCTGTTTGAGAAATAAAGGCTCAAAATGTCCACTGAGGTTGATTTCACTCTTGCTAACAAATAAGAAGCAGATTAGTTTGCTTCTCCTGCTATTTGAGTGATAAAGTTTATAATCTTTGAATGTATATGGACTATATAGAGGCTGAGTTCTTTATACCTAGTCCTAGAAGAAATTTCAGAGCACCTCCCCCTGGCAGATTAATCAAGATGTTAGAACTGCCATGAGGTATTTCTATGGCTCATTCAAATTTTAGTGTTAAAATAAAAGTTTAGGCATAGTTGTGAATATATTAGGTAAGTTTCTAGCACTCATGGTTATAGAAGAAAGCTGGAAAATGTGACTCCAGTATAACTGAAAAGTTCAAAGGCCAGAAGGCCCCCCAAAAGGTATTTTTTAAATGACTTCTGAGGGCCTGACTCATGATTTTTGTATTCTTGGGAATGGAAGTATGGCACGAATATAACTCAAGAATCCTACAATAACCAATAGAGCACCATACTTCAGATAAGATGACAAATGCCAAGATAAAATAAATAAAAATATTGTACATTTCTAAGTAATCAAAACCCAGTGTTCTACAGTCTCTTCCTGGGGAAACTGTAGAGGCATTCAAGGGAATTTCACCAGTTAGTGTCAATAATAAAGCTGTAGCTCTTCTGAGCAGAACTGCCATGTACAGTGGAATCATTTTAGTCAGAACATAGCTCAGGATAATGTATATTGTCCTTCAAATAATTAGACTCCTTGCTGTAAGGAAAGCTCAGGTAGTGACTTTCTGATCAGCTTCCTGCAATGCAATCGCATCCTGTGCAATCTTTTATCCAAGATGACATACTTTTCTTAGTCTAGGGAACACTCCCCCAACTGCAAATCACTAATCTTTTAATAAAGTGGTTCAGTTTAACTCATTGTGTAGCTCTGCTTAATCAACTTGGCAGCTCCCTCAAATTAGGGACAAATTATAAGGTGAACTCAGCAGGCTGAAAAATTAAACAGAGGAAGCAGAGAGCATGCTGTTTACCTACCAGCAATGGAGTCTTTTCAAAATCAGCAGGAACCAAAGAAAGATGTTAGCCTCTCGGGATAAAATACCTTATTTAAAAGCACAATTATCATTTTTCTTGGCTTTTCCTGCATGCCTTGGGCAAGAATATAGGCGTCAACCTATTCTGACCAATTGATCCATATTATTAGTTGTTCGCCACGCAGTCTAGGCAGGATGAAAGAAGAAAATTCTGTTGCCTCATTTAATATAAAATGCATATTGTAGATTTTGGTCTTTAAACATCTCTACTTAAGCAATAAAGTTTCAATTGTGCTGCCTTTAAGAAATGTTCTGCAATGGACTATAAGACACACAAAGAGACATACAAACATACACAAAGACATAATGTGTCAAACTATTTCCATAACAGACTAAACAGTATGAGACTAAACTGACTAAACTGAGATAGGTATATCTTCTATGAGATAGGTATATCTCCATACTTTTTTTTAGGGGGAGGGATAGCTCAGTGGTTTGAGCATTGGCCTACTAAACCCAGGATTGTGAGTTCAATCCTTGAGGGGGCCACTTAGGGTTCTAGGGCAAAATCAGTACAGTACTTGGTCCTGCTAGTGAAGGCAGAGGCTGGACTCAATGACCTTTCAGGGTCCCTTCCAGTTCTCTGAGATAGGTATATCTCCATATACTGGGCACAATAACTAACTATTAGATACTGCACAGGCCAATCTCTAAGCTTCTTTACTTTTGTCATGCATGATTTGGAGTAATTCAGCTTCAGAAGTTACCTTCAGACCTCTATTGGAACATTATCCAATAGAAATGTTCACCTACTTAAAATGTGTATAAAACACTACCAAATCAGAACAGTGGCATTTACACCCAGTTTCCCATAAATGTATATGATGTCACAAGATAAAGAATAATAGAAAATCGGTCTACTGGTGTGGCACGGTTGGGCCATTTAAAACAAGATTTTCAAATCTAGAAGGCTACAGTTAGTCATCTAAATAAATTGCTTGATTTTCACAGGTTCTGAGCACCTACAGTTCCCATTGATGTCCTTGGGGATTTTGGCTGCTCAGCATTTCTGAAGATCAGGACTTTTTTTTTTTTACACGCTTAACTTTGAATTTAGGATCACCTGACCCACCACATAGGGGTATTGAGAGGCTTAATTAATTGACTTTTGAGATCCTCAAATGGATGATGCTCTATAGTTGCTAAGTATTGAAAAGGTGATTCCACCTAAGACCACACAAATACGGTAGAACCTCAGAGTTACAGACACCTCGGGAATGGATGTTGTCCATAATTCTGAAATGTTTGTAACTCTGAAAAAAATGCAGTTTGGGCTCCAGCTCCAGCAGCTGACACTCCAGCAGCAGCTCCCTCCTAAGCAGTGGCACTTTCCTTGCATGCAGCTTCTTTCCCAGGGTCGGACTGAGTTTGCAAACTTGTCCCCCTCCCGGCCGGGAGGGGTGTGTGTGAAAACAGCGTGTCCCCTTTCTGGTTGGGGGGACGGATGGGGGAAAACAGCACCTGCCGCTTACAGGAAAACAGCACAGACCCCAGTGCTGCTCCTGCTTTGCTGACTCAGGCTGCCTTGGGCTGGCAGCAGCAGCGTCTTCACCTCCTAGTTGTAACTGGCTGCCCTGGGTGGGGACAAGCAGCCCAGATGTGCCTACCTTTAAGATGCAATACAGGCATAGTCCAGTATTTGCTTTTGACCTTCCTGACAAATTTTAAGTTCCTCTTCCACAACATGGAAAAACTAAAGCTTTTTCAACAGAATGGTTGTAAGAACTTTAGTATGGGCAAACAACATATCTTCCCCCTAATTAAAGCCTCAAAATGGCATAACCATTTTTGATTAAACTTCCCCCCCCAAAAAAAAATAAGTCACACCCAGCATGGAAAATTTCAGCTCAAATTGTTAAAAAATGACTAAGTTAATTTAAACTTGTAACCAAGTCTTGTTAACGGAAGTGAAGACAAACTTAATAATCGGCAGCACTACCAGATTCTTTTCTTTTGTATTTAGTTAGTTGCTGTTGGAACAAATTATTCCCTAAATCTTGAAAGAGACAAATATTTAGAGCTAAATTATCTGCTAATATAAAGGAGTTTTACACCAGCAGAGAGTTTGGTCCTAAGTAATTTGTATCAGTGTAGCTTTTATTCCTCTAAACAGGAATTTAATAATTATTTGGTTTGCAACACCAAAAACTCATGTATCTGGCATACCCTACTTACGACCCCTAGCCAGTTGCTCTCACATATCTTCTATCTTATTTTTGGAAGTGTGAATTATTAACAAAAGACAAACAAACAAACAGAAACTAAAATAAGTTAAGGTAATGTGAAACCTGTGCTCAAATCTGACAAAAGTCTGCAAGACAGAGCCAGACAAGTGGTCTTTATTCCTCCCAGTTCCATCAGACTGTTAACTAACATGGGAAATGGTTTTGAACACTTTTCTTCTCCAAAGCAAATAAATAAATAAATAAATAAAATCCCCAACCTTCTGTAACTTTACAGGTCTGATGGGAGTGGGACATGTTCAAAATGCTGTTTTCCACTTGTGTTCTTCTAACTTTTAGAATATGAATCCAAATCCCAGGAACTTTCAATGCTGCATTCCTAGCATGCCTCCACAATTTTAAGTACTTTGTGCTCTGTATGACTTTCACAATATAACTACACTGTCTTTTAAGATGATATCCACAGCAGTAAAGGCAATAAAGACAATTTACTTGATTCCATTTTAATGACTACTAACTATTATTAAATTGTATTCAACAATATTTATCCTGTGCAGAAACCCAATAAACATAAGACTCAAATTGTTATGGCACTAGCAAATATTTGTGTTCTTATCACTAGAGAGTATACAGTAGCAATGCATATGGCTGAATCAAAATGGTATTTCTTCCTAGCTAAAACTAACAGCATCACAAAGCACCAATAAGAATATTGAAAAATACCATCGCCATCATTTTTAAATATCTACTGCAATTCTTGCTCTGTGAGACAGGACACTTTTTTAATATAAATGTGCTGCTTTTTCATTGTTCAACAAAGAAAACAGCTCCAGAATACTTTAAAAACTGTTACCAAGTTTATATCTTTGTGTCCTTAGTGTGCCTTCTTAAGAAAACCCAGGAAAAAAATTATTGGCAGTGGTAATTTAAAGATTGACATTGTTTTCAGAAGAAAAAAAAAACACATCATAAAGGCCTCTCAATTCCCTTTGCAGAAATTCAGGGTTTGTTTATATGTTTGTTTTCCCCATTTCTTTTAATACAGACTGCACAGATATTTCCTCATCTTTCAACTGTAGTTAATTTGCAGACATTTTCACATTCTGAATAGTGCACTTTACAGAGTGTTTCTCTGCCAATAAAATTTCTGTAATTAGGATGTGAGAAGAAGAAAGGAAGTGGTTAAAGGAACTTCATACACTGGGTTCTCTGTGTTGTATATTTTGTTTACTCTCATTTTGTTTTTAAAAATACTTTAAATTTCTCTCCAATATCCGCAGGGAAATACAAAGGCTTTTGGAAACACTATCTTTTAAAAAGAGACCTCATTCTTTCAGAGTTTAACCTCCACAGGTGAGTAAAGGGGTTTCAAGGCTTCTGTTCAGTTTTTTTAGAACAGCAGCAAAATTGTGTAATCAAGAGCAAAACTAATCTTTGACAACAATATAAAGGATGTAGGCAGTTCTGGCTCAGTATCAGGGAAACATTTACTCTAGGAACCCATGTAAAGCCCAAAAACCACTATTTGGGGATCCTTGGCTATGCTTAGGCTACCAGAATTTTCTATTAATGTATTTTGAATAATCATGACTAAATGAATCGATTTAAAGATATACCGAGAAACTTGGCTGGAAAGTAGGCAGTGATTTATAATGGGAAGTTACCCGCCCCCTAAAATGAAATGGCAGTGCACTACCTATGGGAAGGGAATGGGTTGTGCAATAAATTAAATAATAATGACACGACGAAGGCTTTTCATGATCAAAGCAGTATTGAGACATTATGCAGTTATTCCTCACAACTTTGTAAGAATAATATTATTACACCTCACCCCCCCACCCCGAGGCAAAGGTTACTTTGTGGAGAAAGAGAATGGTCTTGTGGCTCAGGCATAAAACTGGGCCTCAAGAGAGTAGCATTCAACTCTATGTTCTTTGACAAATTTCTGGTGTTACCTTGGGGCAAGTCACTTGAGTCCTGATTCAGCAAGGTGCTTGCATGCTTAAAAGTTAGGGATGCAATTAATTTTAAGCATAAATTAAATCATATTAATGTCAATGGGACTTAAGCCAATTCTCAAGTGCTTTGCTGTATAGGGATGGATGTAAGCACATGCTGAAAGGTAAGCATGTTCAATGTGCTTTGTTGAACTGGGACCTGAATTTCTTTATGCCTCTGTTCCACATCTGTAAAATAGAGATAAGAATCCTTCCTCTGTCTGCCTCATCTATTTGAATTGCAAACTCCTAGGGCCAGGGACTGCCTCTTACTATGCAGGTGTACAAAGCCTAAGAGTGGCTCTGTGATCTCAGTTGTGACTTCTAGGCATGAGAAATAGCAAATAATAATAATTGTCCAAGGCCACTGTGGGATTTCATGTCAGAACTCGTGAGCATCCAGTTTCCTGTTCTGTACGTAAATCATTACACAATTCCTCTCCCTTCATATTCATGATAGTGATTATACAGTGCTTTCCATAAAGATGAATCCCCAAACATTTCACAAATTGCATTAAATGTGTGATGGACGTGAGTTGACGTGGTGGCATTTGGACTGGGAACCAGAGAGGAATTGGGTTACGGTCTGGGACTTGAATGAGAACCAGGATTTGTAACCATTGCAATTTCACAAACTACTAATTAATACAATTGTGACTTGGTTATAGTTAGGATGTATGTAGAACCACAGATGAGCATAGCACTCTACAAAACAAATAAAGAAAGAGCTATTCCCCAAAGAGCTTACAATGAAAGATAAGACAGGAACTATAGGAGAATATGACAAGGGTTTGGAGATGGGCTTTGATGGATAGGACAGTATGGATGGTGAAGACAGTATAAAGATAGGATAATATGGAATGATAATGCATATACCTTGAGAAATATATAGTTGTGTTTGGTTTTGGGGTGGTTTTTTTTGTGTGTGCATGCATGACTATTGTTCATAAATGAGTTTAAGAGAGAACTTTATTTAGCCCAAGAATTTGCATCAAATTAATCAGGTTTGAAATGGATTTAATTAAACCAGTGCAACCAATTTAAGAGCGCGCGCACAAGAGGGACTGATATAATTAAATCTATTTAGAAAACGTATTTAGTTGAATTAGTGCAAATTCTGTATATAGACCAAGCTTTAAAGGAAGGGATGCTAGAAATGGGTACATATGGTAAGCAATGGAGTCCCAGGCACAGGGAAGATATAAAACTGACCATGGGAAAAGGAGACAGAGGACTCATGCAGATAAGTAGTTTGAAGTGAGGGAAGAGAGTGTTGTGGGAAGTAACAGGAGACCAGAGCCAAGAGTTAGTAAAGAGCTAAGTCAAATGTGGAAAAGGGGTGAGTGAGGATTGTAAGAGTGAGACTCTAAGGGAGAAAAGGGAAAGCACTTTGTTAAGGATGAAGAGAGGATGAATTTGTAGTGGAGGAAGTTTACATTTTTCTGGAATATCCACAGAGTTGTTCAGAGAATAAGATGAGAAAAGAGTCTCCCAGACACTACGATAATGGGAACTATAGATTACATTAGACAGAAAGCAGAAGTGGGGAGTAAATCAGGGGGCAAACCTGGCAGTCAGAGATTGGGGCATAGAAGTAGAATGTGAATGAAAATATGAAGACCGTGGACTCAGTGGAGGTGTGTGAGGCAGGAGATGAAAGGAGAGAGAGAAAGCATCAGAGATGTTAACAGACTAACTGAAACCTAAGTTGGAGATGGAGTTAATGGTGATGGTAAAAGAGAAGAGCTGTTACTTATGAGATGTTGGACACATCTGAGCTGGTACTAGTAAAATAGGCCATTTTCAAATTTGAATCCAACCCAAAGTGATAAGAAGTGCAATTATTTAAATCCTACCTACCACTACAAAAAATATTAAAAGAGGTTTGGAATTCGAGTTCTGGATTTGGACCATACCTTGAAAAACTTGTATTTCATGCACTCTAGAAATACAGGTTCCTCTATGGAAAGAGAGATATGCATAACTGAGAAACATTTGAACTCTGGGAGAATAAATAGTTAAAACATTACTATAGATAAAAGATATTTGAAAACAATCTATTGGTAAAAATATATCTAAAGCTAGCTGAAAGGATTAAAGTAATTAGGACATTATAAGGTTTACAGAGAACTAGAGAGAAAACATAGCTTCCTTACATATTTATGAGAATGTAATTTTATTTTTACACAGGATTTTTATCCCATACTTTGTTAGAGAAGCAGCCAGCAACTCACCCATTCTGCATCTTATTTCACTAAAAACACACCTTTCCACCTTGCCTATCCTTTTAAACTTCTATTTCCCTTTCATTATACTTACAATTTAGCTCTGAAATTGTATTATGTCAATCTGTGAAGCATTCTGAGATACAGTCTGCAAGAAAAATCCTGTACAAACGACAATGCAGCTTTAGTGCATTTATTGAAAAGAAACAAAAAGCTGCCTGTTCTCATTGAAGCCAATGACAAAAATTCCATTGAATTCAGTAGGGCAGGATTAAGTCAGTAGTGACCACTGCATTCTTCAAAATTCTATACAGATAGCAAAAGTTTTTTTGGGGGGGGAAAACCTACCTATTAAAAAGCCCTTGCAAAATATCACTTCCAAGATTTTAATTTTTTAGAGCTATAAATGGAGTGTTTGTTGGTGTCAGAACCTCCCATAGGGGATATTCATTTAACAAAACACCAGCGTCAACATTTAAAGCTATGAAAATGGATTCAAAATATGAAGAAAACCAATGTTTGTCAAAAAGTTTTTATGAGATTCTTTTCTTAACAGAAGCTACATCTTGTCAAATGTGAGGCGACACTAACAATATGTGACAAGATGTAATTCAATGCAACATGATGTCATGTGGTGATCAGATATAATTTGTAAATGCCCCTGTTACCTGTGGCAAATTTAGCCCTGTCAAACCTAATGACAATTAAAACATTTTACTGACACAGATTAGTGGTATTTATTTTTATGCTTTTTCTTTCTGACGTGAACACAATGTAATGTTGATAATACATATTTTAAAAAGCTGTCAAAATTAGTTGAACTTATAGATGAGTCAAGCAAGTTTGAAAAAAGTTGGAAACCTGAAATTTCGGTTTGGAATGTGAAAGCTGTAAAGTGTGTGTTTGGATGGTTGAGGATAAGTTATTGTAACATGAAACAACCTACATACCTACAGTTGGATGATATTGTGTTTTTTCATATCATTCCCTGAAATACCGTCCTCAAAAGCAGTCTTGTCAGGAGAGATACAGCTGAAATAGAAATTTTGATTAACTGGCACAGTGACATTATTCCCATAAGTGGCACCTGTGGCAGCAAGGCATCCGGCTGATATTTGGGAGATATTTGGGTATTTTTCAAGTTCATCTCTAGTTGACGATGACTAATATGCTAACAATAAAGGCTTGCTGGAAGCTAAGCCCCAGGGTTTCTGCAGAGCATATATTTTAGCTGGTTGTTAATGTGACAAGGCTCCCAAATAAAGGACAGGTATAGGAAATGGGTTCTGAACATTCTGTTTTTGGAAGGGAATACATCCGCATGCACAGCAACAGAGCTTGGTGATAGGAGAGGCTTCTACACATACTCAAAGTTGAATTCTGCACTGCTCTCCAACTTTCAAACACATATTCTCTTTTCCTTTTCCACCTTAGTTTCAGCATGCATTGTTATTATTAATTATAATTGCATTACCTGTTTTAAAATGCCAAGCATTGTATCTTCAGTTTAATTAACATCTGCAGTACTCATGGCATTCCTTATTCTTAGTGAAAATTGTAAAGACTTTAATGGTGACCATAGTAAAATTGTACTTTTGATAGTTTGATAGTCTCTTCTCTAAAATAATTGCAAAGTACTTCCAAAAGTGGTTCAATAACGTTAGCTAATCAAGCTTAACAAGTCTTCTCTATTGAAGGGAAACTGAGACACAAAAGGGTTAAGTGACTTACCGAAATATCACACAGGGAGTGTGTGGTAGAAGCAAGAATACAACCCAAATCCCCAGACTCTACAAGGCTATACCTTTGCTTCTACATACTAGATATCCTTGACACTAGCATTTACCTTACCATACAGATTAGCGGTAACTAGCTTGAGGACATGCTAACATTACTCTTTTATACTAAGAACAGCTATATTCCTTCTGATCCTCCTCCTAATCTGTACACCAAACTCCCATTCCAATCTCACCTGCATACTAAGAGAGTAAATTGAGAGCAGAGTTAGCCTTTTAGTATTGTATTAGTATAGTATTTAGGATTATATTTAATGTGGAAGCTCAAGGACTGCACCAGGCTAATGCTTGGCCTCCCTAAAACCTATAGGGAGGCGATCAACAAGGACATAGCAGAGCTGGTCTTTCTAGGATGAGATGTATCACATGATTCATCCCAATGGCTGCTCTGACAGTCACTCCCTGACAGACCCCAGAGTTGTACCCACTTCAGACATAATGCCTCTGGATTTTCCACTGGGCTGTGCATCTCCACAACCCACTAATGCAGTGCTGGGTCTTAAAACTACAGACTAGCTCTTAATTTGGAAACAAACAAAATCACTTACAAAGTGGTCCATCCATAGCACTAATGCTGAGTCAATGTGTCAGCCAGGTGAAGTTACTCTCTCTCTCTCTCTTTTTTTTTTTTTTTTTTTTTTTTTTTGTGGTGGAGGGGAGGGGAGTAGATGGAGATTTGTATGTGAATAAGAATTTGTAAAGATTCTATATGTTGTCCTCTTTGGGCCAAATGCTAGCCCAACTGAAACCAGTGGGGAAACTCCCATTTATTTCAACAAGACCCAGGTTTGGCCTGCTGTCTCTGAGGCTTTAGGACTGACTCACTAAATTATCAACACAAAAGCCCTTGTTGAAAGAAATTATAGTGCATATGTCTCTGGCAGCTGTGCTGGAAGTTGCTGGTGGCTGGTTCAATGGCAAAGATTTTGGCAGATCTTTTAATCCCCATCTACAGTGCTCAACTAAGTGTTTTATAAGCCATGGCTATGCACGTTTATTAAATACAGTAGTTTTGGACAATGAGGAGAGGTCTGTGGCTCCCTTCATTGCCTAATAAGGGAATTCTGGGAGACTAATTATAATCTCATTTTCACTGGTGAAAAGCAGGAGAAAACCCATTGAAGATAATGGAATTATGTCACTGTAAAACCAGAATAAGTAAGCGGTGAATCAGGATCTCAGTCTCTAGGGTTCAATCCTTCAATATGGAAATCAATGAGGTTTGCCATTGAATTGTATAGGTGCAGGATAAGGCCCTCAAAGAGCATCTCTAGTGAAGAGAATAGTGTCTCCTGCAAAATAAATACAGAAACGCTTTCCTATAGATTTTCATCTGAATGCATTTTCAAGTTAATGTTTGAATTGTCCTTTCCTATGGTACAGTAAGAGCACAGTCATATAATAAACTTTCCTTCCTCTTTGCCTAAACCAGATGGTTTGTTATCTATTCTTGGCAAAAAGCTGAGAATGGTGAACAGCACTCAGTTGGTGAACTATCACAAGATAGTCTCAGAGGCTTTCTGAAGATGACAGATCCCTCGCTTGATGGAATGTTTGAGATAACTCACCCTACAGCTGGAGCGTGAACTATTTCATTATGTCCAGCGAGCATCACCATCTGAAAATATTCTGTATGTTCGGGTAGCTTTGTCATTCAATCAGCTGAAATCCACAGAAGATCAAAATTGGATAAATGTGGGAATGTCTTCAGAGTTGAAACATTTCAATGAGGCAAAACTCAGGAGTTCTGCACAGTTCTACTGTGGACATTATATTTAAATAATGAAGCTAGGACTAGAAGAAAAATACAATTGTCTATAGCCTCTATGAAAAAAACATTTCAAAAACATTGTAGTACCTAGCTCTTATACAGGGCTTTCAATCTTCAAAGCTCTGCAAACACATATATTCATAAATCTAACATGGATATGAATTCAGCCATTGCATGGCTGAAATTTAAAAGGACTAAAATATCTCCTTGTTTTGGGCCAGATCCTCAGCTGGTATAAATCTGTGTAGCTCCATTAAAGTAACCAGCTGAGGATCTGGCCCTTGATTTCTTATTTGGGGGGGCGGGGTGTAATTGTATTGGTTAGAGCAGGTGATGGGGAGTGAAATGTCACAATTTCTAAAGCTAGATCTGCCATGGGCTTATCTTGCAACTATTGGTTAGTAGCTCTCTGTACTTCATTTTGCCAAGTTTTATAAACTTGTATAATAATATCCAGGCTGGTGATAAAACTCTTGAATTCTATCAGTTAACACTATAGGTGGGTGGGAAACTATTTTGAATACAAATTCCAGCCCCAAACAAGGATGAACTATTGAAATCGCAACCATTTTTGCAAACCAAAAATCTGAAAAATATGTTGTCAAAGCAACTGAAAATTTCATTTCAATTTTGATTTTTTAAAAAAATAATTAACAAATTTCAAAATGAAAAATCATTTTGAACCAAAGAAACTTAAATTTTCATTTAAATATGTTGAAACAGTGCATTTTGACTATTTCCGATTTTTTTCTCAAAAATTTTTTTGAAACAGGAAATTCATAAAAAAGTCTCTTTCCTGTCAAAAGTTTCAGTTGTGAAAATATTTAATTAAAATATTTCCAACCACCAATAGTCAACACACAATGGAATTTGAAATATCTGACCTAAATTGCAGGCAAAACTTGCTGTTTCTCAGATAGCACTGTTGGTACATTTTGCGTTTTTAATGGTGAGCACTTTGTATAATTAATTAAGGTTCATACACTGCACTGAGCTCCTCAGCTGAAAGCTGTTACAGAAGTGCAAAGAATGATTATTAATTAATCACAACGCTTTTATATTCTATTATATTTTTCAAAAGCAGGACAGTGTTTAAACATAAGGGGGAAAACACCCTGTAAAATTCCCTTTCCTGAAAGAGGATTAAAAATGTGAAATAAAAGCTATATTTCAGCCTAAGTGGTGTTGCTCTGAAGATGTTAAAGGCAGCGGAATGATAGTAAACACACCTCCACAAAACTTACCACACTGCTCTGCTGCCTATGGCATAATAAAACAGATCAATCCAAAAGAGAGTGGACTTTAGACACATGCACACACAGAGTACAGTGTAATGGATATTTTGTGGCCATTACAATACATTGGTCTAATCCTGTTACCACTTATATCAAAGACATACCTTATACTGACATTAATGACAGCAGAATTGGGTCAACCATGTGTGTCTGCTGTAAGGAGTCACTCCTAAAAAGTTTATTTACATAATAAAGTGCCTATCTAGGACTCTACAGGCCTGATCCAAAGTCCATTGAAGGCAGTGGTGGTCTTTAAATTGACTTTAATGGGGCTGGATCAGCCCTAAGAGGGCTTGTCATATATTAGAATTACAAGCTAGCTAGCACAATAAAAATAAATGCCTCATAACCTCCCCTCCCTCCCACCCCCCGCTATGTCTCCAGTAAACAAAATCCATTCCAGCCACAACTCCCAACCCCCAATTCTCAAAATCCCACCCTGCAGAAAATCCCTTGGGAAAAGAGATGGACCTAGCAGTGTGTCCTGAAGATTGACAGCTTTAGGCTGTTTCAGTCTTTTCTAACATTTAAATGGATCCTTCAAGGATAAGGACATTTATCACAGCAGGATGGGCCTTGCAACTGTTGCTAATACTGTACACAGATTTTTTTTTAAGATTTTGAAAAAAATATTGAATATTATATGCTAGTAACATTACTGTCAAATTTTTAGAGGTTTTACATGCTGCGCTGAGTGTGCAGGTCGGTGGTCCCTGCCCCACTCCCATGGAAGCATCAAATGGTTTACTACTTGTTAAGTTCTAGGGAGCTCCTCAAGTGACATTTCTGTGGATGAGAGTGCCTGAGTTTTTTTCTGATTCAGCCTATCTACCACTGTATAGTAATAATAAGTTAATGACACAGCCTTTCTAGGATCTTAAGGTCCTATGATGTAGAGCAGTACTATTATTCCCATTTTACAGATTGGTAAACTGAGCCACAGTGGCTTTTCCAAAGTTACACAACAAATAGAAGCAGGGCTGGAAACACAAACCAGGAGATCTGATTCTCAGTCCTGTATATTCGCCTCAAGGCCATCCTTCCTCTCATTTCTTTTCTAATGTTAGTCCTTCTCCTGTCTTTTTTTCCTTTACCTACTACCCAGCCCTTTCTCCCTTTTCACTGGCCCTTTCCTCACAATGCTCCAGCCTCTGCTCTTCCTGAATTTATTTGTATGCCTCTTCTCCTGTTTCCCTCACACCATGGCTGCCTTCTGGAGATTGAATTCATGATTACTCAGAGTCAGGAAGTAGCAATGCTGACCACCTCTTCCTCCTTCTCCTCCTTCCCACTTCCAGCCCCACTGTGCTGGGGGTGAGGGAATCAGCAGAGAGAACGGAAGAAAGGGAGTGGGGGGGGGGAAGAAGTAATTCTCGACTGCCTGTTCAGAAGCGCTGAGAGTAGCCTCCCTTAGCAAAGAGCAGAAGTTGAAAGGAAAATCTTGCTCACTGCCTACAGCCCTGTTCATGAGCAGCATGACAAAAAGCACGAGTGAGAGAGATTTTCCAGCAGGAGAGATTGTGTGACTGTCATATCACATGAATGACATTTGTCAAGTATGGATTTAGCACTCCAAATCCAGTTATGTTCCTTAGCACAGATCCTGAACCCCAAGGAGTCAGGGAAGCTGGAAAACATGTAGTGGCGAATGCAGTTCTTCCCGATGGACCCCAAATTTTGGATCTGCTGGATGTTTGTTCCTCCTGCTCATATGAGTAAAGGAAACTATATGATCCGTGTGCCAGATCCTTAGCTGGTGTAAATTGCTATAGCACCATTGAAGTCACTGGAAATACACTGATTTTATACCAGTGAATGATCCAGCTCTCGTTTTTTAATATGATCAACAACATTAAATTCTAAACAAATAAAATGCTAATTACTGAGAAAAGAGCATGTGAACATACATCTTTTGTCCCTCCCTATCTAAAAGCACAGCCCAGCTTATTATTAAAGCCTGATCCAATTCCCAAAGACTTAGGAGTCTTTCCTTTGATTTCAATGGGAGTTGGATCTGACACTTACGTTCTAAAAAAAAAACTCCCTGCCACAGTAGGACCTTGTATTCTAAGTTTCAGGCCAGAAAAATGTTATAGCCAAGTAATAAACACCTATAAATAAACTATTAGAATTTAAACACTAATAGAAAGTTAAGTGTAATAGTGTATAAGTGTAATAGCATAAGTGTAATTTATATGGACTGCAGACAACTAGATCAGAATTTGCCATAATATATCTTTAGTGAATTGAAACTGTTTTTTTATTATTAATTATTATTATTATTATTCTGAAGAGACTGTGCTATAGTGGACACTTTCATTATCTGCATGTTTCTAATTGAAAAGGGAATCGCGTCAAAAATCCTCTCTAGGAAAATTCATACCCACTATTAGCTTTTGAAATAAGTAGTTGTGATTTTATGAAGTTTTAATCCCTAAAGCTGTAGAATAGTAAATTGTGTTTATTATGTGTGACTGACTTCCTTTCCAAGAAAATTAAGAGAGACACTTCATCATATTATTGTCATATTCATGTTCAAGTTATTTACCTTGAACATTTACTGTACAGGTAGTACTGAAATACCAACTGTTTCTAATGTTCTTATATTATCCAGTTATATGGTTCTACTTTGCTTTGTAATTACTTTGTTAAGTCTAGTAGAAAGGAAAATTGAGAGATCTATATAAATAAGCTGGAGCATGTTACGTAGGATAATTAGAGAAGCAAAAACTATTAACAGAAAACTGCAGTATTTCAATTACCAAAAAAAAAAAAGGGGGGGGTTCTTACAACATGTTTCTGGCAGCAGAAAGTAAAGGAGAAAATTCATCCACATGATTTGAACAGAATTGGAGAGGAGAGGGAGAAATGAGACAGATTAATAATTATTTCAGTTATTCCTTAAGAACAAGAAAACAAAGATTGGGAACAAAGCCTAGAGCATCACACTATATGTTAATGGGCAGAAGACATTCTAAAAAAATATGAAAATGTTGGTCACTCAAAGATCAGATCCACGTGCCATCCCTAGTTCTGGAAGCTCCCTCCTACCTAGGTCTGTTATGTCTCCACCCCCATTTATATGAGAACCCCCTCCCCCGGAGAGAGGAAGGATGATCTGATGGTTAGTGTGCTAAACTGGGGCTCCAGAGACGGGAATTCAGTTCTGAACCCTTCCACAGATTTTCTATGTGACACTGGATAAGTCTCTGTATGGGATCTGTGAAGGGATGTAGGTGGCACTTACAACACTGAGCATTATGGCAACTAGAAAATCACAGGAACAACAATGAGATCCACAAAGCCAATTTGGTGCCTATATTCCTTCTATGACGAATGGAGAGAGATAGGTATCTAAGAATATGACTCACAAAAGCCAACATGCTAAGCTGCCTAAGCTAACCAATAGGCACTGCTGAGGGCAGGGGTGTGTGCTAAGTTCCACCACTCTCTAGGAGGTAGGAGCCGCCTATCTATAAAAATAAAATAAATTAATGGAGATATCCTATCTCCTAGAATGAACCTTGAAGATCATTGAGTCCAGCCCCCTGCCTTCACTAGCAGGACCAAGTACTGATTTTGCCCCAGATCCCTAAGCAGCCCCCTTAAGGATTAAACTCACAACCCTGGGTTTAGCAGGCCAATGCTCAAACCACTGAGCTATCCCTCCCTTCTGTTACTGCTTAATAATCATAGAATATTAGGGTTGGAAGAGACCTCAGGCGGTCATCTAGTCCAATCCCCTGCACAAAGCAGGACAAACACCAACTAAATCATCCCAGCCAAGGCTTTGTCAAGCCAGGCCTTAAAAACCTCTAAGGATGGAGATTCCACCACCTCCCTAGGTAACCAATTCCAGTGTTTCACCACCCTTCTAGTGAAATAGTGTTTCCTAATATCCAACCTAGACCTCCCCCACTGCAACTTGAGATCATTGCTTCTTGTTCTGTCATCTGCCACCACTGAGAACAGCCGAGCTCCATCCTCTTTGGCACCCCCCTTCAGGTAGTTGAAGGCTGCTATCAAATCTCCCCTCACTCTTCTCTTCTGCAGACTAAATAACCCTCAGCCTCTCCTCATAAATCATGTGCCCTACCCCCTAATCATTTTCATTTCCCTCCACTGGACTCTCTCAAATTTGTCCACATCCCTTCTGTAGTGGAGGGACCAAAACTGGACGCAATACTCCAGGTGTCGCCTCACCAGTGCCGAATAGAGGGGAATGATCGCTTCCCTCGATCTGCTGGCAATGTTCCTACTAATACTGCACAATATGCCATTGGCCTTCTTGGCAATGAGGGCACATTGCTGACTCATATCCAGCTTCTCATCTACTGTAATCCCCAGGTCCTTTTCTGCAGAACTGCCGCTTACACAGTCGTTCCCCAGCCTGTAGCGGTGCCTGGTATTCTTCCTTCCTAAGTGCAGGACTCTGCACTTGTCCTTGTTGAACCTCATCAGATTTCTTTTGGTCCAATCCTCCAATTTGTCTAGGTCACTCTGGACCCTGTCCCTACCCTCCAGCATTTCTACCTCTCCCCCCAGCTTAGTGTCATCTGCAAATTTGCTGAGGGTACAATTAATCCCATCACCCAGATCATGGATAAAGATATTGAACAAAACCAGCCCCAGGACCAACCCCTGGGGCACTCCGCTTGATACCAGCTGCCGACTAGACATCGAGCCGTTGATCACTACCCGTTGAGCCGGACAATCTAGCCAGATTTCTATCCACCTTATAGTCCATTCATCCAATCCTTACTTTTTTAACTTGCTGTCAAGAATTCTGTGGGAGACCGTATCAAAAGCTTTGCTAAAGTCAAGCTATATCACATCCACCACTTTCCCCATATCCACAGAGCCAGTTATCTCATCGTAGAAAGCAATCAGGTTGGTCAGGCATGACTTGCCCTTGGTGAATCCATGTTGACTGTTCCTGATCACCTCCCTCTCCTCCAAGTGCTTCAAAATGGATTCCTGGAGGACCTGCTCCATGATTTTTCCAGGGATTGAAGTGAGGCTGACCGGTCTGTAGTTCTCCGGGTTCTCTTTCTTCCCTTTTTAAAATATGGGCACTATATTTGCCTTTTTCCAATCGTCTGGGACCTCCCCCGATCGCCATGAATTTTCAAAGATAATGGCCGATGGCTCTGCAATCACATCAGCCAACTCCCTCAACACCCTTGGATGCATTAGATCTGGACCCATGGACTTGTGCACGTCCAGCTTTTCTAAATAGTCCTTAACCTGTTCTTTCACCACTGAGGTTTAGTCACCTTCTCCCCTTACTGTGTAGCCCGGTGCAGCAGTGTGGGAGCTGACCTTGTCTGTGAAGACCGAGGCAAAAAAAGCCTTGAGTACTTCAGCTTTTTCATTTGTCACTATGTTGCCATTCAGTAAGGGTCCCACACTTTCTCTGACCTTCTTGTTGCTAACATACCTGTAGAAACCCTTCTTGTTACCCTTCAGATCCCTTGCTAGCTGCAACTCCAGTTGTGCCTTGGCCTTCCTGATTACACCCCTGCATGCTCTAGCAATATTTTTACTCCTCCCTAGTCATCTGTCCAAATTTCCACTTGTAAGCTTCCTTTTTGAGTTTAAGCTCACCAAAGATTTCACTGTTATACCAAGCTGGTCGCCTGCCATATTTGCTATTCTTTCTGCACTTCGGGATGGTTTGTTCCACAAAGGGGAACCTGGAGCCAGGCAACTGCTTCTGGAATAAATGAGTTAGGTGCCTGCCTTGCTCCACACAAAGCAAACTGAGTAGATGGTGGCAGCTGCCTTCTAACTTTTAGTTCGGTGGTTAGAGCATTTGCCTGGAATGTGGAAGACGCACTTTCAAATCACCCCTATCTGTGCTAGAGGGGGAGGAAGGGGCATAATATAACCACAGAGCTAGAGGATATTCTGTTATGGGACACCTTCAATCTTTTCTGTGAAAGCTGTTCCACTATTGATAAATAATGAAAGAGTGATAGGGCATGGGGACTGGACCCTGTGCCTCCCACATGGGTGCCTTAACCCATGTGGACTACAGAGTCATTCTCACTCTCCCTAGCCCAATGATTATTTAAGTATTTAGCCACAGTGGACTAGACATTGGGCCAAAGAGAGAGGGTCAACGGCCTTGTAGTCCAGTGCTTCAGGCACCCACCGGGGAGGTAATAGATCCTGGGCCCAATCCCCCTTTCATTCTTTATCCACAGTGGAACAATTTCAGCAGTAGAAACTGAGGGAACCCCACATCAGAATATTCCATAGGTCAGTGATTAGAGCACTTTCCTGAGAGGTGCTCAGGAATCATTTCTCCCTCTCTAGCAGCAAGGGGCAAATTAAACCTCTGTCTCCTCTATGTCAGGCAAATGCTCTAACCACTGTGCTAAAAGTCATAAGGTGAGTACAACCTTCTCCTCTGGATGGATTTTGAATGGGACCCAATCTGGCCGGTGGACTCTGAGCATGCCTACTGGATCAGGCCTCATATGTGACATAGGTGGCTGAACGCTTATCTTCTCCTAGTTTGCGAATCACTCTGGGGCTTAGGCAGCAGACAGGCGTCTGGATGCCTAGAGGGAGGCAGCAGTGCTTGTGTACAAAGGCTGAAACATAGGTGCCTAGGAAACATTTACTGCAAAATCAGGCACCTATAGGGTTCAGTGGAAATTTTGTGAATTGCAGTGGAGCCAAAACTGGGATTTAGGCTCCTAAACCTGAGACTTTGTGGATCTAAGCCTTTGTGCCTCAGTTCCCCATCTGTAAAATGGTGATAATAGCACTACCTCAGAAGGGTTTTGTAAGGAAAAACATATTCAAGATTGTAAGGTGAAGTACTCTGACACTATGGTCATGGAGGCCACATAAGTACCTGAGATAGATGACATGCTTCTTCTAAAGCACCTAACAGCCATAGTTTTTAAACATGATTCCCTTGATAGAAGTGCAGTAATAATAACTGAGTATGCATAACAGTTAAACAAATTGTATTTATTGGATAATGGTGTGTTTGCAATAAGATGTTCCTAATGAACTGGCATTTAAATAGCACAGAGTAACATAAAGGCAATGTAAAACTTACTTAAGAGTGATCAGCCTTGGTTTTATCTATAAGTACCAAAAAAATTAGTACTCTGTGAAAATGCAAATAACTAGGATAAGAAAAGAAATCTGTTTTATTATGAAAACACTGCCATTTTTGTTATAAGTAAAATATTCTTAAGCAAATTAGAAAGACATATTACTAACCAGAGTCAATAACATTTAATATGTAATTACTTCACCCTGAATTACACGTGATGTCAAATACAATAAGAAATGCCATCTGAAAAATGCTTTCATAACTGTCTTCCAACGGTTGACTGATCTCTTAATAGTTGTTGATGGATTGAGATTTCAAAGGACAACGAGAAAACACTATTCTGCAATGAGGTATTATTATAACATCCCCTGTGAATTTAGCATTGGATTGTTTCTGTTTGAATGGTCAGCAACAGCAAATGCTTAACCTGCTTACATAGTCTGGAATATACATCATTGTTATGGACATAAGATTAGAACAGGCCAATAGATGTCAACACATCTCAGTTTAAGAAAATTTTGAAATAAAGACAAGCTGTCACATGCATTATAAGACATAACGAAAAATGTATAGAGAAACCCTGCACAATTCACATTTCCAAAGTATGTTTTAGAAAAGAAACTACATCTAGGTGTACAATGTTCACCTCTCACAGTGTTTCCAGAGCCAAGACACTAGCTCTGCCATAAAATAACTGTGAGCTTCTGAAGCATGGGGATAACTCTAGTAAAAACCGCTGATGATAGATGTAAGAACATTGTGGGTATCTATGTATCTAGCACAGGCAAATGAATAGCAAGGTGTTTAAGTGGACTGGTATGGGATACCTACACTTTTCCAAGGCTCTGCTCCCCAAACCCTTGTATGAGTTAAATCACAAAGTGCAATTAAAATAGAAAAGGTTTTAGAGGTCTTGTTAATGTTGCTTGGCTGCTCCACATACACATGGATTGGAGCAGGAAGGTTGGGGGTGTGGCTGGAGCAAAGCAGTAGGAGAAGGAGGACAAACAAATAAGACACTGTGACAAATAGTCAGTAGAAGATAGAAACAGGAAGACTGGCTGAAAAGAAAAACTGAGCATCCTAGTTGAATAGCAATCAAAATCACTGATAAGACCAAGAGTGAGAACTCCTCTCCCACTGTGTTTGCTTCAAGCTGGGTAAAAGGGCTGGAGCTACCTAAAGGGGTTCCAAAAGCCCCAGTTCCGGCTGGGGCAGGATTCCCCTGGTGTAGGCACTGAGGAACACAGCCCATAAATCTGCCTTCCACGGCGCCCAGGATTGAGAGCATGAAAAAGGGGCTAACAACTCTTACAGGTATAGCACAGAATCTCACCCCAAATATTTACAGGTGACAATGTTTAAAGATTAGACTTTTTCATCTTATAAATCTTCTTTATTATAGATTAAGTAATTCTCATTAAAAGGTTAATTTGGAAAAGGCAGCTTTCAGAATTGCATACACATATTGCCATGTCCTCAGAGTATGCTCAGTCAGTAAGAGTTTGTTCTAAGAGAGGAAGCTTCTAAATTGTTTCATTGGTTAAGCATTTAGTCGCTTGATCTTCTTCTGAAGCCTGTTAGAGTATAGGGATTTTTTCAGAACCTAGAAGCAGGGAGGAAGATTTTCATCATTTTGGCTATGAACTTTCATATTGGCTACCAGGAATGATTGAATTTGGTGGTGAATTATAAAATGCACAAATACTTGTGAATCAAAAATTGCTAGTTCCACAATGCTCTTTAGTGAACTAGCCAGCCTCACAGATTGCACTTACAATTTTCTTGTGAAATGCAATGTTTTCAGATACAATGAAGCCTGATTTTTGTAACTTCATTGCTAAAAATAAAGCTCAATCACAGCAGAGGTTCTCTAGTACTCTAACTAAAGGATAAGGAAAGACTTTGAACTAACTTCGATTTACTGTAATCCAAATGCTTTAGCCAGAAGCTAAGAAGATACATGAAGGTGGCTTTGGAGAGCTGAAACACCTTTCTTTTATTTATTTAGTCCTGACTAAGGAGCAAGTAAGGGAAGTGGTTACAAATAATCCAACCAGGCATTTACAACACCTGCTAAACCAAGCTGGGTTTTATTTTATTTTATTTTATTTTATTTTATTTTATTTTAGCTTGTGTGATGTACAGCCTCCTTTGTAATTTGGAAGGTAAATTTCTAGCCATTCTCATTGCTTTTGACTTATATTTTTAGCTTTCCCCCGGTTTTTAGTGTAACAGGGACTCTCACAATTTTTCATTGTTGGAGCCTGAGAAGTACAAAAATAAGTTCTGTATCAGGCTATAGCAATGTGGTTTGAAATGTTCAGACATCGTTTTTAAAGGATTAAACTAAAAAATTTCTCTGGCAACAGGTCATGAATATACGTGCTTACATTAGTTATGAAAAGGAACATTATGAGGGGGGGAAGGCAAAGTAACTTCCCCACAGATGAGCTGAAACAATTATGCCTAAAAGGAAATTTTAAATACAAGATTATTTTAAATGTTTCAGTTTAAAATAGTATACAAGTTAAGGACCAATTTTGCCTCAGTTACTTGTGGGGAGTTTATTGATTTTAAACATTTTCCTGTGTCTGCACCTCTTTAAAAACTTTTACAAACTATGTAGGTTTAGATAGGAGATATAGACTCCTACAAATAAATGAAATGGGATAGATCCTTTGTTGCTATAAAATGGTGGAGTACAATGAATCAATCAACAAGCTGAACATCTGGACATTTAATGTGCACACACATCTGTATATCTGTCAGAGTCCGATCAGCTGCACAAGGGAATGAAAAGGTGCATACCACGTTGCATGGTAGGATCTTATATGGAAACAACAGTGCTGTCATGATACCCCTCTGTGCAATGCAGCATAGGCTGCACTGAGAAAATGGGTGCTGCAAAGAAACCAGTATGGCCAGAGAAAAGAGCATTGTAATGTATTCTCACCTATCAATGAATATTCTGAGAAGGGGTTAGGTCAGGATAACTTGTCAGCTTTAATGTATGCTGCTCCTCCCACAATGAACCAGCAAGTCCACAGCAGAAGGATAATACGGGAAGGGCACAGAAAGAGAGAGTCAGTCAGAGAAAGAGAGAGTAAAGGCCCCACTCAGCAAAGAGTTACTTTAACCTTTTGCTGGGACAACTTACTGTCCTCTCTGAACTGGCTCAGCTACACTAGTGGTACCTGGGAGAAGATGAAGGGTGAAGCCAAAGCTCCACCTACTACTCCCCACCTACCTGTGAAGTAACAACATGTCCAGACTCTGGTGATATGGGAAGCCTGCACCAGAGGTTAAGAGAAACCCTTAGCCACACACACTACTCAGACACTCAGCAAGACTCATGATGACTGATCCCATAGTCAGTGTAGTGATAGTAAGTGATCCCACTGAGGAGTGTGTATTACAAATTCCCCTCTGGGCTGATCTGCGGAGGATTTGATTTATTACAGCCAACAGCTATGGAACCTTGGCTCTTTATCTCAAGCTGAAATAGCTCATGCTTTTAGCTCTGGAAACAACCAGTACAATCCTCAATCTGTGGGCCAAGATGGCAACTGTCACATTTAAGCAGAGCTATGAGGACCAAAATTTTCCAAACATATTTGCTAGATTTTTAATATGAATTCACTGCATCTGTGCTTGTATTCTTTCATGTGTGGGTGAGATCCCCATCTTAGCAAATTGAACTAGACTCTAGAATTGAAAGCAGGTTTTGTTTTGTTTTAATTGAGCTAAGGAATCAGCCTCTCTAGCTAAGAACTGTAACAGATTCAAATCCTCTATGGCAGATTCACAGACAAGTACATATGCCACCTACTGACCAGGAGGTTACATGCTTCTGCTGGACAGAAGAAATAGATCCCAAACATCTGAAGATTACAGGAATTTAATGCTGGGTGAGCCTCTACTCATGTGACAGCCACCAGCAGGGATTGAACGACAGACCTCCCAAGTGGAAGAATAGGTTGTGATAGCTCCAGCTAAAGAGCCCCATTCTGAAGGTACAGACTGTAATAAACTCACATAGTCTGTGACTTGGGTACAGAGAGGCACATATAACACAATGGCCAGTGGGCTACATTTGTTTTGTGCAAACATTAAATCAGCCACATCTATTCACATGAAAAGTTAATTTTAAGCTCATAGACACAACTATTTTCAACAAAAGTGGTACGCCTTATACATCACAAGAATGAGGTTCTTCAAATCCCTCAGCAGAGCCCTGACAGAGAAGCAGTGAAATAAGCCAGGCAAGAATCTGACCAGTCCTTACAACTAACACCACACGTGCCCACTTAATCTGTGTTAATGTGAGGATGTAAGAAAATTACAGGCCAGTAATACAATAATGTACATGGTATATTTATATGAAATGGGACTTTGCTTAACACAGAAGAGGGACAGGGCTCCCAAAACCCTTCAACTGAGTCAATTAAATGAGCCAGACAGGAAGCTAACCTGACTGCATCCTTCATAGATAACACTGTATATGCACCTGCAATTATTTTGTGTGAATATAAGACAAAAGGTAAACTCCAGTCTACAGTCATACACCTTGGAATAGCCTAATTTTTCTGGGAATGATGCTTTAGGCAAAATTTTGTGTGGCCTAAGAAGAAGATTTAAAATATATTAAGATTCCCTAATCTTGTTTATCTGTGAGCTTTCCCTAAACTAATAAGTCTCTCCCAGATATTGAAAGCTCCCGTGACTTCTTCAAATCTCCCTCCTGAATCTAGGAGTTACACAAACCAAATTAGCAAACAGTCATAATATCATGCTTTAGGTGATCAATACCAGTTGGGCCAACACAAATCACATGTCTAAATTCAACTATTGAATGCTCATAGTGAACTGTTCATGATCAGTTGTGAGGAGGGAAATGCAAATTCAAATAATGAGTAAATGTAAGGGAATTGTTGTCTACAGAGAATAAGAGTTTAAATTCTTAGAGTAAATTATTTGCTTTGCTCTAAAAGACCTAGGGAAAATGTTTTGGATTATTAGTTTATTCACCAAAAAATGCAGTTTTGGCTGACCCAAAATTATGTGCAAATTTGAAACAAATTCAGTAAATATTTTCAGTAAATATATGTATTTCAGAACTTATTCACCATTCACAAAGTAGCAACTGTAGCTCTAATAATGTTTAGGTCAGGGGTTTAGCACTTAGTTATAATACTATAAATGTGTGTTAGGTTCCTCTCTCTGGCTTAGGTGAAGAAAGGATTTGAACTTAATTTCTCCCCAGGCCAGAAGACTGCCTTGTACCTTGGGGTACAGAGTAGTGGGGGCTTTCAAGCTGTGTTACTGTATATAAAATATGTGAATAGTCATGGGCCAAACAGCAAGCATGAAAATGACTCTGTAGCCCAGTGGCTAAGCTACCTCAACCTATGAAGTAGGAGACCCAAACTCATGTCCTTAAGCTAATGGCTGTTTAATTATTTAGACATAGTGTAACAGCTTCAATAGGAGAGATTTCCACACTAGATAACCCCAGTGGCCAAAGTGCTCTCTTGTTGTATGGGGAAACAGAAGCTCAAATCCTTTCTCCATTGCAGAAGAGCAGAATTTTTGTAACCTTTGGATTTGGTTCTGGCCAAACCAATTTTGTTTGTGTTTTCATGAATGCCAGCATGCTGAAAAATCAGTTATTTGCCCAGATCTGTGCCCATGGTCCTCTCATTGTTATTCTAGCGTCAGTATTCCAAGGAACTTTTCAGTTATTCTGAAAAAGCTGGTTGTAAAAGGAATTGTAACTTTTCTTCCCAGGTGAATTGAACAGATGAGGAGGGTTGGATAGGGGGAAGGGTGCATATGGAATTATATTTCTTCACTACCTTACCAAAGTATGTCAAGGAAATCGTTTCTCTCATCTGAACTCATCCCTGTGCATTCAGGTTATTTAGAATTGATCTACACGGTATATGACAGGCAGGGAGTGATGCAGCTGTCCTCACATTGTACATTCTCAGTCCCCAGTCACTAGACTAGAACTAAGGAAGGCAATACCTGCTGTGCAAGTGGTCTTTCTGAGCAGAAGTTATGCAGGCTGGAGTTTCTTGTGCTGTTTCCAACAATCAGGAGTAAAATAATTTGTCTGTTTCTTTCTCTTGAACTCTTTGTCAAAGTATAAACTTGCTGTCAGCTGCAGAACAGCTGCTTGCTGTAGCTTCCAAGCAGAAGAAACAATGTGAAGCCACAGCTGTCTTTAAGAAAGAAAAAAAAAAGGACAAAAATAAACATTTCTCTACAAATGAAGAAATATGCTGTTGGCCTTAGTTATTTAATTCATTTGGAGGTTAGATGGAGAATCTCTACTTGAAGAATTCCTTGCTTTTAAAAACTTGAGTAGCAATTTTTTTATGTGAACCTGTTTCACAGCTCTAAGGCTTCAGTAGTATACTGAGGGTATGTCTACACCCAGCCGCTAGTTCGGCGGCTGGGAATCGAAGTTCTGGGTTCGACTTATCGCGTCTTGTCTGGACGCGATAAGTCGAACCAGGAAGTGATCGCCGTCGACTGCGGTACTCCAGCTAGACGAGAGGAGTACCGCGGCGTCGACGGGGGAACCGCGGCGTCGACGGGGGAGCCTGCCTGCCGCGTGTGGACCGAGGTAAGTTCGAACTAAGGTACTTCGAACTTCAGCTACGTTATTCACGTAGCTGAAGTTGCATACCTTAGTTCGAATTGGGGGGTAAGTGTAGACCAAGCCTGAGATTCAATAAAGGCATGAGTCTCTCACTCAGCACTAAAATAATTCTTATTTAGAAACAGTAAAGCTCTACTTTGTCACAAATTAAACCTTGGCAAACTGAACAGACTGATGGATTAATCATTGCCCTTATAATAATAAAAACCTCTAGGTTCCATGAAGTTCATTGCAACCAAGGTTATGGAATTATTTTCTCTGTCTGTGAGAATGAGAGAATATACAATAGTAGAGGATGTAAGATTCACTGTAGTTAAGGTAGCAAAACAAGTTTCTGTGAAGCCTTTTGAAAGGTTACAGGATCATTCTATGCCTGAAGATGATTTTTTTTTCTTCTTTCTTAAGTGTGACCAAAAAGCATTCTGGTTTTGGTGGGTTTTTGGTTTGTTTTTTGTAAATGAGATTGAGGGGAAAAATGGTCATTATAGAAAAAAAAATCAACATTGTTTTGAACAAGGCTACATTAAAAAAATTGACGGAGGTTTGAAAGGTGAAATTTGGTACAGCAACTAGCCTCCTTGAGAAGTAGTGTATTTTGGAGAATATTGATTTGCACTTTGAGATTTGAAGGTTGAAAGGTAATTTTCTTTTTCCGATATACTTGTTAATGTACACCTGAAGAATGATATATTGCATATGAATTCCTCTGTAGCCCAGCATTGACTGAAGTGCTCCAAGCTAGCCAAAGCCAAGCTAAGCAAGGTCCCATTTTCATACCAAACCAGAGTTTTGGGAATCCCAGGAAAGGCTTCCTCCTTTTCTTGCTGCTAACAAGCAAACAAGACAGTAGGGGAAAAATCCTTGTCCCACTGAAGTTAAAGGATGTTTTCCCACTGATTTCAATGGCGTCCAGATTAGAGATGGATGACAAATATTACTTTTCCACAGAAAATTTCAACTGTTTCTCAAGAATCAGATTTTTTTTTGTCCAAAAATCAAATTTTCTTCAGCTGAAAACCAGAACTTTTTCCGATTTGGTCAAAATATGGGTGTTTTTACACCTTTCCTATTTATTTATTTATTATTAATTATTAATTATTATTATTATTACTATTTCCTTTAAAGGAAATCAGACATTTCCTCAAAGAGCTTTCATTCATCCAAAACCCCATTTTCCATTGAAAGCAAGTTTTGAAAGAAAATTTCTCACCAGACCTCTTCAAGATTTCACCCCTGAATTCTGATCCTGGACCTGACACTTGTTTGCTATGTTGCTTGTTTCCTTGGGTTACCAATTAACTTTGTTAACTTGTGCCTCTATTACCACTTCTGTAAAATTGGCCTCATTGTATGTACACACCTTTGTAAAGCATTTTGAAATCATTCCCCTCATTCATAGCTACACCAAATGTGCTACATTTTAGGCATATACTCAAGTCCTATTGATTCAGTGGATCATTAAATATTCTCCTGACTTGAGATGAAAAACACATAGCCAAACAAGAAATAACAAAACTATACTGTTAATACAAGCACATATAAGCATTTATTCCAGGCATTAGAGGATTCAACTTCTCATGGATTTTATTGTCTGCAAAACACCCATGGCACTGTAACATGTTATAGTAATTCTTGGGCAAATGTGATAATATATTGTAGCTATTTTTCTTTAAAATATTATGAAAAATAGAGAGCAACCAAGCAACCAAGTTTTTGGCAATCACAATTTCACAGAAGAAAAAACATATATCTCAGAAGTACCATAGCCTGATTATCATTTGATGTGACAGCTGGTTTAGTAAAAACATAATTTTATTCAATAGCAGATGAAATATTTGTGTAAAACAGCTGCCCAGGAGCAGCAACAATCTATGCAATTTATTTTTCAATAGTTTACAACATTTCTTTTCTTTTTAAATGTATCTCTCTGTTTCTGGGTGATCTGCTGTGATAGATCCTTTTTAAAATCTGACTCCAATGTCTTTTTAGAAATCAACATTAATGATAAAAGAGAGGTATCCAGTACTCTTGCAGGACAATAGTTCAGCAAATCCAAGCATTAATCATTTACACTGAGACACTGCAGAACAACTCCTATATAGTTTCCCATGTCAATAATTTGAGGACACTAGAGAAACAAAGTGCAGGTTTTGTAAATTCTAAATTAGGCTCTTAAAGCACGATAGTCTGGTTGACGTCAACATTTTCCCAGGGTTGCTGGCTTGCAAAATAAGCAAAAGCTTACCTGCCTGAAAATAACAGGAACATGCAATATTTTAGTGCAGTGTTTCCCAAAGTGTGGGGTGTTCCACCTTGGAAAGTGCGAACCTGGGGGGACACAGAAAGACCTCTGAATTGTTCTCCAGAGCCCCAGCCTTCATTTTAAAAAGTAAGTCTCTAGCTGTTATGATTTTATTTAAAAAAAACCCTCCTAAATTAAATGCAAGCATAACTGATGCAGATACGTGTTCCTGAGGTTATAGGAAGCCTTGTCCAGTGGCTAGCTGATAACCTGGGACTACGGAAATGGAGTTCAGGTCCCTACTCTACAACAGCCTTCATGTGTGATGTTCAGAAAGTTACTTAGTCTCGTTGTGCCTCAGTTATCCATCAATAACATGGAGATAATACTTCCCTACCTTACATTGGTATGGTACATTCATTAAAGATGGTGGGGTGCTCAGATAAGGTGATGGGATCCATAAGACAGATAAAAAGTGTGCAGCAATAGTTACCCCGTTCACTTTAATAGGTGCTACCTTAGGTACCAATGATAATTCTTTAAAAGTCAACATTGGTCAAAGGAGATAGAAAATAAAATGAAATATCATATTATGAAGACCTATACCTGTATTTCTGAAAGGATATAAGGTGGATAGAAAGCTGGCTAGATTGTCGGGCTCAATGGGTAGTGATCAACGGCTCCATGTCTAGTTGGCAGCTGGTATCAAGCAGAGTGCCACAGGGGTTGGTCCTGGGGCTGGTTTTGTTCAAAATCTTTATTAATGATCTGGATGCTGGGATGGATTGGACCCTCAGCAAGTTTGTGGACGACACTAAACTGGGGAGAGAGGTCGATATGCTGGAGGGTAGGGACAGAGTCCAGAGTGATCTACACAAATTGGAGGATTGGGCCAAAAGAAATCTGATGAGGTTCAACAAGGACAAATGCTGGGTCCTGCACTTAAGACGGAAGAATCCCATGCACCGCTACAGGCTGGGGACCAACTGGGTAAATAGCAGTTCTGCAGAAAAGGACCTGGGGATTACAGTGGATGAGAAACTGGATATGAGTCAGCAGTGTGCCCTTGTTGAAAAGAAGGCTAACAGTATATTGGGCTGCATTAGTAGGAGCATTGCCAGCAGATCGAGGGAAGTGATTATTCCCCTCTATTCAGCACTGGTGAGGCCACATCTGGAGTATTGCATCCAGTTTTGGGGCCCCCACTACAGAAAGGATGTGAGAGAGAGTCCAGCGGAGGGCAATCAAAATGATTAGGGGGTTGGGGCACATAACTTACAAGGAGAGGCTGAGGGAACTGGGCTTGGTTAGTCTGCAGAAGAGAAGAGTGAGGGGGGTTTGATAGCAGCCTTCAACTACCTGAAGGGGGGTTCCAAAGAGGATGGAGCTCAGCT
This sequence comes from Emys orbicularis, assembly GCF_028017835.1. NCBI lineage: Eukaryota > Metazoa > Chordata > Testudines > Emydidae > Emys > Emys orbicularis. The sequence continues at coordinate 31,278,717 of NC_088684.1, forward strand.
ATTCTCAGTGGTGGCAGATGACAGAACAAGGAACAATGGTCTCAAGTTGCAGTGGGAGAGGTCTAGATTGGATATTAGGAAACACTATTTCACTAGGAGGGTGGTGAAGCACTGGAATGGGTTACCTAGAGAGGTGGTGGAATCTCCATCCTTAGAGGCTTTTAAGGCCAGCTTGACAAAGCCCTGGCTAGGATGATTTTGTTGGGGTTGGTCCTGGTTTGAGCAAGGGGGTTGGACTAGATGACCTCCTGAGGTCTCTTCCAACACTAATCTTCTATGATTCTGTGATTCTATGATATATGTGTTGGGTGGAAGGGCATGAAGCACTAGCTGGTAGGACACAGAAGCTGATGACATTAAAAGAGGTAGACTTTTCACAACACAGCATGGGGCTACAGGGAGGAGCATGACTGGATTAATTTTCCAGAAGGATGGCTCAGCTTTCTGGTTTTGGAAACTGCTTTAGCACATTGATCCCTAGCCTTTGAGATACAAAGAGGTAATGATGCCTCTACTAGCATCTCTGTCTTTATAGGAGCCCTTCCAAACATAATGTGCCCGATTCTCCACTGCTTTGCACCTTGTGCAGTCATTTAAAATTTGGCCCTATTCCCACTAAGGTCAGTCAGTGGTGAAACTCCCATTGACTTCAGTGGAGCAGAATCAACCCCTTATACTCCTCGGCAATGTGGGTGTAAGTGAGGGGATGATTCTGATACAGTTGCCATTTACACCCACTTTATCTTTGCATATTGTTTACAGTGTTGCCCAAAACCTAAGTGAATCAAATATAACCCCAGTATAGAGGGACCTGGATAACTCAGGGGACTAGTGACAATTAATAAAGCCTTTCAATTCTGTGCTTGCCAGCTCTAATCCAATCATGCTGGCAGAAACTGAAAGTTGTTACCACTGCTTACTGTTTGGTGGTTTCTATCAAATAAATTTGCTCATCTCACTTCCTGGTGTCCACGTCAAAATAGACACAAAGTGGCACTAATTACCAATCCTTTCTGATGTCTGAATAGACGAGAGAAGGTCTGACTGGGTATATTGTGCTATCTTTTCATTCTGAAAGGTCTCTCACTAATCAGGGCTAAGGCAAACTGGCTGGACAGGTGCGGAAGCTTTCCTTGGTGTTGCGTGTATCTGCTCTGGGGATACACAAAGTGCCCAACCCCCTCTGTCTACTATTTTCCAAACACACCACATTCACACACAAAAGGGAAACCACGTGTAATTATGCATTAGATTTACACAGCACCGTTCAGTGTGATCTAAAATGATGAATTAGTTAAGCCTTAGGACACCTCCAAGAAGTAGATACAATTATCCCTATTTTAAGCATGGGTAAACAGCTGCATGGAGAGGCTGTGACACTTGCCCAAGGTCACAGATTTGGTAGCAGAGCTAGAAATAGAACTACAATAACCATAGTAATAGTATTAATTTTTAGCTCTTATATAACCCTTTTCATCAGTAGAATGAAAATGCTTTACAAAGGAGGTCAGTTCATTATCCCTATTTTATACAATATGGGCTTCCATTCATTAGGTAGGGAATATGGGACTACTGGAGCCTAAACCACCAATGAGAGTTGCCAACCTATGAAAATACCTTGTACTTTGAAACTGTATATCCAGTTTGACTTTTGAATATAAAAATTCAATAAAGAAGCATGAGAACAGCAATATTTAGGTCACCTGTGGAATAAGAAATTGATCAGATGAAGTTTTCTGTGTCACTGTTTGCTCAGCAGTGAAGCAACACAAAGGCACATTTACTAAAGCTTAATTGATTCAGATACTTGTGATCAAAGGCTTCAAATAATTACAAAGAAATTTCAAGGTTGCAACACTGTAGTTAAAATGATTTTTTTTAAAGAAAAACAACAACAGCCAAATTACATGAAAATTGCCTTTGCCAAGAAAAAAAAAGTTCTTTGTTTTGGAAACTGTATAAAGGAAAACAGACCATCTTGTTTATTCTTTCTGACTGTGTATGATTGTCACAGTACAACGGTGTCACCTATTGGTACATGATATACATGAAAATCTTGACGTGCAGAAGGTTTTATTTTTTCTAAGCTGATATTTAATACAGTCTACTCTGTGTTTCTGCATGCTGAGAGCAGCACTAGAATGACAATCCCTGCATTGAGACAACAGCATGATTCAGAGCAACTGCTCTGAGATTAGCAATTTCTGATTCCGGAGAGAGTAGGTTCCTGGATTGAAGGCACTAGAAGATTGGAGGTCTTTCAAAAGCTAGTATGTTTCTCAACTCCCCAAGCCACCAGGGGATAGCTTCCACTGAACAGCTGCCCCTTCCATGCTCCCTGTATGAGTCACTTTCTTTAATATTTTCTTACAATAGAAAGAAAAAATAATGGGAACACATGCTGGAAGAATGAATAATAGGATCAAACTATGCCAAATGGAATTTGGCGTTTCCTAATCTTGATCATTACAAAATATAGATTATATTGGAACTTAGATAGATAGATAGATATTTGTGTGACTCATAAGGTCAAATCAATGCAAGAATTTAGATAGATAAACTATAATTTCCAAAAACATTATTGTCTTGTAACGATCAAGTTTGGGAAACTGTAAACCGCATTTAACACCTCTCAAAACTCATAGGTTATTGAACAGTCTTCCTAAGGAGGTGGTTCAATTTCTTGGGACATTTAAATCTGGACTGCAAAATATACTTGAATAGACACTCCTGCATTAGCACAGAAATGGACTGGATGAACAAATATGCCTTTTCCAGCTCCACCACATATTGCTGTACAATGTTCATTAAGCAACTGATTACTATATATGTTATTATTTGTGAGTGTGGTGTCAAGCCACAATCCTGTTAGCCTCCCAAACACTCCACTCTGTGATATGCCAGCCCTTACTTTGCCTTGCAGGTTAATAATAAATGTACTCCAGTCCCCAAGCCCGTTTGAAGCATTCCCTTTATCCACTGAACACTCCTAGAAATGCCAGGTCTTCTGTCCACAAGGGAACAGTGTACACAGCAGCTTGTATGATTCAGATTAGGATCAGTTTCTTTTTTAATACCACAGCACTGAGATATATTCATAGGGAAAACAACCGTAAGTTGATTACAAAAGATTCAAGATTCCAAAGATAGTGAGTAAAGATAACGGAAACAAAAGGGGTACATATAAAACAAAATCACAATACACTTTCTAGAGACTAAATTTAACTTCAGGCTAACTTCCTGTCTAAAGAAGTCTTCTCTTATCCAAAGCTTTTTGCAGCATCTTCAACCAAGGCTGGTTGGGATCTCGTTTTCATGAATGCAAATGCACTTCTGAGGTGCAGGATGATGGTGTCGTCTCTGTTCCATAAATATAGTCCAGCAAACCTTTGAAATGAATCTCAAGATAAGGTTCTCTTCCCCCTACGCTATGCTCCTCCTTGTTCACTTTTTGTCTCTCTGTTGACTTTGTTGGTTAATGTGCCTCCATTTTTTAGCTTACAATGCATAATGTACATGCCAACAGAGAAACAGTTGAATTTACCTCTTTTGTCTGACAGGAAATCTGTTTCTCCACCTCTGCTGTGATACAGTATCCAAGAACATATGTTCAATATACATACATAACTCCTTACATAGTACCTGTACATACATTTTACAACAATATTTATGACTAGTATGAGCTTAGTTTTCATTTAAGACCTCACATGACATTCCTTGGTGAACCAGAATGTACATAACAGTATCTGAATCTGCCATGACAGCCTCCAGAGCATCTGGGCCACAAATCTAGATGTCAGTATAATAAAAAAAATCAGTGCTTTATTTAGGGAAAGTCTTCTTTGTCAATGTTAGCCATTCCAGAAAAAAATAAATCAAACAAGACTAAGTGAATAAAATACACAAAATACAGTCGTGACAAAATGGAGAGAAGACCCTTCATGGATTTTAATGCCAGAAGGAGCCATTAGATTATTTAGTCTGTATAACGCATGCAATAGAATTTTATCAAGTAATTCCTGCATATGGCCTAATAACTTGTAGTTGAACTAAGGTATATCTTTTAGGAAGACATCTACTACCTTTGGGCCATTCGGGGGAAGGTATTTACCTCTTGTTTGGGTATATGTGATGACTGAAAACTAACTGTCTCCTTTTTCTGTTTTCTTGCAGTCCTAAAATATAACTGATAAACTGAGGGCAGAGGATATCTGGTCACCTATCTAAAATATATTGATAACTTATCACAACTTCGAATCTTAATTTAAAGTCTTCAACTGACAGAGAATCTTGTCTGTAATTAGCCTCACTGAAAAAATGTGAATCTAATTTTAGTTTCATTTTTTCTAACTTCAAATTCTAGCTATGCAGTCTTGTATGCTCTTGTCTGCCAGATTAAAGAGTTTTCTAGTATCAGACATTTGGTTTTAGGATATATATAAAAGACATATAGATATATGTAATAATCCTCTGTGAGGGACAGAGACTGACATAGATGCTAAATTTCTTAGACAACCAAGTTTAAATTGAACTCCTAAATTAATGAACAAATACATTTGAAATTATTAGAAAATGCATTCTATACACAGTAAGTGCTGTAAATTTGAGGATACTCTTTTTTCATGCATAACAAAGAGGTTGAACCCCTCCTTTCAAGTATAAAATGGTCTTCACAACAATGTAATGCAGTGCAACAATGCAGTAGTGACCAGAGCTGAGAGAACAATTGATTTGTTGTTTGTTTGTTTGCTTGGGGGCCAAATTGGAAAAAAAAAAACACCCAAAAGTTTAATTCTAACAAACATTTTTTTTAAATTATTGTTTTCATTAAATCAAAAAAATGAGGAAGCTTTGAATCAACCAAAACATTTTGGGTCAATTCACAAAGAGTTTCTTTCCCCTCGTTTTTCACTTTGATTCAGGCCATGTCTACAATTGCCAGCTTACAGTGGCTGTAGCCATGTTATGCCAATGGGAAAGAGCTCTCCTTGACATAATAAAACTAGCTCAATGAGCAGTGGTAGCGATGTCGGCAGGAGAGCATCTTCAATTGACATAACGCTGTGGACACGAGCACTTATGCTGGCAAATCTTATAGGGGTGTGTTTTTTCAAATCCCGGAATGACAAAATTTTGCCAACATAAGTGCTAGTGTAGACATGGCTTCAGTCTTTTTAGGTGTCTTTCACCATTATTGTGTTTTTTTAATTGGCTAAATTTCTTAATTAAATGCTGTTTTGCAGTGATAAAATCGAAATGAAACATTTTGAAATGGATGAAACAAAATGTTTTGAATTTTGAATTTTTATTTATTGCTAAAACTATTTGTTGAATTTGACCATAATTTTCAAATACTTTTGGAGCCCCAGAAATTGCAATTTTTTTTTGCAAAATTACTGTTCTCTGAATAAATTTCTCCCGGCTTTAATCATTACTGGAGCCTACATAACTATGTATAATTTGCAAGTAAATCTGTTAATTAGGTTAGGAGATAAAATTAATTAAAGCCTCAGAAATTTAGAACCTCATTTTTTCTTTTCTTTCTCCTCAATTATTTTAATAATGAAATATCATACTCCTCAAACTTTCCATATAATTAAAATTAATTGAATACCTTTTGTATAGACTATATTTGAAGAACTTACTTTATAATTAACTTTTGTATCTATCTAACTGTTATGATTGCACAGACTTACAAACAGAACTAGATCAACAGTTCAGGTAACAATTAAGTGGGGCCACTGGGATATCACGGATAACTCAACCAATCACCATCCTTCCTCCACAAACAACTGGCATGAAACATTTCTATTGGGTGCAATGGGTCAGTGGCATGATGGAAACTGGACATACGTTGAGAATTCTCTCATTGGGGGATTATTTGCCCCATCTGACACTGACCTTTAAAGGTTCTATGGCTAGCGTGGGCATCAATTCTCGAAAGGCTAGCTTTCCATGGTACTGATGCCTTGGTTCCACTGCCCACTGAGGGAGCACTGGCAAAAGAACTGAGGCGGAAGCACCGGGGAAGCCCATAAAACACAAATACTTTTGAACATGACCTCTGTTCCAGTTTCTAACGCTGCTCTTTAATGCAGCCAGGCAACTGTAAATTAGGGGCCAGATTCATCAGTAAACTTTGGCCACTTTGCACAGTGCAATGCAAAGCAGCTCTAAACTCAGCTTCATTGGTCAATAGCCTCTGTCTGGTTTGCACTGATCTGGTGACCTAGTGAATTTGCCCTAAACAAACAAATGATTTAAGCTTGACAGGACATACACTACCATACAATATACCTAACCATTTGCAGGTAACACAGTGGTCAGTGTGTATTACACGTCCCCAGCTGTGCCTGATACAGAAAGAATGCAAGTCAGTTACAGCCCTCAGCTAAAGAGGCTTTATCTCAAGCTGTAAGAGTGATGCTTTTAGCTCTGGAGGTTTCCAAATTCAGTCCTTCAACTCAGTCCTTTAGTGACTCCATGAGGCAAAAAGAACTATCAATTTAATCTAATCTGGGACTATGAACTCCACAATGACTTAATCATAAATGTACTGATTTTGCATGACATCATTACAGTACAGAATTAATTTTGTCTGAGTGCCTAACCTGTGCTTTCCTTACCTGAACATGTTGGGATTTTTATTTTTAAAAGTGCCCTTAGCGCTGAATGTTCTGGGTTTGTAATGCTTGGTTTAAAGATAATTACAACATCCATGTAATTTGTTTTCCTTTGCCCTTCAATTAGTGATACATATTCTGAACCTTAACTCCATTTTAACACAGGTTCGCCCCCCACCCCCATTTAGCCCTGAATCACCTGCTTTGCAACCTTTAAATAGTAAGTTTAAAAGGTTTCTAAAATTTGAATAAAGTATTTGTCCCCAGTTCCCGTTTATCTCTTTAGTATCTATTATGAAATTTAAAAATTAATATGACTTTAAAATATCTAATAGTAAACACAAATTAAAAACAATAAATGAGCCACTCATTTTGCTCAGCTGATATCTGATTTTTTAAATACCTAAGTAAATATTGATTGGATTCTTATATGCAAGTTCATTTTTTATTGCAAATAAAACAGCAGCAAATTGATTATGGATGTTGTGCCTCGATTTGTTGAAAAATGTAAGGCCCAATCTAGCTTTTGTTATTGGTCAAGGAATAGATGCTGTTACCCGGGGTTTTCAGAACCCCCCAGCTGGGGTAACTTAACAATTTCACTCCAGGCAGTGTAAGGAATAAATCAACAGTAACACAGCACTTCCATCTGATAAGATTCATGCAAGTAACCATGCTCTATCTAAAATTGCAGTTTATTAGATTTAAGCACACACAAACATTAGCAATATGTTTAGTATATCCCAGATATTTACCTAACATCTGGAACGGTACTGAGTAATTAACAGCAGGTTCACAGTGGCCAGTTGCTCACCCACCGGGGAGAAAGGGTGTTAGGAAAAACATCTCTCAAGATGACTTCAGAGGACTGCTCCAAAGTACACTCTATAAGCTAATCTTTTATAACTAACTTCTACAAAATACATGTCATAATGACCCCTATTATATCATCACTTTTCCTAACTTTTCATATCAGAGGCATCTAGACTCAAGATTTCCCAACCACCAAAGTTTTTAGTCTCAGTTGTTTACATGTTTATCCCCTCCTCCCATGCTGATTAGCAGAAACTGCCAGCTAGATATGACCTTGCTTCTAAAACTTAATTATGTGCTGTTCTAGTTCATTAATTCAGGGCGGCTGAATGCACATAATATGGTTGCAATTAACTTGATCACATTCTGGGGTATACACACCCCTCAAATCTATGGCAAAATTCCCCTCCTTAAAGGTCATGTATTTTTAAAATTAAGGCCTTCACATATATATATATAACGAGTTCAGTGAGTTACTTTTGAAGGCCCAGCATTAGGCTCAAAGCTTTCAACCAACGCCAAGCAAGAATCTTCTTGCTGGCACTCTCTGGTTTGACCCCTGACTTTGCCTCATTAAGGACCAGACTTCATGTACTTATCTTTGAGGAGTACCTATGGTCTATAAAGTCACTGACTTTGCAACCAATTGATCTTCCTTCAAATCCAGCATATCAGTACTAGAAGCACAACAACCAATGCCACATGAAGGATTAGACTCACCACAATTAAATGTTAGGCAAGATTAAATCTCCAATGCTGTGGGGGACCATCTCAATAATGTCTTCCACCAATTTTGTTCCAAATCTCTGCTAACCCTTTCAATCATTTATTAATTTAATTAAAAGTGTGGTGGATGGCAACCATGACTCTGCACATCTCCTGCCTAGCAACTTACAAATAATTCCTCAAATAGGAATGCTTAAATAACATTTTTACAACAATCAAAATTTATTTCAGTAAATACAGGCATATTCTCTGTCTTACTTCTAAACATACATATTGTGGCTGCACCGTATTTATGGAGCATTTATCCCAAATTCTTCTAAGTAGGCTCCTCATTTCCAATGGGAGTATCCCACTCATACCATCTCAAATTGTATTCATTACCACATAAATAATCCACATCTGCATTTGCATGCATGCCAGAGCCAAGGAAACAGTATTCTGGAGGGCCCCAACAGCCTGCAAGAGGCGGAGGTGGTACTTTTCTTGGGATTGCTCCCATTTCTCTAAAACCTGTGCCACCCCATCCTGTATGCAGCTTAGCTGATCTAAAAATACACTTGGGGCATTGCTAAATCCTTTAGATGTTGACCATTGCATTCATGTTATTCACCACCTCCTCATTTCATTGTCTTTACTGTACATCCACACACTAACCATAATTCAACGTACTCTTTGCCTTCATCTCTACATGTTTCTTCCCATCGGTTTTAAACACATATGCTTCAATCAAATCAATTACACATGATTCCAAAATTCACACTTCTATACCTTTTAATCATTTTACCAAAACACCATGTAACCATCCTATTATTCAAACATCCTTTATCCCTGTTACAAATTTCTCAATTACCTGGGGCCTTCCAAGTGCAAGGCAAAAGACTCTCCCATTCCCTCCTGGTGTCCTTATCTGTAGTCTTGCCTCCCCCAAACTTTCCTGCTCAATGTTTGGGTATAAAAGGGAATGTTTCAGCCTAAAATGAATTGTCTCTTCCCCTGATGCTGTCCAGTTGGGGATGTCAATTCATAAATGAACACAAAGGGGTTTACAGGTGGGAAAAGAACTAAAATTTTAACTACAATTTTCACCAATTTGCAATCCCAAAGTCCCATATTAGTGTTGTTGGTTTTTTTTTCTTTCCATCAGCAGACAGTCCTTCGTTGCGGGTTGTGGGTGGACGTGGGTTGTGGGTAGGGTCACTTCTGTCCCACTGACATTCAATCACTTCCAGGAGGCACTGACAGCACTGCTTGAGACTTTTCTGGTCATCAGGGTCACTTTAATTGAAGTTGGTTTGCTCACTGATTCTTCCATCCTACGCCCATTAAATTCAATGGAAAGACTCCAATAAGGTTTAGAAGAAGTAGGTCTGAGCCCATAGCGAACTCTGGGAAGCCTTACAAGTTCTTTCAATTTAAAAGATTCTATTAGTTCCAGCAGAGTCACCCATGTCAAAGATAGAGAATTCAAAGCAGGGAATTTTTACAATGTCATACAATGGATATTTGTGGTGTATTTATGTCACAGTTGATTTGTGAAGCTTCATGAAAATGCTGTGTTTGGGAAGTTCAAAAGTTCTTATATGTAGCCCCACTTCATTCAGAAAAGGGAGGTGTTACAGTTCACAGCAGGATGCATTTGTATTCTCCCTTTATGGTCCAACAAGGACACCCACTCTAGACTTCTGGCTCCCCCCATGCAACTCTTGCCCTTCTAACAGGTTATTTCCATGCTGAATAGTTTCATGACGATACTGTGATCTTCACAGCAAAAGACAGTCTGCTTAAGCATGTCTGTTTTGTTTCTTTCCTCAGCAATGATACACAGTGAAATTGCTACAGTTTATAAGCTTTTTATAAGTAAGGCTACGATTTAGTCATGGGTATTTTTAGTAAAAGTCATGGACAGGTCACGGGCAATAAACAAAAATTCACAGCCTGTGACCTCTCCATGACTTATACTATAAATACCCCTGACTAAGTCTTGGGAGGCCACTGCTGGGGGGGCACCCCAAGGGGCCGCTTCTGGAGGGAAGTGAGGGCCGCTGCTGCAGGGGATTCCCGATGGGGCTGCTGCTGGGGGGGGGGGGAGCAGGGCCAGCAGCACCAGCTGCCGGGGGCCGCCAACAGCGACTGCTCCAGCTGCCCCAGGGACTGCTGCTCAGGTGGTCCCCAGGGCTGCTCCAGCAGTGTCCGGTGCGGCTGTCCCAGGGCCACCTGAGCAGCTGGCCCCAGAGCCAGTTGCTGGGGTGGCCTTGGGGTCAGCCATACCAGCCACTTCAGAAGTCACGGAGGTCACAGAAAGTCACGGAATCTGTGACTTCCGCGACCTCCATGACAAACACGGAGCCCTATTTATAAGCAAGCATGTATATTTCTAAGGTAAAAGCATTACAAAGAAAATGTATTAAAAATAATAAAAGAACCTACATGCATGATAATAAGCTCACTAGACATCACCCTCTCACTCCAATATGGATACTGTTTGGTGATTAGTCCTTGAAACCATACACAAGGGATTTTCCTGGTGTCACTAGTTCATCACAACTTTAGCTCGGAACCATCACCCAAGTCTTATGGGTACTCAGTGAGCCAAAGACCTTCCAACCCTTCCCTAAAGATTAGGTCCTCCTTTGGATGAGAACTCCTGTTCATGTGCTGGATCAGAAAGAAGGCCCCGTGTCAGTTTTAATTCAGGCTATTTAACCAAAATCCATCTTTGTTGTTGGTCCCTGGAGAATGCAGTTTGAACCAGTATATGCAAGGTGGTGGCAGCTGTCTGGAGGTGTTGCAACCTGAGTGAATTTGCCTGTCCCCTCCTCCCCCCCCCCCCCACTGTTCTTAGTTGCTGGAGGGCTATGGTCCCCCCCCCAATGGAAATACATACAAAGCCCAATAATACATACATATTGGCCCTTTTAATACAATTAACTCCTAAAATACTTAAAGGTAATTCAATAACTTAATTCAGTATTTCTCCAGAGTATTGCAGGATATTGTCATATCTGCAGAGGAAGGAGGATAGTTTTGAGGTAAAGGCACTAAACTGGACTCAGAAGATCTGGGATCAATAGCCAGTTCTGTCATAGACTTGGGAAAGCAGTGGGGTACTGGGAAAAACACATGACCTTTCCTTGTTTCATTTCATCATCTGTAAAGCTGGGATATCAATTCCATCAAGGGGTGTTATCAGTGAAGAATCATTACTATATATAAGGCAGTTTGAGACTATGGAGATTATGTAAGATGCTAGTAATGTGAGCGAAGAAGAGAGTTAAGGTTATCAACTCTTAAGGAAAGAGCAAATGAAGTTGCAGGATAACAAAGTACATACAAATATACAGGGTATATTTTTCTTGGTTAAGGAGGCATAAATCAATGGTAGCTTTGTTCAAGGAAGGGATATAAATCCCTTATGGCAATGTGAACTGGGCCTAGGTTTTGGCCCTGTAATTACAGAAAATGAATATAGGCACGTCTTTCGTATTTTGAGAAGAGGTAAAAGCATATATGCCATGAACAGGCATCACATTTCTGAAAATATATCGCTATTTGATTGGCATATTTATCACAAGCTGTCTGTTAAGAGAAGTCCATTAGTCAAAGAAATAATACAGTATTGGTTCAATTCATATTCCACATCTCTCTTGACTCCTATTTGAAGCTATCATAATGGCACAAATGAGAAAATATTTTAGCTTTATTAGAAAGCTTCCTTACATATTACACTGTTTGATGTTAGATTTTCCAGACTTTATTTTACTAAGTATAGTTTGGTAACAGGATCAAGATGTAACAACAAACTATGCATTTACAGCATTTTCTTCTTTAGTATTAACATTAGTGTTTCTGTCAAATTATGATAATCTTAATTAAAAAAAAAAATCAAAGAACAAAAACAAAACAAAGATGTCAATTAACAGTGTGTATGTTATTCCTGTCTACGACTGTACTTTGTTTCCTTTTTACTTTAATAGACTTAAATGTAACAATAGGTAACTCTGGAATAACATTTTCATAAAGCAGGTTTTTTTATTAGGAATTTATGCTTTTTAAGCATCTCTCTCTTTTGATCTTTACTTCTGGGTTACAGACTGAAGACCTTTTCTCATTCTGCTTTCCTTCCCCCTCCATCTTTTTCTTTCTAACTCCCAGAGAATTTTTTGTTGTTGATTGTCTGAAGAACTTTGTCATGTAATTTTAATGAAGTAATTTCTTTGTCATTTTCAGTGTATTATATGTCTTATTGTAATTTCTTGTAGTAGCCCCAGAGTTTTTCTTGTTTAAATTTATTTTCAGCTTTATTACTATGAAGCAATTTTAAACACAACTTAGTGGCTAGTGTTACTGATAAAACCAAAGACTTACTAGTAGAGTTCAAAATTATAATAATATATGGAGATATACCTATCTCCTAGAACTGGAAGGGACCCTGAAAGGTCATTGAGTTCAGCCCCCTGCCTTCACTAGCAGGACCAAGTACTGATTTTTGCCCCAGATCCCTAAATGGCCTGCTCAAGGGTTAAGCAGGCCAATGCTCAAACCACTGAGCTATCCCTCCCCCCCCCCCCCCCCGTTCCCAATCATGATCTGAGCCCCATTGTGCTAGGTGATGTACAAATACACATGAAGAGACAGTCCCAGTCACAACTTTAAGAACCTCATCATGCAAACACATAGCTGCTTACCTCAATGAGACTATTCAAATAAGTAAGGGTAAGTACTTGCATTATTTTTTTGTCAGGATCTGTGTAGAGATGACACAATAGATAATGTAACAAAGGAGTGGAAATAGAAATGAGAGGACAAAGGTAAAAAAAAAGGTCATATGCCTAGTCAGTTTGCTCACATGTATATTTGTAGTTTATCCCTAAAAATACAGATCTCTGTTGTGTGTTTACTTTATTCATCTCATGTTTGTGTTTTTGTTTTATTTTGTTATTTTTCTAATTACTAATTTTTTTTCTGTAAAATGTATTTCTGGCCCTAGCCACAGCAATCACTTCTCTTCCATCTGTTATGACAAACTCATCCCTGAACAAACAGGCAGGGCACCCATATTCAGAATGAATGCAACTTACAACCAGAAATTCAATATTAAAACACTTTATAATGTAAAGTTTCAAAATATTTTGGACATCGTTTGGCATCCTCTAAACTCAAAATTAAAGCCTGAGAACATTTGATTAATTAACTAAATATTTATTAGGAATAACAATAATTACAATCATGATTTTTCCAAAGAAGTGGCTTATCATGCAAGTGACACCATACTTATTATTAGATAATAGCAACATAGGCTATTTTCTGTTATGCCTTTGCCATAAACACATCAATTTCTTTCACAAAACAGAGCTGCTCTGAGAAACTGAATTTCCATCCTATGGGAAATTCTGACATTTCAACATTTGTTTTCGTCACAAATTGTGATAAAAATTCAAAATCTTTAAATATTTTGACGAATTAAATATTCTGAAATATGTTGATTTGGAAACATCAAAACAACCTTCCTAAAATGAAATATTTTAATACATTATATCCTATTATACAATAAATAATCAAAATGAAACAAGAAAGTCAAAATGAAACAATCAAAACAGTGAGAAAAAATGACACTAAAAGGTCTAAACAAAACAATCCATTCTGATTTTGAATGGTTTAAAACCACTTTTCCATCAAAACCACACATTCTCACAGGAGCAGAAATACTAAATTACAGTATTAAAATATTCTCTTTTATCACTTCTGATGCAACTGAAACTAGGCAGTATTAATACAATCTCAAGAAAGATCCAAGATTTCTAGTGCGATTTTTTTGATCACAGAGGTTTATTAGATATGTTCCAGTTCTGTGCTATGCACATTATTCCACTGCAATCAAGCAATGATCTTTCCTTTTATTTTATTTCCTACTTGAACATACATCAAGTGTTATGCCTGTCAACCAGGGAATGACTCATTCATGTAACCACAGTCACATGGCCCAGCACTTACATACATAATAGAATACATTCAATTCTTTGGATGCTTATCCAAACTGAATGTCCAAATCCTTAAAGGTTTTTCTTGTAGCTCTTGGCCTCTGAATGTTTCAAGGTTGATATCTGATGTATGTAACTTGCATCTGTTCTGGCTTGCTTTCTATGTATTGCATCTTCAAATGGCGGGAAGTGTCCCTCCCTGCTGCAGCGGCAGCTGTCATTTTGTCATCAGATGCCATTTTGCCTTCCACTAGCTACTGAGGAGGCATACACGTTGTGCTCTGAGGGAGACCTTATTTTTGTTCTTCCTGTTTTTTCTCTAATAAAATAAAGCTCATTCTGACTAAAAGTAGTTGTGTTATAAGAAAACATAACACTTCGTTAATTACCAAATCAGTTTAATGAATTTTGGTCCACTCATTCAGGAGTCAAGTTCTACTACTGGAGGGAAATGCATGTCATATAGAAATTTGTTTTTATTTCACTCTGATTATTTCATGTTTCCACAGAAAGAGCTGGAATGCCTCTTTCCCTTCTCCCTACCTGTTCCCCTTTGAGACAACTCGGCTCACATTACTTATCAGAAGCAAATTAGGCAGATGCAGAGGCAATATTATGTATAACTCTCCCACACTCTCTTCTTGCATCACAACTTAACTTTTTACTGAAACACAGGACAAAATTCTGTCTTTTTAGGACTTCCAGGAAGCATTACACAGAGATAAACCTCAGGATTATTATATGTGAAACCCTGACAAGTGGGTGTTAATAGTTCCCAGTCAACTCCAAAGAGAACATACACAAAGTTTTAATGCACAATTCTTATCATCGTAACATCTGGACACCTGTGTATTGGCATTGGGCACAGCTGTGTGATCATTACCCGCAGGATCGATGGGCAGCAATCGATCCAGTGGGGGATGATTTATCGCATCTAGTCTAGATGCGATAAATCGACCGCCGAGCCCTCTCCCATCGACTCTGGTACTCCACCGGAGCAAGAGGAGCAGACGGAGTCGACGGGGGAGTGTCAGCAGTCGACTCACCACAGTGAAGACACCACAGTGAGTAGATCTTAGTACGTTGACTTCAGCTACGTTATTCACGTAGCTGAAGTTGCGTAACTTAGATTGATCCCCCTCCCCCAATCTAGACCAGGCCTTAGTCTTTACTGACACCAAAAGTAATTTTCTTGCATAAATATTGAAAGATTTAGCTTATTGGTTAGATTTTTTTTTTATAGTAAACTTGATTGTTCATGCTTTGAGGGTCCAGTTTTGTAACCATTCCTGAATCTTTATGAAAACAAAAAAAGTAGGAAATCAAACTCCCATTGATTAACAAATGACCAGGACTGGACCACAATGCATATGCAGTCATTTTGCCCACCACTGAAATATAATTTTGCCTCACCGCCATGATGAAATATGGCAACTGTTTGACAGTGCACATCAACGCTACCCAACAATTTAGGACAATTTAGTGAAGAAGAGTATCACAGATAATGCAACCTACAGTGGGGAAATAACCTTGGCTTAAATTTGTCAAGGGCACAAATTCATCCCTCTAGCACCAAACCAAACCAAACAAAACAACAATAAAACATTTAAATGCATAAACTGGGTCTGAATGAATGCTTCCCTGACAGCTAGTAGGCAGGAGAAAAGACTATGGTTGTGTTTATGTAAATACAGTTTGCTCCAGCTCTGTTGACATATTCATCAGATACAGCTGTGTCAAAGGATCAACTCTGGCTGCTGTTGGGTACAAATGACCATAGTACTGAATGCAGGGGTAGTGAAATATGGTTACCCATGTTGTAATTATTGTAGGAATACAGGAAACCAGGACTGTGCTTAACCTGTCCCAAATGAGGGGGGCCACCCTCAGTTGAAAGAACCTCATTAAGCAAGGGCTCGAATGTCAGAGACCTGTGAAAGTAAGAGATGTCGGGATGGGCATCCCCAGCCAGGAGGCTGCACACCCTCAAGGGTCTTCCCTAGACTGGTTTAATCTGTTTCTCCCCAGTGTTCAAAGACTATAGCTAGATAAGCTTTATTAGGAGCCTCTTTGTCATGTTAAAAGCCCAATCAGAGCTGAAGTCAGTTGTGGTAGTACTGTGTTTCTGCCCTGCCTGCTAAGAGCTGAAAATCACTGAGAGCAGAAATCACTTGAGATGGGCTGTGTTTCTGCACAGCCTGCTAAAGAGCTGACAATTACTAAATGACTGATGTTCAGAGGTCACAGCAGAGAGGCAGGTGGCAGCAGACGGCAACTGACAGCTGGTGAACAAGTGGCTGGTGCGGCGGAGAGGCGCAATAAGCAGCCAGTAGGGCGGCTGGTGGAGAGGCGTGGCAAGAGCAGGGAGCAGGTGGCTGGCAGGAGTGGCCAGTGAGTGGCCGGCAGAGAGGGGCGGTGAGCGAGTGCCCAAGCAGCGGATTGAGTAAGGTACCTCTTTACCCCACCCAGGGGTGGTGGTGGGGGGGTGAACTCTGCAGATGAACCTCTGAACTCTGGGTCTGCACTGACTAAGGACAGCAACTGTGAGTGGGGTGCACGTGAAAGGGACTTTTGGGTTGCTGGACATAAGAACCTGAGGGGAAAAGGACACTGCCTAACCTACTTGAGGGTGGGTCTTTTACTCATGGTTTATATTTATGAACCCTGTTTGCAGTGTTTTCCCAAATTAACACCGAGTTACTTCCCTCCTTTAATTAAAAGTTTCTTTTCTACACTCAGACTCTGTGCTTGCGAGTGGGAAAGTATTGCCTCTCAGAGGTGGTGTGTAAATTTCCCAGGTTACTGGGTGGGGGCTTGAGGTGGTTCTGTGTTGTATCAATGGAAAGGAACCCCTAGATATTGAACCCGGCCCTGGTTGCTGTTGGCTCTACCTGGCAGAAGGATTACAAATGAACAGATGTAGTTAAGGGGATATTGGTTTTATGTCTCATCTGACAGATGTTACTTCCTGCAGCAACAGTCTGTCCTTACACCATGCTTGGGCACTAGTTCAGCACTAATCAACAGGGAAAAGTATGATCTTTTCAACCATTCAGAAGCACTTGAATGATCATTTGAAGTTTCCTAAGTACCTATCAGACCTAATACTACTTAGCTTAGGTGATATAAGATCATAGTCCAAAGTAGGATATGATAGTGTTACAATCCTTAGTAGGGTATTTTCTCAACCAATATTTTGGACCTGATCCTTCATTCCTAGCACACAGAAAATTCCCTTCAAGCAAACAGAGTTTTGGTTTAACAAGTAATACAAGATCCAGCTAAGTAACTTCTTACCTTTACCTTCATGGCCACCACCAAAGCACTGTAGGTTTATGATCATTTAGCAGTCGTTCAGTGCAGCGATTCAGCCAGGAATATGTAAGCTGAATATTGTTTCAGGAAAATTTTCCTGCTAATGATCTCATTAAACTGTGATGTATAAATTCTCAAGGGAGGTCATCAGACCCAAGTCACAAGAATTATTTAAACTTATTATAATTCTTAATCATTTTACTAATGTATCATCTAGAGACCCAAATCAATATGTTGTACAGATGCATAGTTAAATGCAGTCCTTGCCCTGAAGAGTTTACTATCTAAGCAGACAAGACAGATATGACAGTAGTGATCTAAAAGTCAGGCTAGCCCTAGCTTTGCTATTGATACCACATCTGGCTTGAAACCTGATAATGATAAAAGAGTAGGACTGGGATTTTAAAAGGACCCTAGGGGAATTAGGCACCTAGATTTCATAGGCTCGGGCTACTTGACTATCGCAGCCTACAGCCTTACACCATCCTGAATAATTGAAGTCATCACAAAAGAGAATATAAACCTTCAGAAATCACATTGCTAAACTTCTGTACATACATTCCATCCAAATATTTTTATTTGAAAACTAGTTGAAATGATAACTAAGTTTTCAGTTTTCAGCAATGGTAATTGATGATTCACATGAATTAATGAGTAGAGCCATGAAACAATGTTCCTTCTAGCTAAATATTCTTTTATTAATGTACCCAGCACATATCAAATCTTGAAATTATTGGTTGAAAGGCCCCCAGAGAAGCAGTAGGATGAATTATGCTTGGAACCACATTTATATGCACTATTTTTAGACTAGATTACATAGTTATCACTGCCCATTGATTAAGATGTCACTGAAAATGGTACTATTACTTCTTTAAGTGCTTGGAGATGTTCATAAATCATTTAAATTTGTTTAAGTTCTTTCAAGAACTAGAAAGTGCCTTTTTAATAGGGATTGGTCAAGGAGAATAAGCAACCATGGTAATCATATTTCAGAGACACTTGGGAAGAGTAAGTGGAGTCTTTTTGTTTCCTATTCTGTGTATGAAATACAAATACAGAATGTAGTTTCAGCAGCCAAACACAATGTTGGTGGTTTTACTTTCCCTCTTATCTTTGACATTCCATTTAAATGACAGAAGAAAAATAACCAGTGGACATTCTAGTTCAATTTTCTGTGTAGGACACTACAGCTTTCCTTAGTTGCCTGTATGCTTATTGAAGACTAGCAGCCACAAACTAACACTTTCTAAATTGTCCCTCAGCTGCTACTATTTCAATACCCTTCATTTAAATATACGCTATCCAGACAGTCTGGGCCACCATATAGGGTGCTCCACCTAGCTGGAAGAACTAATGTGTGTAACTAGTAGTTGTGAATGGTACATAAATTTAGGATGAATGTAACTGTTTTTCACGTTGATTGTATTTTCTCATTTTTCTGAGTGGGGTGGTATCTCAAAGGCTCTCTCTCACACACACACACTCCCCCAGCAAAGGAAAGCTGCAAGGCTGACCCAGGTTCTGTGGTGCCCTGTGTCAGGTACCTAGGCAGATTCCCATAATCTCTGTCTCAATAATTGGAAGAAGGGACATGCATCCATACAGATCAGAGACATTGGTGTCCAATTTTATACACAGCATTTCCCAGTGGAGATTCAGTACTATATCTCAAAACACCCACACAGTTCTAGTTTATGTAGGTACATACACAGTACTCAATGCCACTGTACCTGAGTGCATTCCAGTAGTGCATTAAGCAATGACACTACCATCTGTCAAGTTAGTTCTCTCTTTTATCCTTTCCTCAGGGTGAGAATTGTGTGCGCAGGGGAGTGAGGTGGTTTGGGAAAGTTTTATTCTATTTATTTTTATATATACAGTTCTAATTATGGCTGGCTAGAAAACAGGAATTTCGGTGTGTGAAAAATTTTGAGTTTAACAGTTGCATCCATTCTGAAGTAGAAGAATACCAAGGTCTTTTGAAATTTTTCACAACCCCCCCCTCAAACCTATTATAGCTAATAATCTAATGGTTAGTGCACTCAGCTGGGATATCAGAGACCCAGATTCAAGACCCTGTTCTGAATCAGGTCTCCTCTATCCCAGATAAGTGTCCTACCCATATTGACAGGTTTCAGAGTGGTAGCCGTGTTAGTCTGTATCAGCAAAAAGAACGAAGAGTACTTGTAGCACCTTAGAGACTAACAAATTTATTTGGGCATTAGCTTTTGTGGGCTAAAACCTACTTCATCAGATGCATGGAGAGGAAAATACAGTAGGAATATATATACAGTAGGAATATATATATATATAATATGAAAAGATGGTATGGCAACCCCCATCTTTTCATGTTCTGTGTGTGTGTGTGTATATATATATAGATAGATAAATAGATATGTGTGTATACATACTGTGACAAAGTTCCTCCTCTATCTTGGTGGGTCCTGCACTTATTGGCAGATTTTCTTGCCTCAGAGATTCACCATGTGGGTTGGGGAACAGCCCAGAGACCTTCCCCTCTGGAAGAACCCACAGTCCAAGTCAATTAAGAGGTTTTGGGGGAACCCGGGCCCGCCCTCTACTCCGGGTTCCAGCCCAGGGCCCTGTGGACTGCAGCTGTCTATAGTGCCCCCTGTAACAGCTGCATGACAGCTACAACTCCCTGGGATACTTCCCCATGGCCTCCTCCAAACACCTTCCTTATTCTCACCACAGGACCTTCCTCCTGGTGTCTGATAACCCTTGTGCTCCTCAGTTCTCCAGCAGCACTCACCCTCATTTCCTTGCACCTCTTGCTCCCAGCTCCTCACACTCACACCACAAACTGAAGTGAGCTCCTTTTAAAACCCAGGTGCCCTGATTAGACTGCCTTAATTGATTCTAGCAGCTTCTTCTTAATTGGCTCCAGGTTTCCTAATTAGCCTGCCTGCCTTAACTGGTTCTAGCAGGTTCCTGATTACTCTAGTGCAGCCCCTGCTCTGGTCACTCAGGGAACAGAAAACTACTCATCCAGTGACCAGTATATTTGCCCTCTACCAGACTCCTATACCCCACTGGTCTGGGTCTGTCACACTATCTATCTATCTATCTATCTATCTATCTATCTATCTATCTATCTATCTATCTATCTATCTATCTATCTATCTATCTATCTATCTATCACACTCCACTAAACACGCTTCCTCCTTGGAAAAGATTGAGGGAACAAACGTGACAGATGTTAGTCATTTTGTCTGTTGCCCTACTGGAAGGTGTTCAGATACTATATTGATGAGCATGGTATAAGAATCGATATAGAATAAGGTAGACCACTACACATTTATTTAAGGAATTCTATATCATAACAAAAATATACAGATTCTCAATTTCTACATTTTCTACATTTTCCACATTAAAAATAGTGAATTATGTATTGATTAGGTAATTAACTTTCTACTAATGCGTTATGTCAAACTGCATTTAAATGGAAATTGGAAGTCAATAAAAATGCACACCACAGAATTTTAAATTGCTTTCTGTTAGCTGAACAAAAAATACTCAGTTTTTTTCAATCACTTTCTAATTGTTGAAATCTACACTAGAAGACCTGCTCTTAAGAATGCTAGATGACTCTGATGATTAGACTGCAAAAGTGAGAGAAAAAGTATTTCTGCAAAACTGAAAACAAAAGTAATTGAGGCAAAAGCTTTTGTGCATGGCAGAAATAGAAAATAATGACTTTGGGAGAAAAGTAAATAACATTGACTCCATTATAAAACCGGAACATGATATAGATATACTTAATGACTACATGACGTATTGTGTAAGATTTATAAAGCTCAAGCTCAAAAGATAAAGATGTCTTTTGCCCTCATTCTATACATAAAAATGCATCCTTTAAATTAGCTGAAGTTTATGAAGAGAGTTTATTGATCTCTTAGATATTTAAAAGAATGTAATAGATTATAGCAAGTTTAGACCTTTACATTCAAATGTAATTTAAGCAGTTTTATTTTTTACAAGAAAAAAATAATTAAAATTTTAAAACAGTTTTAAAATCACTGTTTTTTATCTACTGTCATTCATTCAGTTTAATTATTCAGGCAAGTGAACTCTATTATGCAAGTAGAAACAAATTCTGTCTAATCTACCTATATTCAACAAGCAAAATATCAAATTCTGCACTACTTTCTTGCTAGTACTTTCTGAGTCTTGCAGCAATTCAGTTAAGCTGAAATGATTTCTCAGAATTGAAGACTGTATCTTCAGTTTATTTTTCTTCATCTAATTCCAGAAGAATAATTTTTTGCACTGCATTTGTGTACTGCTGTCTGAAGGAAATGCCTCAAGATATTTCAAGAATTATATTTCTTAGTTCAGTATAAGGAATTATAGCTGGCCCAGTTTATTCAGTTGGACTCAATGGAACTAGTAGTGTGAGTAAATGTAACAGTTTGACTAGGGACTGCACGTCCAGCCCTGAATATACACAATCTAAATCACTCTAAATGCTGGCTGCTGATTAAAACATTATTTATAAATATAGCATATAAGAGGTCAGTTACAAACATATGGCTCATGCACTTTTAAATAAATGTTTTCACATTTCGAGTACGCTATCTTATGAATTTAGTAGATTCAAGTTAGTGATTTACGGCAAATTAATATTTAATTAAAAAAGTCAGTCACATGTTAATCCAAACTGAGTGTTTTTGTAAAACTTAGTTGTTTTCAGATCATTTAGCACAGCAAGATGAAGGAGAAAGCATATGAAAAAGAAGTTGCCAACACCATTTTTAATCACGATGAAGGTATTTGAGTAGGGTTCTCCTCTTACCCTGGTGCAAAACTGGTGTAACTCCATAGATTCAAATGGAATTATTCACAAGTTTCACAAGTGTAAGTAGGAAGAAAATCAAGCCCTTTATCTGCAGGAATATTGCAGAAGGAATTATGTATTTATTTCTTGGAGAAATATGGCCCTTTGTAAAAGCACTAAAACTAGTCAGTATAAAAGAACACGTCTCACTATTTTATTGTAATGGAAAGATTCTGTCTCAGGATCCAAACAGCAATCTATAGGAGTTTTAGGTGTGCAATGAATGAAGGATTGTCATTATAGGTATCTGAGCTCAAAAAGACTTAGTATTAACAGCATGTGCTGCTCAAAAAGCTAAACTAGACACCAACACTAGACACTGCTAATTTCAAAACAAATATACTGGAAACATAATTCTTTCAATATTTAATTCAAAACATAAGCATCGCTGTTGCCCATTATTTAAAAATAATCGATCATACAAAAATGAATATGTGCGTGTTGTAAATGAAAATATATCATCTTCCCCAAGTTGTTTTGACATGACATACTGTGTCATATTGATTGCATACAAGCAATTGTTATTTATTGTGCATCATGAACTATTACATTTTATCACATTGGTCTACGATTTTATTATAAATTACATGACAAAATGCTGCATATATGATGTCATACGTGACAGTATCATAACTGAAATAAAATATCACTGTCAAATAAATCAGGAGCCGATGTTGATGTTTCCCTGGGTATTGAATAACAACTCAAATTAGATTCATATAGCATGACATATTTATTGTACATTATGCTTTCAATAAGATGCAAGCTATAGTATCAACACATATTGCTTTTGGTTGTTAAATGGATTCAAGTTACTGAATTGACAATTTGTATCATAATTTTGAACTCCCTTCCTGTGAAATCCATTGGTTATTTTTTTCAAAATATTTAACAAGGACAGAACTTAGGAGTCTCATGGGTCTATACATATTCTTTGCCAGCAGTTTCTTTATAACACTGTGTTTGCTATTTCTCAGTGAAAAGTGAGACTGAAGCTTTCAAGGAGACAGTTCATTAAACCAGAAAGACATTAGGTCTTATAAACTTGTCAGACAGTTGCAATATTTTCTTTTCAATCTCACTCATACCCCAAATACAATTTCTAGCTATGGAACAGCAGTTGGTTCTGATCCTACAATGTAGAACAAATGTAATTAAGTGATGTACATTCTAAATAAGGGAAATGGTTTAGTCTCTTGACATTTCAAACCAGAAAATTCAATCACAGGAACAGTGAAGCAGAGCCATTTTCCCCCTCTTGAGTTTGGAAGTTATATTTCATTAGCCTGGCTGATATTTTGGCACTATTCTGTCAGTGTGGTAGATTACTTAAACAAGGATCCAGCATATATTTATGCTGGATAAGAATGTCATCATTCACTTTACCTTATCTCATCTACTGAGGGACTTTTAGTTTATTGTGATTAGATTAAATTGTAAATTTGCAAGCCATTTGCAACTTGTGCTGTGGGCAAATGAATGCCAACTATGATTCTGTGAAGCTGAGACACAATTCAAATACGTATATAGCCAGGCTAATTAAAACACAAAATGAATTGTTTGGTTGCAGCCATATCCCATCAATGTTATATTCTAAAGATAATCAAACTGAGCAAACGGCCAGTCTGCTTTAAGTGCAAAAAGGAGCCAAGGATCTTTAGTATCAAGGCCAGCATGGGGTCCAGACTGTGTTGGGCAGTCTGTATCAAGAACCTCTTTGATTTAGAAGAGGTTTCCGTGCTCTGTTCCAGGATTTCCTGGACTTGTAGGGAGCAGTCTCTGTCCATGGGATTCAATGTATATCTACACCAGCATTTCTCAAATGCGGTCACCATAGCCTCATGCAGCCACCAGGGGCTTTTTTTGCAGCCATGGTCTCCTGGGGTGTGATTGGGTGGGGGGAGAAGTGGCCCCTCCCCCGCCCTGGTGCTCCTGGATGCACAGCCTGGGTGTTGGTTGCTCGGGCTTCCAACAAAGGTTAGGTAGCCAGTGAGTTCCACATCTTTCCAGAGGCAGTGGGGCTTATGATTTGGGCTTCAGCCCAGTGGTGGTGGGGAGGCAGGCTCTGGTCGTGAGGCTTTGGGCTCCCCCCCCACCCCACCCCCCCGCATTGCCCCTGGCCCCTGCTGCCTTCCCCAATCACCCACCCAGGGCTTAATTTGTCCCTAGACTTCCCAGGGCTGAGTCAGTCTGCTGTGAAAAGTGAAACTTGTATGTTTGTTAATACAACTTTTCACAGCAGACGTCCTAGTTTGCAATAAATAAATTACAATGATTTGGACATGTATACTGTATGTGCATATGTACTTGTTTTTCCTAAAGCTAATTAAGTATTTTAGGAAAAAGTGTGAGAGCAGCCACCAGCAAGACTTGGTGACCACACTCTGAGGCCACCAAATAAATTTGTCCTGAGAACCCCATATCTATACTGTAATTAGTCACCCCCAGCTGGCCCATGCCAGCTGACTTGGCCTCACAGGTCTCTAGCTAAGGGGCTCTTTAAATGCAGTGTAGATGTTGCAGCCTGAGTTCTGGGACCCTCCTACCTTGCAAGGATCTAGAGCCCGGGCTCCAACCTGAGCCTGAACATCTACACTGCAAATAAACAGCCCCTTAGCCTAAGCCCATTATCCAGAGTCAGCTGGCATGGCCCAGCCATGGGTTTTTAATTGCAGTGTAGACATATCCTCAATCAGCCAACAGCTATGCCATCAGATGCAGTGACTGAGTCTGGATGCAGGATTTGGCCATGGTGTGGTAAATCAGGTCCAGGTAATCTGTGAGCTGGATCAGAGGCTGATGGATATCTGTAATTGCTCTATCAGCAAAATCTGCTTTAGCCAGTAAGAAGCTACAAGAATGACCTTGGCTTTGTTTCTTTTGACCTTGGAAATCACCCCAGGAATCAGGGGAATTAGGGGAAAAGTGTAGATCAGGCCTCTTCCACAGCAGAAGGAAGGCATCCAGAAACTATTCTAGAGTCTAGATCCTAGGTTCATATCACTTCTGGGACAAACATTCTGACACTTGGTGTTTTCCTTGGTGGCAAAAAAGTCTATTATGGGAGACTACCAATTCTGAATATTATTTCTTTCATGTATCTATGAAAGACCATTTGTGATTGGTGCTGGATCGTCTGTTCAAGAAATCTGAGCCTGTTGTTGGTTCCTGGGAGATGGAGGGACATGGGATTACCCCATTCTGATGGTACTGGTCCAGAATTTGATGACCTACAGGCAGAGGGGCAAAAGTAGATCCCCTTTGTTTGTGTTGTGTATATCTGCTGCATTGTCTGTGAAGATTTGCACAACCACATTTTGGAGGACATCCAGGCCAGCCTGGTGTCTCTGGCTCTCGGACATTCATAAATAATTCCAGGTTGTCTGGGAACCAAGTTTCTTGAATTTGTAAGTGCTCCAAATGCTTCCCCCATCCTGTCCCTGATGCATCCATAATCAGTGTCTGTGTTGTGAATGGGACTGAAAAGGGTACCCCTTTCTGTGTGTGTTTGTGGGGTACAACCTACAAGCAAATTCTGCAATGACATGATATGGCACTGAGACCTTCCTGTCTATCTAGTGTCTCATTGAGGAATAGACTGACTAAGCCAGAGATGAATGGGCGGCAGGTGAAGTCTAGCTGGCTTCTCATGTGTCATTCCTGTCTTAGCAGAGATCTTAGATGCCCTGACCGTGGAGTAATGGTGCTTCTTCTCCTCCTTATAGGACAGTGTCTCTCAATGTATGGAGCCATGTTTGAGCTCCTCTCAGATGTGACTTTCAGTCTTGCCCTTGTATTGAGGCACTGGTTTTGGCTCTGATGATGATATTGTTGGTGCTGGAGGCACTGATGCCAAATCTGTTGATACTGCAGCTGGTAATGTGTTTGCTGGCACTGGTGTCAATGTAACAGTGACTGATGCTGAAAGCCCCAGTGCTGAGGTAGTCGTTGTTGACGTGGCTTGTACTAATTTCGACAGTGCTCTCTTCCCTGCCTTCCTGTCACTACTGAACCCTGGGGCCTCCTCAAGAAAGCACAAGCTGATGATAACCCTTTCAGTTATTTGGAAGTGGTCATCTCCTCTGGGTCTGAGTTGATGCACATCAGTTACTTGAGTGCATGTAGCTTCAGCCACACATTACTCACCTTGCAAGTCCTTGAAGAGAACAATTTGCGCACCAAACACTTAGGAGGGATGTGCTTCTTTTCTACATAAAAACAGGCAGTGAGTATGCCCACTGACAGGGGGATTAGTCTATTGCAGATTGAGCAGGGTATTACAGGGCAGCTGGCCCCTTTAAATGAAGCATGTCCAAGTCTCCTGTGCTGGAACAGGTGTTTCCTGTTTGACCAATTGACTAATTAAGAAGGTGGGACAGCACTTGGGGCTGTAAGAGCCAGACTATCAATAAGGAAGCAGGAGCAGGAAGTTCCCTGGGAGAGGCTGCCAGAATCCCCTGGGAGGGGAGGCAGTGGGAAGTTGCTGGGAAAAATGGCTCCAGGGAGAAAGCCATGAGAGGCAGTGCTTAGTGAAAAGAGCACAAAGTAGTTCTGCAATAGCCCTGAAGCAGGAGGGACTGAGAAAGGCAGAGACAAAGCTGGAAAGCTGTAGCCCAGGGTGAGCTGAGGGCACCCAGGGTGGGATGAAGAACTGTTTTTGTGTTTGTTTGCCTACATTTGGGAAATAAAATTGTGCCTAGAGAAAGACTTGGTTGGTCCTTCATAAGCTGGGGGACAAGCCAGAGCCTGACACAGGGTTTAAACCCTGAGGGTTTAGAGGCCAAAATGACAGTTAGCCTGAGGCTCGTCAGCGCAGTGTACAAAACTTCTTTCTTTTTGGGTCCAAATTAAGGAAAATAGAGGGTAAGAAGGATGAAGATAGATTATCTTCACCAAGCAATCCAAGAAAAGGATGAGTTTGGAGCTTAGTAGGACTAGCAGGCCAGACACTTGCTGGATTCTCTCTTGCAGCCCCGGGGGAATGAAGGAAACTGAGAGATGATTGCAACCACTCCACACTTTATGACCTTGCATGGAAGCATGAAGAAGAATAGGGCGCATGTGTGATCTTGGCAGAAACTGCTATTAAAAAAAAATCTGGTCTCGTGCATAAGGTGAATGAAAACCTACAGTAGGATCAACACTGACACATAGTCAGAGAAGTATACCTCATTTTTTTTTCTCCAGAAAAACATTGTGCAAGTTAAATAAATAAATAAATAAATAAAATAGTTTTGGTGAGGTGTTTGGGTTTTATTAACATAATAACACTATTTCTTGATTTCTTGTATCCCTCCCCTTTTCAAAGAAGGGTGTTTTATTCTCAATAGACTTATCTTTACAGAGTACTGAAGAGAAAATGAAAAAAAACATGTATAACACCACCAAAAAAACCCTAACCCTAAATAAAATCCCATGTGTAAGTGGGTTTAGTTCTCTAGCTGAACTACAAACTTCAGGTCCAAGTCCAAGTAAATAAAAGTCCAAACTAAAGTCACAATAAACAGAAGTCCAACTAGCTATTCTTACCTAATTTATCTTTCTCTGGGTTGTGGGCTGAATGAATCTTCCAACTCTTCTTCCTCCTTCAGAATCTAATAGCCACCTCCAGAGCCATAGTCAGAGCTGCAGGGGCACTCCATTCTTAATTCCTATACAATGAAGAGTTGGACCATTGACTCTTCTTGTTTCTCTTTTCCCAGGTCTACTTCCTTCGCTGTGGAGTCAGTACTCGAGGCGGGGCAGCGCATGGAAACCCCCTGCTTCCCTCAAGGGCCACAGGGACGCGTCGGCTGCTTCTGGGAGCGGCGAGAGACCAGGGTAAGCAGGGATCCTCAAGACTTTTAGCACCTAAAATCTCCCAGTTTGGCATCAGTAGCCTCTGGGAGATAGGGCCTAATTCCAGGAGACTCCCAGTGAAACCGGGAGGGTTGGCAACCGTAATTGAGACTAGGTTGACAAGGAGAATGGGACTCGGACAAGGAGCAAGGGGTGTGGAAGAGGCAGGATCGGGGTAAGAACAGACACAAACTGGAGGGTGGGGGGGGACAGGAGGTGTCAAGTTTGGAGGAAAATAGGCAGAGAAGTCTGTGTGCACTAGAGAACATTCCCCTCCAGAGCCTGGAATGGAGCCCAATATTCCCATGTCTCACCATCTGTGATGCTGTATGACTGAATATGACATTTATATCATTGATATTGCCACTGTTTTACAATTGCAACAAATGTTGTAGAAAGTGTAAGGTGTCAATGGAAAAGTTATGATTTGCTTAGTATGATTATCCTGTTTATATGTATGTATCATTTTTTATCTGAAGTTATAAATATTGGCCATGTACTGGCATCATACATATGTGCTGTATTCCTGGGTAACACCCACCAGATAAAATGTATATTGAGGCCACACAGCTATGTATTGATGGCCCATCAAAGACACTTAGGTCTCAGAATGGGCCATAGAAAATAAACATTAACCCCAATTAGCTCTTCTTCTGGACATCTCAGTAAGAATATGAACAATGGCTTCCCACTGTGAGTCATCAAGCCGAGTAAGCACATGTGATATGCTTATGTCAACCTGGATTCCATCCTGAGCCAGTAACTTTCCACAAACTGGAAAGTTTTGTTTTGGGACAGTAAAGTTCCAAGCACATGGCAGAGGATATAAAAGACCCCTGACATATCTCTATTTTGCCTCTGGACTGCTTTTTGGAATTTATCAGAGTGACTTTACAACTAGAAGTCTATTCCATCACTGCTACAAACCTGATATAAGAACTTTGCAATTATTTGTATGTATCAGTCAGTGCACAGGTGGGATGCAGAAGGGTGCCAAATTAAGTTTTCACAGACAACCATGAATCTGGCATGTCCTAATTTTCAAGTGCTTGACTTTTCAACCTAAATAACATTCTTTGAACATCATTTATTTATGTAACTGTGATTTACCCCACACAAGGCCTGATGGGGTAAATTAGGCCAATTAACCTATAGGCTGCACCTGGAGGTAAACCAGGGAGTGCTAAGGCCTAACTTGCTGAAGAAGTATAGCTGGAGGAGGAGCAGGGCCAGATTTATAAAGACAGGAATCTGGCAACAGAGAGGGAAGTAGCAGCAGTTGTAATCTTCGGGTGGGCTAGAATTCACTTCATTGCCCCTTTCCAGTGCCTAAAAAAACCCATCTCCCATAGAAAAGTAGCTGGAGATCCAGAATTCAGTTTCTAAGGATTTTCATCAAGGATCGCACAGGGTCAGTTTCCTCACATTCAAGTCCCAAAAGGAACTAAAGAATTAATTTAATTAAATAACTTTATAAAAATCTTATGATAAAGAAACAAATAATTTATTTTTTACAACATAACATGCCTATTTTATAATCCACACACATTATCTTCAGTTACACATAAATAAAGGAAACACATTAAAATCTGAACAGTTCACTCCCCACAGAAACACAATGAGAAGAAACAGAGTTCCCAAAAGCTTAGGTTGAGTTCACTTGAGTCTCAGTTAGAGTCTTTGATCACCAAATCTATGCAGTCTGCTGAGTCAAAAACAACATCTTCCCTCCAGTTGCTTGTAGGAATCTTCAATTGGAATCCAGGCAGACTCTTCCTCTTCTGTTGAAATCACCGTTAGCCAGTCAGCTAACTGATTAACCAACCACTCAGTTAAGTGTATAGATTTCTAAAAAGCCCTATTACAAGAAAATACACAACTGAGAATAGCAAACTATAAATGACTCTTTCCCCATTACTACATTTAAAGAAAAGTTGGTGAATCGTACTAGTTGAGACAATTTATCTGAAACAGTTTGGCTAAAATTAAAGCAACATTCAAAGTATGCAATTAAAATAGAAGAAATTATTTTTCCCTCCCAATTTTCCCTTTCTATAATTAACAGTGTCTTTGCTTCCTTATTAGAGGGTTAACAATATCACGAACCTGCTGCAAAATGCTCCAGAGTTAGGGAAAATAGCCTGCTTTCTGCTGCTGGGCTCAGCTTCTCCCAACTCACACCAGGGCACATGGCCCTTTGTAAAGCAGCTGTCCTGACTGCTTGCCCTCGTGGACTCTGACCTCAGCCACGGGGAACCTATTGGAGCATACCCAAAACTACCACTCTCAATTCCAGAAGCTTGCCAGTCCGGGGGGGGGCAAAACCAAAGCCCAAGCCCCACTACCCCAGATGGGGAGTCCAAAGCCGAAGCCCAAGTGTTTCGGCCCCGGGTAGTGCGGCTCGGGCTTCAGATCTGTCCCTGGGCCCCAGCAAGTCTAAGCCAGCCCTGGTGACCCCATTAAAATGGGGTCGCAACCCACTTTGGGGTCCCAACCAACAGTTTGAGAACTGCTGCCCCAGACACAACTCACTGATACCCCCACAATGGGTGTCTTAACGAGATATTTCCCTATTAGGCACATGGGTTACACCGTCACTTCCTGGGAGTAGGGAGGGGTGTTTGAGGCTTCCGAGTTCAGTAGTCTGCAGTTACTCCATGGGGAGGAGGGAGTTAGAGCTGGCACACCCAGAAGGGGCAGGAATCATAAGCTGTAGGAAGGACTCGAGGGAAAGCACACCACAGTTGCCACGTGTAAGGTCCCTGGACTTGAACTCGGAATGGTGGGTGGGCCCGAGTTCCCTTACCAGCAACTGGGGAAGTGGTACCATCAGAACAGTGCATGAGAAGAGTGCCAGATTCCACTGATATGGAAGGACTTACATACTCTGGATAGGGGAAACATGTAGTGACCTGGGCAGTGGGCCAAGTCACAAAGAAGGAGCATCCCGAGTTGTAGAGATAGACAGACAGAGAGCAGTGTCAAGGCATGCAGTGAGCAGCAGAAGGGGGCATCAGATCTGAGTTAAGCTAATCCCTAGATGTGGCCACAAGTTTATCTGAAGTGTTAATGATACACTGAACACACATGAATGATTTCAGTTGTTTTATACTGCAGATAACATAGCAGAGCCTTAACCTGAGTGGATAAACTCTCATACTGCAGAGCATAAGTCAACCTCTAACTATTGAGAGTTGGGGGAATATTTTCTCTGGGTTATCCCATAACTGTCTATTGCACAGTTACCTATTCATTCCTTTGAAATATCTGGCTCTAGCCATTTTTGGTAACAGGATACTGGACTAGATGGAATACTGCTCTGTTTCAATATGGCAATTTGTGAATTATTATTCCTCCCTATTGTGATGTTTAAAGATGTATATTACAGTACCAGAGCCAATATGTAAGACTTTTGCTCTATTATTATTACAATTCTGCACAGTAAAACACCAAATGCAATGTCACAATTAAGGATAGAAAACCATTCTGGATAAATATTATAACTGATCTAAACCCTCTCTCAGAACATGAAATAAAGGCAAACCAAATCAGACATTTAAAAATATTCAGTTGCACTTTAAAAAAAAAAAAATATATATATATATATATATATATATATATATATATAGTTGCACTCCAAAGCTGCCATCTGGGGCTGGAAGTGGAAATGCTAGAAATTCCACACAAAAGACTGATCTCACAGGGCTAGATCCATAAAGGAGATTTGGACTCAGCACTGCAATGTCTAACATTAAACCATAGCCCTGAGTGAGGCACCGCGACTCCCAATACAAGGCATGGGGAGAGTTAGAAGCCTAACAATAGGACCCGCAAAACCCAGAACACTGAGTGGGAAGCTGCCTAGGCCAGCCAATAGGAAATGATAAGGAGAGGGATCTGGCCGAAGTTCTGCCCCCTCAAAGAGTATTTGGCACTTAGGTGCTGCCCTCTGGCCTGGAGTTATCTCCACTGTGGATTTAGAGCCATAAACCTAATCCTAGGTTTGGGCATATAAACCAGGCCAGTCCTTTGTTGCAAAAAAACAAGAAAGGAGCTGTGGTGTTGGTGCCCCTCCCTTTACCTGCTAGCCCAATGTTTACAGCACTCACCTGTGATGTGGGAGACACAAGCTCCAGTCTCTGTTCCAAAAGTGGAACAGCTTCAGGAAAAGAGACAGAGAGACCCACCCCAAAATACCATATGGCCCAGTGCTCAGGGCACTTACATGGAAAACAATAGAACAGATTCAAGTCTCTGCTCCATATCAGGCAGAATGGAGATTTAACCTAGGTCTCCCACATCCTGTGCTCACCAGTGGGCTGTAGGGTAAACAAGGACCTGCATTACCAGCTCTGCTGTTCTGTGCAGGGTCCAATCTGGTAGGCAGCCTCTGAACACCCATCCCAGATTAGGCCCTGCAATCAAGATAGGTGAAGGAATGTCTAGTTTGAAGATCCTGCCGAGGCTCAGGTGTGAGCTGGGCATCAGAACTCAGGCAGCTGTGTGTATCCCCACTGGCAGAAATCTAAGTGCTATGGAGATTTTACCAACAGAAACTTAGGTGTCTAGAGAATTTAGGCACTGACAGCGCTAGGTGGAAGTTGAGTAGGGGTTTTGAGGAGCTACATTTGGATTTAGGCATCTAAAGTGGCAGCTAGGCACCATAATCCCTTTAGCTCAAAGGGTCTGATTCTCCAATGCTCTTAATCTTGAGTGGAAATCCTATTCCTGTTGAAGTCAATGGGAGTTTGACTTTAATGGGACCAGGATGTCACCCCTTGCATAGTCATTCACACTTGTGCAGAGTGCATGGAAAGTGGATATAAAATGCTGATAAATCAGAATTATGTTTACCCCATCTTTTCACTCACATTTACCACGTAGAAATAGTTACACAAGATGACAGGTTCATAATATTTCCAGCCTAATCAAAAGCACAAAAAATAAGAAATCTCACAAGAGAAGTCAATGGGGCTATACTAATTTACAGCAGCTGAGAATCTGGTTTATGGTCTTTTATATGTTACATGAAGTGCCTACCACTCTTCTGAGTGATCAATTAATAATAATTGTTAAGACAAACATTTTTAAAAATGAACAAACATGCACTTTTACTGATATGAAACCTACTAGTTCATCACCTGCTTTGTACAGTATAGCATACTGCTCAGACACCTTGGATATCAGAGTGAGAAAAAAGACCTCTTAGGTTATATATTCTTATCTACTACCATAAAGAACTGATCTCTACAGTGAATATCCTGCTATTTACAGCTATAGCAGACACAGCCATGCAAGGATGATCCTATGAACATGGAGCTGCAGGTTATATCATTGCCCTCCATCTTTCCCCAGGTCCATTAAGTACTATGTTTTTTCTTTTCATTGCCTCCTTTTATCTTCTATTCCAAACATTGTCTTTTCTCTGTGTGTTCTTTTTGCGCTGTACTTTGGCAATGGTGCTGAATACTGATGAAACAAAAACTTTTATCCTAAACAGTTATTTTTCAGATACATTTCTCAGGCACAAGACACACAGCCTATGTTGATGTGGGGAGCAGCTGAGTCTAGTTGCCCTATTAACAGTTGATATTTCTTAGATTTCAAGTACCCTGGGTGAACTAGGGATATCACATTTGGGTCAGAATTTCAACAGACAGCAGCTGATAACACTTTGCCCTGTCAACTCTTATTTCTCTCTCTTTGCCTCTCCAATTCCCTGCTGGTACTATGCTTTCACTGCCTCAATGTTAGCTCTGTCATTCATTGTCACACAGAGCCATTCCCAGATCCCACTACTTGACTGGTGCCTGATTGGTCTGTCAGCATTTTTTCTTTCATTTCTCAGCCTGACCACGCTGCTTGATTTTCTTGTCAACAGACCCATACATACAATTTGGCAAACTGAACTTTAGTATCCCTTAATTAGCTCTATTTGTCTAGGGCCAGAGGATACCAAATCAGGATATAGTGGGTCAAAAGGACACCAGAGGAGAGGAACCCAAGAGTCTATGGAAGCCACTCTGTGGCTATGCCATGTGAGCAGGGCTTCAGTGCTGGTGGGTGAGGAACAGATGCATGCTATGGCTGGAGGTGCACAGGGCCAGGGAGCACTCATTCCATGCAGCATGATCACCTTGTGACAGGAAACTGCCTACAGAGGAAGTAAATGCAGACAGAAGGGTTAACTTTCACTCTGAAATGACTTCTACCGTGGGTGTGGAAGTAGGGTAGTAGCACAGTGGGGCAACAGATGACAAACAGGGCTCCCAATCAGGGCTGCCAGATGTGGCTGCCTGCTACCTAGTGGTGCTTCTCACCTGGGAACATATGACAACTGTGTTATAATCTTTAATTGGCTTATAATTCACATCTGGATGCAATCCAAGATGTGGCATTGATATTAAACATCTATACATTTTAGGTCCTCTTGGAGACTGCCTCTCTCCTCATGTTACACCATGGCACTTCTCAGTGGTGCTCAAACTAGCAGTCCCAGAGGCCTGGTGACAGGATGGTTTTAGTAAAGGGCCCTTAGTTCTGGAACACACGTCCCTTGGCACTAGTTTACTGCCATTCTAAGAACATTACAAGGACTCTTTACTTCAACAGGCTTCTAACTGAAGGGGATGTTTGGGAAGGGTTTTAAGATCCCTTTACTTCAGAGGGGAGCAGAGAGGAATTAGGATCCTTTTGGGGGCTTTGAATTAACTCTATGAAAGTGAATATATATTAAACCAAAAATAACAGGAGTACTTGTGGCACCTTAGAGACTAACAAATTTATTAAACCAAGACATTCTATGGAAATTACACTTAGATCTGATAACATTTAATAGAGAGAACTATATGTTTTATAAGATTTTTATAATCACCCTATAGAATTCTACTACACAGATAAAATGTTCTATTATATTCTATAGAATTGTTAAAAAAATTACAAAATTTATCATTTTCCATTGAATGTTATAGGACATTTCCCTGAGATTAATGTAAATAGTAATATTTTACATGTGCTTAGAGATCTACCCATTTAGCACATTTTATCACTCAAACAAAATTATATTTGTTGTAAATATATTCTTTCCATAAGATTCATGTGTTCTATTGGCCACTAGATTTCAGTGTCACTTTTCACTTATTTGGCAATTTGCTTAACATTTTGATACGCTATATATAACAAAACTTTTAAGCCTGGTGACAATTGCAGGCACTGAACAGGGAATGGTGATATCTCAGGAAGATGCAAAAATGTGTTTTAATAGCTTTTTGTTGTTGTTGTTTCTGCATTGTTATGTAAATATACTAGGATATCTCTAAAAACCAGTAACGTATCAAGAAAAAACATATGCGGTAGCCCAGAGGTGTTTAGGAAAAGAAATAGTAAAACATTTAAAAATGAGGCAAAGTTGCAATCATGATGTCTATGTTGTCAGATTTTATTAGAAAAATAAAAACAAATATGGACCTTAGTTATTTTCACCTCAGTCAACCCAATGTGTCAGAAATGGAATCAAGCTTCTATTGACAATATAAAAAAATCAATTACAATAAAAGTCGTCAAGTAAATACACAAAGGAGATGAGATATTTTGAATTTGCAGGTGGTTAGGGCACCATTATGGCCCACACAGAAGAGTAAAGAGATGTAAGACAATCCCATAATCCTCTCTCCTGACTACCTGCATTGCCAGTAGCAATGCGGCAGATGGGGAAAAGGAAGCAGCCTTAGCAGAGCCACCACCCCAACTCCTGTGTAGGTGGGTGGGAAGATGGGAGCAGGAAATGGTTGGAGTCGTGTCTCCTCCCTCTTCCCCAACACATCTCACAGCACATCTGTGTCTGGGGATGCATGCTGCATCACCTATAGGGTTGGCTCAGTATATATTTCCTGTCCACCCTCCAGAGCAGGGAGAAAAACTAGGAGGCAGATTATGACTGAGTCACAAATTGCTTCTTAGGAAACTCATTGGGCAGAACAAGAATGTATTGCCCCATAAAAAGGCATGTGGCAAGGGGATTTATTTTTTTAGTTTAAAAGAGTAGATACTGTCTAAAATGATCTGTAATGCCCAGGTAGGGTTCTTTTTCAGCAAACACAGGGGACTGCTGTGATGGAGTCTAATACTGATTTCATGCAGTATTTCATGGTTAATGTGCAAAAACGAATGCCTAAAAATAGGCCATTCAATCTAGATTTAGGCTCCTAAATAAGTTTGGCTTGACTTCCCAAATTGCTGAGCACACTCTTCTCCCACTGGCATTACTAAGCAAGAAGAAAGGACACAGTTTCTGAAAAGAGCAAACTCTTTAAGAATCCATTAGCCATGCAACAATTTTGGAAGAACACGTAAAATCGCAAATGTTCTATCAATTGGTGAGATGTCACTAAATGCAAAGATATTTTCTCAGTTCTTTTTTCTTTTGTCCTGAAACAGGTTGTCATGCTGTGAAAGACAGAAGTTCATTCAGCTCTAATTCATTCAACATTCTAATGGTAACTTATAGATCAGCTGATGAAAATTCTCCACTAAAGAGATTGCAATTACACAGACTGTGTCCTTCACACATATGGTAGAACATGAACAATTTCTTATAATAAGACAATTGACCCCACTCTGATGCTATAGGTTGTTTTGTATTAAAACCACTAACATCACTAAAGTAAAAAAGGAATAGGACCCTTACCAGCACAATGCCAAGAGTTGTTGCTCAGCAAGATGTCTTCCATTAATTTCTGACAAAATCAGAGGGGTTTAAGCAGGTATTAAAATGCCAGGGCAGATTACAATGTTGCTATTAATAGTGGCACTTATTTTCCCAAAGAAAAAAAAGAAACCTGAATAAGAGCCAATTTTATGTGGAGCAGCAACCTGGGACTTCTCCATGTGTCAGGTCTCATTCATTTTAGTAATGCAGTGTCAGCATACTGCTGATGTTCACAACAGAACTGTCACAGCTGGTGTGTTTTTAAAATAGAACTGGCAAATTTTGTTTCACCTGAAGTGAATTTGAGTGGCACTGTACCTTATGGGAAAGCTTTAAAAGTTGATCTAGACTAAGGAAGATTGGATTAGCCCTAGAGAAGTAATAGTCAGTTTTATATCTAACCAAAGGCCTGACCCAGAGAGATGCTGAGTTCTTCCTGCAAGGTCCTGAATGCCTCAACTTTTATTGGCTTCAGTAATATAAACAAAGACAAGATACTTCAAAGTCAAGTTTTCTCCCCTCTTCCTCTCTTTCCCCTCTGTTCTGTTAACTTTCAGGGCCAAATTCTGATCACCTGACTCATAAGAGGGGGGAGGGATAGCCTGCTAAACCCAGGGTTGTGAGTTCAATCCTTGAGGGTGCCATTTAGGGATTTGGGGATTGGTCCGGCTTTGAGCAGGGGGTTGGACTAAATGACCTCGTGAGGTCCCTTCCAACCCTAATAATCTATGATTCTAAGAGTAAACCAATTGATAAAAATGGGGTTGATCTTTAATAAACAAAATAAGAGCCAATACACTATATGAAAAAGCAGGTTACCTATAGATCTGCTGCTTCAAATATGCTGGAGGTGCTAGTATTCCAGAATAGAAAGATTTAGTCACAGGTCATGAAGTCATAAGAACATAAGAAAGGCCATATTGGGTCAGACCAAAGGTCCATCTAGCCCAGTATCCTGTCTACTGACAGTGACCAATGCCAGGTACCCCAGAGGGAGTGAACCCACCAGGCAATGACCAAGTGATCTCTCTCCTGCCATCCATCTCCACCCTCTGACAAACAGAGGCTAGGGACACCATTCCTTACCCATCCTGGCTAATAGCCATTAATGGACTTAACCTCCATGAATTTATCCAGTTCCCTTTTAAACCCTGTTATAGTCCTAGCCTTCACAACCTCCTCAGGCAAGGAGTTCCACAGATTGATTGTGCACTCTGTGAAGAAGAACTTCCTTTTATTTGTTTTAAACCTGCTGCCAATTAATTTCATTTGGTGGCTCCTAGTTCTTATATTATGGGAACAAGTAAATAACTTTTCCTTATTCACTTTCTCCACACCACTCATGATTTTATATACCTCTATCATATCCCCCTTAGTCTCCTCTTTTCCAAGCTGAAAAGTCCTAGCCTCTTTAATCTCTCCTCATATGGGACCCGTTCCAAACCCCTAATCATTTTAGTTGCCCTTCTCTGAACCTTTTCTAATGCCAGTATATCTTTTTTGAGATGAGGACACCACATCTGTATGCAGTATTCAAGATGTGGGCGTACCATGGATTTATATAAGGGCAATAAGATATTCTCCATCTTATTCTGTATCCCTTTTGTAATGATTCCTAACATCCTGTTTGCTTTTTTGACTGCTGCTGCACACTGCGTGGACATCTTCAGAGAAATACCCACGATGACTCCAAGATCTCTTTCCTGATTAGTTGTAGCTAAATTAGTCCCCATCATATTGTATGTATAGTTGGGGTTATTTTTTCCAATGTGCATTACTTTACATTTATTCACTTTAAATTTCATTTGCCATTTTGTTGCTCATTCACTTAGTTTTGTGAGATCTTTTTGAAGTTCTTCACAATCTGCTTTGGTCTTAACTATCTTGAGCAGTTTAGTATCATCTGCAAACTTTGCCATGTCATTGTTTACCCCTTTCTCCAGATCATTTATGAATAAGTTAAATAGGATTGGTCCTAGGACTGACTCTTGGGGAACACCACTAGTTATCCCTCTCCATTCTGAAAATTTACCATTTATTCCTACCCTTTGTTCCCTGTCTTTTAACCAGTTCTCAATCCATGAAAGGATCTTCCCTCTTATCCCATGACAACTTAATTTACATAAGAGCCTTTTGTGAGGGACCTTGTCAAAGCTTTCTGGAAATCTAAATCTAAATCTACACTATGTCCACTGGATCCCCCTTGTCCATATGTTTGTTGACCCCTTCAAAGAACTCTAATAGATTAGTAAGACATGATTTCCCTTTACAGAAACCATGCTGACTTTTGCCCAACAATTTATGTTCTTCTATGTTCTGACAATTTTATTCTTTACCATTGTTTCAGCTAATTTGCCTGGTACTGACGTTAGACTTACTGGTCTGTAATTGCCGGGATCACCTCTAGAGCCCTTTTTAAATATTGGCGTTACATTAGCTATCTTCCAGTTATCTGGTACAGAAGCTGATTTAAAGGACAGGTTACAAACCATAGTTAATAGTTCCGCAATTTCACATTTGAGTTCTTTCAGAACTCTTGGGTGAATGCCATCTGATCCCGGTGACTTATTACTGTTAAGTTTATCAATTAATTTCAAAACCTCCTCTAGTGATGCTTCAATCTGTGACAATTCCTCAGATTTGTGACCTACAAAGGATGGCTCAGGTTTGGGAATCGCCCTAACCTCCTCAGCCTGAAGACTGAAGCAAAGAATTCATTTTGTTTCTCTTCAATGACTACATCATCTTTAAGTACTCCTTTTGTATCTCAATCGTCCAGAGGCCCCTCTGGTTGTTTAGCAGGCTTCCTGCTTCTGATGTACTTTAAAAAAAAAATTGTTATTACCTTTTGGGTTTTTGGCTAGCTGTTCTTCACACTCCTTTTTGGCTTTTCTTATTACATTTTTACACTTAATTTGAACACTTTAAAATGACTAGGAATGTTATTTCATCATGGAAAGAGGACAATATAGTGGGAAGAGAAGTGTAAAAGTTTGCCACATATTTCAAGAGGGTACATTCATGTCAGCTTTTCTTTTGATAAATTTATGATATCTAATACTATTATTTCTAATATTTAATATAATTATTTCTAATTTTGATATGTAGATGGTGCTCATGAAATTTTGCAGCTTAATAACTAGAAAGCTTTCAGTTTACAGAACAGGTACAGTGTGAACAGAGATAGTTTGAAGAAACCTTCATTATCCCACAAATAGGCCTCAACACGGTAATAGAGAGAATATCTCTAGAGCAAGAAGTTAGTTCAGTCATGACCATGAAATCCTTGAGAAGCTGCCTCATCTGAGTCTACCCCAAACAAAGTTACTTAGTGCAACTGTGATGTAGACAGGTATGTACTACCGACTGGTCATACAGTCATTGATTTTAAGGCCAGAAAGGACCACCACATCATCTAGTCCCAACAATTAATGTGTAATGAACTATCTAGGCTTGTTTGAACCCGTGGTGACATGGTGATATTTTCATATTCTAATACCAACTCATTAAACATAGAATAAAATACTTTCTAGTTTACTACAAAAAAAAAGAGGGGGATTATTGCTTTCAGAAACTACATATATAGAGTATGACATGAATTGTGGAGTTAATTGTACATAGCAAAGAGGATAAATATCAATATTAGGTGGGAGTAATGCAAACTGGGCAGCAAAAAAATAAAATAAAATTGCAAAGTCTCCTAACATCACTTTCAATATGTTACTTATGAAGAAGTATTTTAATATTGAAAAGCCCCAAATATGATTGTCTTTTCCTTTCTTTATATCTTCTTGCCAAGTTCATGTAAATGAGTCCATGTGAATGGATCCTTTTGCTCTCTTTTTTCAAAACAAATCTTTCAGAGCAATTGTGTCCTTCAAAAATATAAACAGCCCAGCACTTTTAATTAAAAGCACTGTTACAATAAATAGGAAGTGCACATATTAAACAGCTATTTGAAAAAGTAGTAATGTGGTACTATAGAGTTTTGTTTCAAGCTCATTAAAAATGAGAATACATCATAAATATTGGAAAACCAGTAGAAGGGAAAACATTATAACACTCTTTCAGCTTTGAATCCATACAAAATACAAAGCATTGTCTTCCAATGTCTTCTACAATGTTCTGCAGTAGGTCCAGATGGTCCAACCTGTGCAGCTCCTCTCCCTCCTCCTCGCACCAACAGCAAGCTCCTCAGCAGCAGCAGCCAGCCAGGAGAGACCCTGCAGGTGGTAACAAAGTCAGTGGCGGGTCCCTCACTCCCCCTCTGGGGAGCAGGCCTGCAAGGCTCCCTGGGAAGCAGCAGCAACCAGGCAGGCCACCAGCCAGTGAGGTAGCAGGGGTAGGGGGGTCTGGCCCACGTGAATGCTGAAGAGGGTGCTCTGGGCCCAGCAGCAGCAGCTCCAGACCCACAAAAGATTGGTGAAGGAAGATATATCAGGCCTAGAATGCTAAAGGCTCTTTTCCCCCAGGGGCTGAAAATAGTTACATCAGGTCAGCTAGGGACACATGAGTCCAATTAAGGGCTGTGTGTGACCTTTAAAAACCCCCTCTTCTGGTGAAAAAGAGGAGGAGAGCTAAGCTATGGCAGGGCTAGTGGCAGTAGGGAGAAAAGGTTTATCCTGGGTAGAAACCCCCCAATCCCTTATAGAGGAAGCAGCCAAGCCAACTTTCTTTGGGGAAAGACTGGCACCCAGAGGCTAGCATAATAAGGTAACCCCCCAGAGAGGGGGCAGGAAGAGCTATTTCCTTTTTGTGTTTTGAACTTGTTTCTTTTTGTTTGCCTGGAGAATATTGCTTGGGCAAACCTGAGGCCCACCTTGTAAATAGTCAAAAATAAAACCCAAGTGAAGGGGGGAAAAGATCTCTGGAGTGTGAATGATTTATTCCAGGACCCCTCCCCCCACCAGACGGGGAAATGCTGAGCATGGTGAAGTGAAGAAGGTGCCTTGCCCAGGGGTGATTATGGAGCAGGACCCTTCTCTGATGGACCAAGAACCTGTCATGGAGGAGAGGCTTGCGTGGGCTACAGACCCTCAGAGCTATATCATCCGGAGATTTTATACTCCTGGTAGGGTCCCCCTTGGCGAGCAGATCTGAGGTGAGGCTCCTGACTAACCATGATCCAAACTTCAAAAGACTCCAGTGGTGGAGTGGGCAGCTCTAGAGGACCTTCTCGTACTCTGCGGTTGTGAAGGCAGATAAGGGCTGCAGTAGGAGGGATGCCCCTGGTTGTCTTGGATCAGGGTTTTCCTCCTGTCAAGTTTCATGTGCTTACCGCCTGTGCACTGGTTTCTCCATGTTAAAAGATTTCATGTGCAGGCCTCTGCCAAAGGGTTCACACCCACACAAAGTCCTGCTGCAATGGACGAGTGGTGGTGAAGACAGGAGCAGTGATCTCTGGGAGTCTTTAGTCACAAGTCTGCATGCCGGCGGCAGCCGTGTGATGGTCATTTTGTGCTTGGTTGAGACAGACGTGCATTTTGACAGCAGTGGCTGTGACTGAGCAGGCCTTTTCATGATTCCCTCTGCTCACCCCAAATGGGGAGGGGGCTAGAAAAGGTGTCCCCAAACTCAGTCTGTCTCATACTCTTCCAACTAGATGGCCATATCCAGTGGGATCACTCAACTCCGCGGACGAAACGAGATATAAGATAATGAATTTCGCCACCTGGAATGTCCGCACCCTTATGGACTCTCAGCACAGTGAATACCCGGAAAGAAGTACTGCCATAATTGCCAGAGAACTGGCAAGACTCAACATTGACATCACAGCTCTTAGTGCGACCCGCTGGGCCGATGATGGCCAATTAAAAGAGGATGGAGGTGGCTACACCTTCTTTTGGAAAGGAAAACCACCTGAAGAGAGACGCATTCACAGGATTGACTTTGCCATCAAAAATAAGACTGTCAGTCAGCTTTTGGAGCTTCCCTTGGGGATCAATGAGCCTCTCATGACTCTTCAGCTCAAGCTTAGCAATAACCACTATGCCACATCATCAGCGCATACGCCCCAACACTTAATGATGAGGAAGACAATAAGGAGCAGTGTTATAGAACTTTTGATGCAGTCCTAACAACCACACCT
Source organism: Emys orbicularis (assembly GCF_028017835.1). Lineage (NCBI taxonomy): Eukaryota > Metazoa > Chordata > Testudines > Emydidae > Emys > Emys orbicularis. Next base: position 31,321,663 of record NC_088684.1, read on the forward strand.
AAGGCAGACAAATTCATCCTCCTGGGAGATTTCAATGCCAGAGTCGGACGAGATTCTCAACTCTGGAGAGGCACAATAGGCAAAGAAGGGGTGAGAAATGTAAACCCCAATGTTATTCTCCTCCTCAGCAAATGTGTGGAGCATGATCTGCTCATCACAAATACCATCTTTAGACAGAGTAACACATTTAAGACCACCTGAAAACATCCTCAGTCCAAAACTGGCACCTCCTTGACTATGTTTTAGTCAGAGCCCGAGACTATACTTACATCCGTATAACACAAGCTATAAGAGATACTGATCACTGTTGGACAGATCATTGATTAGTAAGATCAGTCATGTACCTGCAGCTTGCTCCAACACACCGCAAACACCCAAAGACTAAGCGAAAGCAGTACAATGTCAAAGCACTTCAAGACCAAGCCAGCTGCAAGACATTCCAGCAACATCTGTCTGAGAATCTCTCTAACCTGCCTGACAACATCATTGACATTCAAGAGCACTGGGATCAACTTAAAAACATCATTCACAATGCATGTGCTGAAACCATAGGATATTCCACTCATTGGCACCAAGTCTGGTTTGATGAAAACAACAAGGAAATCCTACTATTAATTCAACAGAAAAGAAATGCATTTTGTAACTGGCAAAATGATTCCTCTAACAAACGAAAACATGAGGCTTAGCACCTGCTTAAAGCCAAAGTCCAAAGGAAGCTATGTGACATCAAAAACAAGTGGTGGCAAGAGAAGGCCTCTGAGGGTTTGGTAGACCAGGATGACATGAGAAGCTTCTTTCAAGCAACAGAAGCTATATATGGGCCAAGCTCCAAAGACCCAACCCCCTTACATTCTCAGGATGGCTCCACCCTCCTCAAGGACAATATATATATATATATATATATATATATATTTAAATTAATGGAGATATCCTATCTCCTAGAACTGGAAGGGACCTTGAAAGGTCATCAGGTCCAGCCTCCTGCCTTCACTAAGATCCCTAGGTGGCCCTCTCAAGGATTGAACTCACAACCCTGGGTTTAGCAGGCCAATGCTCAAAACACTGAGCTATCCCTCCCCACAATGGACAATGTAGCCCATTAAACAACTCTGGAAGGAGCACTTTGAGAGCCTGCTAAACCATGAATCCATGGTCTCTGAAGATACCATTGAGTTTATTCCACAATGCTCAGCAATGGAACACCTTGCTGATCCCCATCTTTTGAGGAAGTCTGGCATGCTATCACTCAGACAAAAAATCACAAGGCACCAGGCCCAGATGGCATCCCAGCCCAGGTTTTTAAAGCTGATGGAACAATGCTCCAGCACAAACGTTGCCAACTCCTCAACAAAATATGGACCTGCAAAGAAATTTCACCTGACTTTAAGAACGCTAACATTGTTACAATATTCAAGAAAGGGGACAAATCTTTGTGCGGGAACTATAGAGGTATTGCTCTCCTCTCCATCGCAGGAAAGATTTTTTCCTGGATCCTACTAAACTATCTCCTCCCCCTTGCTGAGGAACTCCTTCCCGAATCACATTGTGGCTTCAGGCCATCCCGAGGCATAACTGACATGATCTTTGTTGCATGACAGATTCAGGTGAAGTGCAGAGAGCCACACCAGGAACTGTTCATTGCATTCATCAACCCAACCAAGGCCTTCGACTCTATCAATTGTGATGCCCTATGGAAGGTGCTGTGTAGGTTTGGCTGTCCACAGAAATTCATTTCCAGCATCAGACTACTCCATGATGGGATGACTGTCACCATTTTGTGCAATGGCTCAGAGACCGAACCATTCACCATTCACACTGGTGTCAAGCAGGGTTGTGTTATTGCTCCAACACTCTTCTCCATTTACCTTGCCATGATCCTGATTCTCATCCGCGACTGCCTTCCTGACAGAATCGGGATTGAGTATCGTATGGATGGCCAATTCCTCAATCTCCGATGCCTCCAAATAAAATCTAAGATAACAAGAATTGGTATCAGTGACCTTCAGTATGAAGACGACTGTGTCATGCTTGCACACACAGAGTCCAACCTGCAAAGTACCCTAACTCTTTTTCAGATGACTATCACAGCCTGGGTCTCTATCTCTCAACATCGGGAAAACCAAGGTACTCTATCAGCCCTCACCTGCACAAACTACTCTTCGTACTCCACAAATCACCATCAGCAGAGAACCCCTGGAAAATGTGGACCATTTTCCGTACCTTGGCAGCCACCTTTGCCAAACAGCCAGCATTGACACAGAAATTGAATACAGGATCTGTTGTGCCAGCACATCTTTTGGAAGACTACTCAAACAAGTCTTCAATGATAGGGATCTACGAACAGGTACCAAGATCCTGATTTACAAGGCAGTTGTCATCCCCACCCTTCTCTATGGGTGTGAGACCTGGGTAACCTACAGATGTCATCTAAAGTGGCTAAAGTGGTTCCAGCAGCGCTGCCTCAGGAGGAGTCTCAGGATCAGCTGGGAAGACTGACGCACTAATCTCCGCATTCTCTCTTCAGCCAACATCAGCAGTATAGAAGCGCAGGTCATGAAACACCAATTCTGCTGGGCTGGCCACTGTACATATGCCTGAAACTCACCTCCCTAAGCACCTACTCTTCTCTTAGTTATGTCAGGGAAGAAGGGCTTTCAGAGGGCAGCAGAAGTGTTTCAAAGACATACTGAAAGTACATCTTAAAAAGGGAGGCATCAACCCAACAAACTGGGAGGACTTGGCGTGGAACAGAACACAGTGGCGCCACACCATACACCAAGTCACAGCTCACTTTGAGGAGAACAGTTGTGCTCATGAGACAGAGAAGTGACAAAGGAGGAAAAAAGGGCACAACACTCCAGTCAACAACTATGTCTCCTCCAAGATTACACTTGTCACTTCTGTGGCAGGACAAGAATTATGCTCCTCAGCCACTTAAAAACTCACCAATGAACCCCCTTGGCAGACATCATTCTCGTATCGAGGAATAGCTGAAGAAGAAGAAGAAGAAGAGGTAGCATGACCCTTTAATTCACATGGATGAGGAAACAGAAGATACTTGTGATATTAGCATCTATACACATAGTGGTAGCTATTCTTCTGTTTTGTAATTAATTTCTAATATAATGTTTACATTTAGATTTTCTACAGATTAAGTTATAGATATACATGGCGGGCTGTTGGGCAAATGCAATTATCGGTAGTGATCCTCAGCATGTGTAAATTGGCAGAGTTCCAGGATCTAGCCCTTTATTATCAATAGCAGTATTGCATCCAAAAGTTGTAGATATTACAGCACAGATAGAAACAGTTGCTACAGTGAAGAGCTTAATTTCCAATTTTTGATACAACAAAAGAAGTGCTGTCAGTAGCTACCGGTGTGGTGCTCTGCTCTTGTTCGATGATGATAACAGTCGGCTGCGTGCGTGTTCCCTCTGTGTGCTGCCCCAGCTCTGCGCAGATAGCTGACACAGCAGACCCCGAGAGAACCCCCAATGACCACAGACTCTAGTAAGGTATGAAGGAACCCGAGCCAGGTTTATTGTCAAACGAAGCACAGTAATAGTTTCCTGTAGACGCTACAAGACATACTACGAATTTGTGCCCCCTGGCAATGAACCAGCTCAGTCAGTGGCGGGACTTTCCACTGCCCCCTAGGCCAGACGAAGATGCGCACTCCGGGACCTACTTTTATACAGTTACAGGACAGATTACTCATCCCTACTGACGTATTGAGGTACAGCCCCTTGGCTCATTAGGGTGCTGTCTCCCCCTTTGATCATGTTGTTTCAAACAAACAGATCTATCCATCATGCTGTCCTTTTGACGCTGTCTTTAAGATGCACCTGCCTGTTCCTTGTTATGTCTGTGGAGTGACCTTGTATTGGGATGTCCAGGTGCCATTTTGGCACAAGTTCCTCTTATTAGCACTTATATGTGAATGCACCTGCTTCTAACAACCCTCTTCTCGCCAACTTCTGCGAGTGAGGCCTGCCTCTGGCTCACAGCCCAGCTTTTGCTTAGCAATGCCTGGAAGTACTTTGGTTCAGGCTTCAGGCCTCAGACTGGGCCTCTGAAACAAGAGTTTATGTTTCAGGGCCTCATCTTACTACAACAAGTGGTAGTAACAAAATAGATAGGAAATGGCCCTAGGAAGGACAAGGATTACAGCAATGAGATCAGGTGCTTTGTCTGGTCATTTTATATGTTACATACAAAAAGTTCAGTTAAAAGAATGTCATTTTCGTTGGAATGTCAAGTACTCAACCTTAGGAGGTGCCAGGTTTATGGTTGCCCAAGCAGCCTTAACTCTGCACCAATGTGTGTCCATCTTGTGCACTGAATAAAGCAAGGTCCTGTGGGGAAAGAGTTGTTCATGTAATTAAATGCTGTATCATAATGAATGTGCACAAAGGGAAGAAATTGAACAGACAACCCTAAATCTGGCATTTCCAACTTTCAAGTGCTTGTCTTTGAAACATAAATAATATTCCTGAAACTTTTTTAAAGGAAAACAATAACAAGTTATATTATTGTGTATCTGCAACGACCTCCAATTGCAGATCATCATCAGGTTTTGAACCCTAAATTATCAGCACTACTGCATACCTTACTGCTACTTGGCTACATAAGGCAGTACATGAGAAACTTGCTGATCCCAAAGTGGTGAAGGAGCTATTGGTACCATGTTCTGGGTCAAGGGGTGGTCAGAGGAAGCCTTGTATCGTTGGTTTTCTCCCTCCCCTTGAGGCTGGAACTACTGCCCCATATGGTGTCCCCACAGGGGGAGATTGGGCCTCACTTGCCTGTCTTCCATCCCCTTCTTTCTGTGGGTGCTCTGACAGCATTACCAGTGCAGCATATGCTGCTGCTACTGCTTTGGCGGCAGTGTGAGCCCAGCTTCTTAGAACCTTCATGCTCAGTGATACTCCCAAAATTCTTCTGGGAAGTGCCAGGGAGAGAAGATAAATGGTGATTTTTTTAATAGAATTTCATGGGATAAAGCAAAAGTCTCTCTAGCTCGAGGAGTTTCTTTCTGCTGAATTTCAGAAGTCTGCTGTAAATAATGGAGGCGCTAAGAGTTTCTCAAAATAAATACATAGATAATCTTTTATCATGAAAAGTGTTAGGCAACCTAAATATACTCGTCACTATACTAACTCACCCTATAAGAAATATTATTGTTTCTTTTTTTTTTGTTTTGTTCCTGAAATAAATGGGTGTTTGGGAGAGACTTGAATGAGATCTTCTTAGAACTGACACTTTGATACCCCAGGGAATAACACCTTAGCAACAATGTCTTTGTGTTGGGTTCCAGCCAGGATGGATCTTGAAAATGTTAAATTACATCTCCTAGCACCCACTGATGTAGCAATACATAAAGAAATCTTATTGTTATTGACGGATGTTTAAGGCTTCACCTTGATCTTGAAACTTCAAAATATTAACAAAGATTAATTTCATGACACTTTTTCCTGAAAGTAGGGAAAAGGCATCTGAAACACCAGAAACCAAATATACTCTGTTAGATTTACACTGCTTTGATCTTGAAGTAAAATTAGTGCCCCTGGATTCTGAAGAGCACAATTGTAGTCAGAAGTGATTGGTACACCACAATTTACAAGTCACTATTTTGCTAAAAGTGATCCATAATCCAAAGGTAATATATTATTTCCCTGTTCATTATTTTTTAAGAAATGATGAAATTTGTGCTTAAACATTTTGGCTCTTAAGATCTGACCAACACATTTTAATTCCCAAATTATAACTAACAAATTGTGTTATTCAGATATCTAAGCTGTATTCTGAATAGGCCATTTTTTATAAGGAATATAGATACTCAGTGATCAGATATAATATTTTAATATGACAAAAATCTTTAAATTAAAACAAATGCTACTAACCATTCATGTGTTGATGAATCCTGTCTAAAATCTCAAACCTCTAGCCAATGAAGCATCATTCTGCTGGTGATTACTCAGCAGGAAAAGAGTCGATCTTTCTTATTGAGCCGAGAAGTGCCTTTACCATGTAAGATTCCAGTAGACATCAGTGAGGGCATGAAGAACATATTACTCTGCACGAAATCATGGCCTTACTGAAATCAATGATGAAAGTTCAGTTGACTTTCTTAGGGCCAGAATTTCGTCCCGTGTGATTATGGGTGGAAGAATCTGCTTCTAAAAGCCCAATCCAATATGCAATGAAGTCAATCAGAGTTTTGCCAATGATTTCAATGACCATAAGATCATGGAGAGACTCCCATTGAGTTCAGTGGTTTTTGGCTCAAGCCCTTAGTCAATATTTTTATACTCTCCCCTTTAGTCAAATATGCATACAAATAATTAGATTGAAATTAAATACCTGTTAAAAGCAAAACTTTACTTTTTAAAAGAAAATATAAATTAATTTAAGATGAACTAGAATATTACCAAGACAGTAATCTTCCAGAGACTACCAGAAAAGGTAGTCTCAGCCTTCTATGGACCACAGCAATCTCTTATCCTTGTGTGGATACTCTGAAAGCTGCCAGGCTATTTACTTTTATCATGAAAATTGCGCAATAAAACTATATCTAAAGCTACAGGACCTGAATCTCAAGGTAATGCACATAGATGATACTTAATGGTTGGCCTGAACTCTTTTTCCCATTTGGGAATACTCAGGTAGATGCCTAAATAGCTATAATTAACTTAATTTACATTCAGTGGGCTACAGCTTCTAAAGGTTAATTATCAGATGTACTTTAGAGTATTAATAGCTTGCTACCACCAATTCCTTGCAGCACTATTTTTAAAACACTTATATTACAGCAGTTTAAAACATATTTTCTACATTTCATATCATCACCTTAGCATTTATTTGGAATGTTGCATGTTTACTATTATACAACAGTGGATTACATTCCATACAAAAGGCTACAAACCAATAAAAAAAAAAAGTCCTACCAACCACATCTGTAGAGATGAGACAATGAAGCATTTAAAAATAATTAATGGAATTTATTAATGAGATCTCATGTGAACATTTTCAGAGCTTGACAGAAAATCTACTTATTCAGAGAATCCTACCTGGAAAAGCAAAATATGAAGAAAGATTAGTGGAAGAGAAAAACAAAGGAAAAAATTAGGAAGAAGAGGAAAAACATCTGCATGTCAGGCATCAAACCATAGGATGGCAAGAGTAGACTCCACTTTCAATTTTTTATTCTAATGTGTATTCTGTGTTTGTAATATAGATACTGCATTGACTGATGCTCTATAAATACTGTACTAGACATAGATTTAACAGATTAGATAGATAATATACAGTTTTGTTTAGATTGAGTAGCTTCTTTGATAGTAAAATTTACATGTTGAAAACTCATCTTGACTTTTTCCATTTTCTATCCGTTGGACTGTCATTTTTGGTTACCCATTCTCTTGATTAAATCTGGAAGGATGATTCTGTATTACATACTCACCTATATATATTTAATTATCCTATTGTCTGTACTTTCTAGGGTCCATTTTTTTTTTTTTTTTTGCAACAGGGTTGAACTTGATTGGCATCAATCATCTAGCTAGTCTGATATATCAACATACCTGGACTGGTCTTAGTGAAAGGCAATAAATGGTGTACTTAATGAATTCAGATTCATAGTTCGAATTCCATGCATTTAGGTTTTGTTCTAAAACATACTAAAATCAAGAGGAGTCTTTCAATTGACTTCAATGGGCTTTGGCTCAGATGCTTACTAGATCCAATTCACAGTTTTCACTCTCAGAACTGAAACTTCTTTCTTGGCTTTATAGAATAAAGAAAGCCTGAAATTTCTCTGCTGTTTAGAAAAGATTTGATATGTAAAGATGTGTATTTTAGACTCTCTGTATAGAACATATAGCCTAAGCATACTGGTGTTGGGCTTGCTTACTCTGTTTAATTCTATTAATCAAAACATCTTACACATATGGTGCCAAGCCATTCTCCTATTCTGGTGGGCTATCTCATTAAAAGATATAATTTGGCCCTTCATTAATATTATTTTAATTTATTCTTCCATGTGTAACCCCTTTGGGGTTTAGAGAGCCACTTTAAATCTTTTTTCCTAGGGGGGGAGGAGGAGAGTGAGAAAAAAGGAGGGAAACTCCAGGGGGTGGTGCTGGAGCTCTGAGGGAGAGAGAGCAGCAGCCTGCAGGCCCTCGCAAAGGAAGCAGCAGAGAACCTGCCTGAAGCCTGGGAAGGACAGGGCGGCCGATTGGGGACACCCCAGAACAGGAGCCAAGAGGAGCACTGTGCCAGGGAGGAATCGCCCGAGAAGAACAGGCCGGATATGGACCCAGTATCATAGCTGCCCAAAGCTGCATGGGGCTGTGAGTACTGGGGCTTGTAACCCTGCATTGGGAACAAGGAGGGAGGTTGCTAAATAGTTAAGTGGGGAGGTAGTCACTCTGTGTGGCTTTGCAGAGAGCGGCAGAAGAGGGCACCGGAGGGGTTTGTTGGAAAAAAGTTCACTGGTGCCGAAGACGACCAGAAACACCCAAAACTCACCACTGAACTAAAACTTTGCTCAGGACTCCTGAACTCTGCGTGCAGACACATTGCTCGGTGTCTGCACTTTCAGACTGTGCTACCACTGCGCCCGTGGGACCTTGGTTTGAATGCAACCCTGTTCTACTGCTCCCCCTATATTTTCCCGTGTTGTATTTCTCCTCTCATCTCTCTGTAAATAAATATTTCCCTTTCTTATATCAATTGTACTTTTCCTGTGTGTGTGTGTGTGTGTTCACTCTGGGGGGTTGGGCACTCAGGTGCCCCTGGGGTAAAAGAAATTTCTCCTGCTGCATTCCTGCGCGCGCCTCCTCTTAGCCAGAGCTGCCTGCAAAGCACACTCCATCTTGGCCACGAGGGCGCTAAAGTTACACGTTATATAGAATTTAAATAAGAGTAGATCTATCACTGCCCTCTGCCATGAAAGATGCTAATATGACTCTTTGCTGGTATTATTACCCTTTGTTTATGGACTTTAATTTTGTCTTCAAGCCAATTCATGGTGCTCATACCCAATCCAAATCTGAATTATTTTTTTTCTGGAAAGCTTACCAAAGGCATCATATCAAATGGTCTAATAAAATCCAGATATTTTATATCTGGTTTATCCTCTTTATCCAGTTAGTTCAAATGCTTGATTATTTTAGAAGGATTTGTTCTTTGTCTGGTGCTGGGTGATTACAGATTTACTCTATTTCTTCCATTTTGTGTAATTAATTAAAGTTAAATACTGGGTCTGATTCCACGAGGAAAAGGGCTCTCTCAACTCTAAGTGGAGCTCAATGAGAGTTGAGGGTGCACCATGCTTTGAAGAACTGGACAGCAATTGCCAGAATCACTTCACCTTTTTCTTTTCAAGCTCTGCACAACATTTGAAGGGTTTTTCAGTCTTTTGGCAGAGGTTTTCCCAATTAATCAGGATTTTTTAAAATGTTTGAGTAATAATCCAGGCCCTGATCCTTCAATACATATGTTCTTGCTAAACTTTAAACATGAGTAGACTCATAGGATACAATTAAGTATATGCAAGATTGGGGCCTAAATTAGCCAGTTCCACTCTGGTCCTGCTTTACCTGCATTTTATCAACAATGAAATTCACAAGGTCTTAGTTATTTTCCTACTGTCTTTAGATATTTTCTCTTCTTCCCCAATTTATGTGATTGACTTAAAAACTACTTTAAAAGTAGATCAATAACTCTGTAATTCCCTTTGATTGTATTCATTAATGGGCTTACTTGCTCATTTTGTTCCCCTCCAACCTTTCTCTGGATGGTACTGTATGAGTCTTTTCCATATGCTGATATTTGCAAACTCACAAGGACTGCAGAATTAAATAACTTCACTGAACCACTGACATAGTGGTACAAATGAATGCTCATGAGCATAGGTCCCTATAAAGTGTATTAGCAAACGTAAGTATTGATGTGGAAATCAATGGAGGCATGTTGAATACTTGCCGAGTAGAGAGCATTTCCAGGGTCAGGCACTGCATGTGTCAGCATTTTCATTCTGGAATAAAGACAGCTAGTTGTGTCACAAACCCCTGCAGTTCTAAGGGCAGATGAATCCACAGCTGAACACATATTGAATTATGTGTTCGCTGCTACCCAACATTCTCTTTCTGACAGTGCACTAAGAATGTGATGCACTGCCTGAAAATGCTCCAGGAAAACTGATATGGTGTTAATTCTTACATCATAGATTTGACATCTGGGAGAAATGCTGTTCATCCTTCTGGTGAACCTTACTTGACTTTCTTGCTTGGACGAGCTCAACATTTCTACTTTCAGCAAACAATTTTCTTTTAAGATAGAAAAATTATGTATATGTTTCAAATATTTTGTTCTAGTAATAGTTTGAGCAACACTACCAGGTTTTCAATATGGTGAATTTTATTTAAAGAAACCTGAAAGCAGTTTTAGCCATCTTGAAAGTCAATCAGTGTGATCAACTGTGAATTTTTTTCAACGGGAAAGTGCCTTTAAATTCTGCTTTGTGGAAAAATTGTTCAAGTAAGCACTACTGCGCCCAGACTGAATAAACCTAAACAAATAACCCAATGTAATATTGTGCATAAAGGGGAGAATTTGTCACAGCCTAATGTAATCCTGGAAAGAGTTTTTACTCTTTAAAGAGTATTCCTATGTTGGCTCTTTGAACTTTGTGGCTTGCCCCTATGCCATTGAATTGTGAGAGGGACAGGAGAAGTCTTTGCATGGAGCAGTCATATTATTCAACTGAGTTCCATAAAGAGGATCTGTGAACTGTAAAGAAATTAATTTCCAAAATGAAGAGCTTAAATCCAAAAGAAATTTATATATATATATATATAGAGAGAGAGAGAGAGAGAGAGAGAGAGAGAGAGAGAGAGAATGACTTATGACTTTCTTTAGCTTGGGAGTTAAAGAGTATTTAGAGGAATGATTTTGTATGAGCTGGATTATTTTGCTGTTTAAACAGAGAGTAGAAACTAACCATTTTTGTAGGATTTAGATGTATCTGATCACCTGAATATGTACTGCTGCCCTGTGCTATCTGGTAAAAGCTAATGGTTTGTTTGAAGGTGTTGGCAGCTGGACCCAGAATAGGAGGAGAGAGAAGAAACATATACAAACTGTGTCTGTCCTACCAATTACCTCCATGGGACTGGGGCTACATGGATGTCAGCAGGGCAGCTATCCCAGAGCAGACTGATCTGCCACAGAGTCATTTGATAAATAATACATTATCCCAACACTGACTCTGTGTGGTTGGACTTATTGGACACAGAAAATGTTGAACTTTGTCATTTATATGGGTTCTTTCCAAACAGAGCATACAACTGTAAATGAACTAACTTATGGTATTGGTTGAATGTTATATGGTTGTGTTTATTAATATATAAGTGTTAATGTTAAGTAAAAAGTTACTATTCAGCTGAGTACATGTCCTGATTATTTGTTCACTAGGATACTTTCATTTATTGCTGTTCTTCACGTGTCCCTGCGAAGGTGAGGTGGGCAATCAGAAAAGGAATCCTGCTACCTTTAAACATAAAAGTTAACGAGGGTCTGTAGTCCTAGATCAGGAACTGGAAAGCTGGGTTACAATAATGTGCCATATTGTAGAAGACCACAACCTTACCCTATGTAGAATAATTTATACTTACTGTACTTCTAATAGTACTTAAAAAAATAACGGCGAATACATTTAGGAAAGGACACAGGAAACAAGACTTTGATAGGGGTAGTATGCAAGGTAAATTGGTATTATAATTTTATTAGTGTGTGAAAAATCAAGCACAAATAATAAAAGGCTTCTAGCTTTACTTAGGACCAGGTTCTTCTAGCTGTATTCTCCTTGAATAGTATCTAACTCCGAGAGACATCCCATATATTCATAATATGCAAAAAATTAAGAATCCTCATTATCATTATATCTTCTTCCCACTACCTTCACAGTATTCTAAGCAGGAACTGAGTAAGAGAAGAAGCCATTGTTGTACAAAGCACTGTACTGTTTTTAAAGAGCGGAATAATGAATCTGACTATCGACAAAGATCATTGTTGATAAATCTCTGCTAACTGGATTAAAGTAACATTTTTCCAGCTACATTTATATATTCTACAGACAGAAAAGATGTAAAATATGTAAAGATTCAGGAAAACATACACCAGCTGTTTTATGATCAAAGTTACTAGAACTATGTACTTTGATCTCTTATTTCTCTTAAATACCTGTATGCTACTGTATGAAGTGAATAAAAACATTTACCCAAAACACAGTGGTGACGCAGGTTTTCCAATCACAATGGAGAGCCAAATCCCACTGTCCAGGGGACTTTCTGCCACAGGTTATGCTGTAAATTTGGTTATATTGTCAGAAGCCAGAATAACCCGGAATTAATTACCTTTTCACTCCTAGAATTTGTCCTGCTGTTACAGAGTTGCACCATACTGACAGGGAGTGTGAAGGAGCCCTGTTTCATAATTATAGGATTTCCGTCTCCAGAGTTATTGATCTACAAGTTATTAGAACACTAAATTTCCCTTTTAAAAAAGAAAGATTAATTGGAAAAAGATAAAAATCTGATTATCTGAAACAATTTCAGAGCTGTTTTATAAATTAAGAGCAAATGCTTTATTTCTGAAAAGCACAATGCTCAATATATTGGACTTTTACTGCAATTAAAACAGTTCTTTTAATTGGTTACTATTGTACTAAATGCGCAAGTAAATTGATAATAAACCCAGAACCAACAATCTTGATGGTTATTATTATTATTATTTCTCTCAATTTGAATACGTTTTACAATTCTTTTAAACGCAACTACTAAAAGGAAAGTGATATTCAACCCCAGATGAGAGTGCCATATATTAAAGCATATGCCATGCTATAGTATCTCTTAAATTTACACTACTAATAACAGCAAACAATAAGTCTTACATAGATATTTAAAGATTAAGGACCTATATAGGATTATTCATGTTCCTACAGTTAAGCGTGTGCTTAAATGCTTTGATGGATTGGGGCCTGTGCTCAGTACTTAGCAGAATTAAGCCTGATGGAGTGACCGGCCCTGAAAAAATCTGAAAGCATAAGCTAGCTAAAACAGAGATTGCACCTTGCTTGCCAGCATGTGGCTTTGATAGGGCTGGGAGCAGTGGAGACACCCAGGTGGGGGGAGCAGGAGATAATATCTCATTCAGGAGCAGTGAGGGCAAAGCTCCATGAGTTCCCTCTGCTTTCTCATCTCCACCCTCACACACCCCAGTTTGCGTTGCAGGGAGGGAGGAAAGGGTATTACATGCTACATCCAGGTACCAGATCCTGTCCTGTCTACTGCTGCTACTGTTGGACAATGGGGATGGTAATGGCGCCTGGTGACTGGCTCTTGCTTGGATGAGCTGGTAGGGGAGGTAGGTGGCTACAGTTTACTATCTAGGGCAAGTAGCCATTTTGGACTCACTGTTTCAGTCTCAACCTTCAATCAGTTGCTGGATCTCCTTCAATGTCAAGAGATAGGCTGGTTGCTAGTTTTGGGGTAAGGAGAGATTTTCACTGTATAGCAAAACTGGCAAACTACCATTTTCACCTGCATCCTGAAGTCCAATTGTGGTCCCTGTAGCTCAGTGGGCTGCCTGGGTACTGCTCCTGGCCACAGCAATGCATGGTGAAGGTGTGTTTCTCTGTCTCATAGAGTAGGCAGTTCCCTTCATCATCTCCTTATCTCTGGAGTGGATGGGGAGGGGGGGAGGTAAGGGGTCTGGCTTCCAATCAGGGTCCCTGAGCAGGCGTGATGGTGTTGAAAGATTATGGCCTTCATATCGGGCCATTGGTGCTAGTTGAGGTCCACGCTGGAACAGTTCTTCCAGGTAGTTTGGAGTGGCTACTGCAGTTAGGTAAGAGTTTTAGCCTTGGCATTTAACCACAATCTGGTGTATGCTTCTTCTTGTTTCTATATCCACAGCAATACCCAGCTTGTCATGAGTTCCCTTTTCCAAATAAAAATTAGTGCACGAGTGGTAAGTTCTTTATCAGGAAGTAACTGATTAAATGCCCATTCATAGCCAATCATTACCAGAGATCACTTCTGTTCTAATTAGCTCTGTGAAGAAAATATTCTATTCTGCTCTCCATTTCACAGGTGTTACTCACATTGAGTTTGGTGGGAGCTGCTGATGCTCTATACCTCTGAAAAACAGGCCATTTGTATTTATAAGACTACATGTGGATTTAGGAATCTAACTTCAGACAACCTGGTGAGGATTCAAACTGAAAACTACATTTCCCACATCCCTTTATCAACCCCAGGAACCTGAAAATCCCCTTAAGGAACCATTTTGGTGAAGGGTAGAAATGGGCATGAGATGTAAAATTCAGAGGTGAGATCTAAATTTCCCCAAGGCTCACAGTTGATCAGAATGAGGGTTCCAGACCTTCACACAGAGAGGGGCAATTTGCAAAGTTTGATTATGGAGTTGGAACTGAATTTCACTAAAGTTCTGTGCTGTTTGGATCTGGGGCTTTGTGTCTATCCTTAGCTAGGAGGTGTCAAATATACTTGACTTTGATGTTTTTGAATTCCTCCAGCATTACTTCTTCTTCTGGAATGTTTAAATGATTCCTGACCTCTGCTGGACTACATTACTTCCTCCCCCCCCTGCTTACACTTAAAATGGCATCCCTGATGAAATAGCATTTTATTTCTGTGTATATTTATTTCCCATTGCAATCAAGTGACTTGGTAAATCATTTCACCACCAGACACTCAAGACTGCAGTCTGATGTAATGCAGAAAGAAACAAACTTCATTCCTAGCTGTGCCATCATTTGTGTGTAATTTGTGAGTCAGTACAGTAGCTTACAGGTGGATGCTCAAGCTGGTCACACACATAAACAGTTTGGCTCAGGTCATCACATTGCTATCTGGCCCCGATTTTCCTTCTTCTCCGTTATAGGTTTTGATAGCTTGTAATCATTTACAGGTTTTCGGGGTAGGAGATGGGAAATGGTATAAACACAAGTTGGAGCAACTTGCTTTTCAGCATGAGATAAATAGCGGTCATGAGAAGAAACAGGACATTGAGGTACATTTTTAATTAAGATTAATATAAAGCTTATATATTTATTTACCCCTTCAAAAATGGAGGTAAAAGGATAAAGGAAACTATTTTTTCTGAAACTAGACATCAATTGACTTTTCATTTTTCACAGTAATTTGTGATTTCTTTCAGCTGTTACTGAACAATAAATAGAACTGTTCAGCCTAGCTCACCTGGAATGATGAAAGATGATGGCGAGGACAGAATATAGCATAGTAACTCTTACAAGGAAAGAGGGAGGTGATTTCTTGAACTTAAGAGAAGTGCAGGCATTATAATACCCAGGGCCGGCTCTAGGTTTTTTGCCGCCACAAGCAAAAAAAATTTTGGCTAGCCCCCCCCCCCCCCGTCCCAGCCCTGGGCTCCTTGCCACACCACTCTGCCGTCCAAACCCTGGGCTCTCCCCCACCACCTGCACCCCCCTGCTGCCCCAGCCCTGGGCTCTCACCCCCGCACCCACACCCCCCTGCCGTCCCAGCCCTGGGCTCCCCCTACCCCCCCACCATTGCCCCCCCACACCTCCTGCCGCCCCAGCCCTGGGCTCTCCCCCCCGCACCTGCACCCTCCTTCCGCCCCAGCCCTGGGTCACTGGTAACTCGCTTCCAAGGCAGGTCATTCAGCAGGAATTTTAGATGTGCACAGAACACAGACAGGATTGGTTTCCATATGGTTACAGAACTGCAGTAAAGTGAAACAATTTTCAGCTTGTGTGATTGGAGGATATCTGGATGCATATTATAAGA
Organism: Emys orbicularis; assembly: GCF_028017835.1. Lineage (NCBI taxonomy): Eukaryota > Metazoa > Chordata > Testudines > Emydidae > Emys > Emys orbicularis. Next base: position 31,337,520 of record NC_088684.1, read on the forward strand.
CTGTCCACCATAAATGAGGAAACGTTGAGGTGCCTTTATTATTCTTTTGTTCCACTCTTTCTTTCTATGGGGAATTTGCCAATGCAATATCACTGTCTTCCTTTTAAACAAACAAACAAACAAAAAGGCACTAGCAGTTGAAAATAGCAATTCCAGTCCTAATAACCACTGGGAAGCATTTCTTGCTCAATTTTATCCTACTTTTTCTACAGCAAGTTACAGTGGATCAGTATATTTGATTTGGGAGAAATGAAGTAACAGCTGCCCAAACTGAGCTTGAGCACTCCTGAATTTTGAGGTGTTCAAATCTGGAAGGCAGGTGCTGGGGGGGGGGGGGGGGGGGGGAGGGCGCTGTGGCTCCGCAGGGGAGCACGGCAGCATGTATGCAGCAGAGCGTCTGGCGCTGCGCGAAGCCAGACACGCTGGTCTGAGTGGCACGGTAAGGGGGCTGGGGGGTTGGAGAAGGGGTAGGGGGTTGCAGGGGGGCAGTCAAGGGACAGGGAGCAGGGGGGGTTGGATGGGGCGGAGGTTCGGGGGGGCAGTCAGGGGCAGGGAGAAGGGGGGGTAGATGGGTCAGAGGTTCGGGGGGGGGGGGCATTCAGGGGACAGGCAGCAGTTGGATAGGCATGGGAGTCCCAGGGGTTTGTCAGGGGACAGGTAGGTGGAGGGTCTCAGGAGGGGGCAGTTGGGGTCAAGGAGAGGGGAGGCTTAGATAGGGGGTGGGGTCCCGGAAGGGGACAATCGGGACAAGGAGCAGTGGGGCTTAGATAGGGGGTGGGGTCCTGGGGGGCAGTTGGGGCAGGGGTCCTGGGAGGGGGTGATCAGGGGACAGGGAGCAGGGGGGTTGGATGGGTTGGGGTTTCTGTGGGGGGCAGTCGGAGGGAGTGGATGGGGGCAGGGTGGGGCTACCCTCCTTCCCCGTGGAGTGTCCTATTTTTTGAATGTTAAAATATGGTATCCCTGCCCTTCCCAGTGCAGCTCACCATTCAAAGCAGGCTGTAGCATGAGGTCTCAGCTTCCTCACTCCCTCCCCCTCTTTCCTGTTGGTAGTGGCCAAGGGAATGCTGGGAAATGTAGTTCTTTCCCTGCTCCAGGGCTGGCTCTATAGGCAGGGAGCTAACCAAGGAACTACAGCTCCCAGGGCCGCCTGTTGGTTCTCAGCTCCCATGCTGGATCCCTGCCGCCCCTGCAAATGGGCTGCCCCAAGCACGTGCTTGCTTTGCTGGTGCCTAGAGCCGCCCCTGATAATACCTATTAATTAGCTATAAAATGTCATATTCCTCAGTATTCATTTGACCTTCCGTGGCATGACTTTATCTAGTACTCTAAAATGCTGATCTGTGCATCTTCCTCCCTTACATATGACTGCTTCTCCACAATACAGCATGGAACATGTGCAGGAAAGTAAACAAGATGTTCCATCTGTTGATCAGTAGGTAGAATTTGGGAACTTAGCAAAGGCTGGGTTCTAATGCAAAGAGAAATCAGTGAGGTGGATATTCAGGATACCTCTTCCTTGTCTATTTAATTCCTAATGGGCCAGATCCAACCCCCCTGATTTTAATGAAAGCAGGATCAGGCTCTGTACATACAGAAGTCCTCTTCATCTAGAACATCCATTGTAAGCATAACAACAGAACTGCCCTCAGGTAATTTTAATTACAGAACCTCCTTAATGAGGAAGGATTTAGGGCATGATCCTGGGACTCAGAAAATCCAGGCTGAAATCCTGGCTCCACTAAAGTCCAGGGGCAATCTGTCCATCTGCTGTGCCTGCTTTTAGACAGAATTCTCTCTTCCTCTGTGTAGTCTTGTGCTGCTTTAATTGCATCTTTTCAATTTCTGACATACATCTCTCCAGCCCCTTTTTAGGAGATTAGTTTAATCAGTAAAGCTCTTATCTCATCACATTTGCCCAAAGTGTGTTCACACTCATCCATGTGCACTTAGAGCTAGATTCACAAAGGCACCGAAGCACCTAAGTGTCACTTTAGGTGCCTAAATCCAGAATCAGGCACCGTGGGTATTTTCAGAACCATTGCTCAGCTGTCATTGAACTCCATAAGTGCCTAAACTCACTCAGTGGCTAAGCTCCCTAGATGTCCATATTTCTGCCTTGGGGCATGTGCACTGCTATCTCACTCTAGGTGTCCAGACACCTAAGCCCCAACACAATGAACGAAACAGAGGAAAGGAGGCATTACTTCACACAACTTACATGGGGGCCTGATCTGCTAGTGGGGTTCAGAGGTTACATAGGGGATCGGTAGTTGAGTTTATTCAAAATGGCGGAGGAGTACTTCTCTCATAATTTTTAGCCCAGTGATTAGACTCCTCACCTGGGGTGTGAGAGATGCCCACTTCAGTTCCCCCTCTGACAGAGGGAAAATAAAAATATTTGAACAGGGGTCTGCCACCTCTTAGAGGTTTGCCTGAACAAGGGACAATGGAATATTCTGCCTGGGACCCTCCCTAAATCTCTGCTGTTGAAGCTGTTACACTTTGGATTAAACAATTTTAAAAGTCTTTGGAGCAGGGGGACTGGATCCAGGGTGAATGCTTTAATCAGCAGGCTACTGAGCCATTCTCATGTTTGTTTACTTTCTCTCTCTGGCTCAATGTCTCTTATTATTTATCGAATGTGGATAAGAAATTGAGGGAGTCCCCCCCCCCAAGCAAAATATCTCATATCGCAGTGGTTAGGGCACTTACCTGAGAAGCATCAGATCCCTATTCACATCCTTTTCTCCCCCTCAGATGGAGGTGGGATGTGAATTACGGGTTTCCCACATCTCAGGAGGGAAACAACCACTGGGCTAAAAATTATAGGAGGTGGTCCTTTCGCCACCTTCAAGAGCCTTGCAAAAAAACAAAAAACAACAAGGAGTCCGGTGGCACCTTAAAGACTAACAGATTTATTTGGGCATAAGCTTTCATGGGTAAAAAACCCACTTCTTCAGATGCAACAGCTTATGCCCAAATAAATCTGTTAGTCTTTAAGGTGCCACCGGACTCCTCATTGTTTTTGTGGATACAGATTAACATGGCTACCCCCTGATCCTTGCAAAAAACAGGCATAGTTGCCTAATTCCAAGACTGTTGGTATTCTTACCTATACTGAGAATATCAAGCAGAGCTAGGCACCTCTCTCCAGCCTGGACTTAAATGCAGAACTCCTTGAGAGGGGCAGGACTTAGGACAAATACCTCTACTCAGCATGTGCCACTGGGTAGCTTAGGCGGGGAGACGCTTAGCAAGATGGCTTTTGTGAATCCAGTCTTTGGCATCTACTTTCCTCCATTCATTGTATAAGAAGCCTCAGCACCTAACTCAGGATTTGTGAATCTCATTGACTTTCTAAGCACCTAAAAGTTAGATGTTTTGATGCTCTGTGCCACATGCCTAAGTTCCTTAGTGAATCTAGCTCTCAATTATCAGGTTGGGTGCATTGCATGATCCAATTGATATCATATATAATGTCATTCTTTATCCACTTTTGATCCTTCATCTGGTCTTCATCCCATTCATTACTATTCTGGGGAGCAATCTTTTAAACATCAGCTTCTAAGGTACTATTTATTGTTGTCTAGGTAGTGCTCTTTCCTTCTCCCAATCAGAAAAATAAATACACTTACCAATTGAGTTAAATACCTTCATATTAATGTAATAACAGCTAGTGTTGTCACTTGTTATCTTCTCAGGCCATCCCATACAGCCACTTCTCTACACTGCTTTATTTGAATACAAGTCTTTTAGAACCTTTTCCTCCCTGAATGACTGCTTTATGGCAGGCTAAGGGAGATCATTTTCACCTGGTTTCTGCTATGTGCCAACTACAACTATGATGTCCACTTTACTAGATATCACTGAGTGACTCTGCCTGTCCTCCCCTCATGGAGCACAGTTCTCTCGTTAAAGTCTCAACTTCCATTCTTACCTTTTCTTCCCCTTGGCCCATGTATTGCAGTGGGATCAGGCTGTCAAGCTGGATCATCGTCTATGGTCAAGCTTGCAATAGAGTCCCAGCAAAATGGCTTGGGAACCTGCTGCATAAACTACATGGAACTAAGTTTATCTACATTCAAGATAGTGGGCCTTATTTTATCATGCCTAGATTTGAAACCAGTGGCCCCAGGCCTTGTAGACCACTAAGCCCTCTAAACCCCCAAGTTGATCATTTAAGTGTCCTCTTGTGCCCACACAGATCCTTGAGGACATCATTTACAAACCACAAAGGTTATAACTGTGGAGATGTTCAAATAAAGATCAAGGTGTTTTTTGCTGTTGGTGGTGGTGGTCGTTTGAAAAATGTCTCACTCGGAGCAAAAAATGTCCCAGTCTTTCTGAGTCAAACTTTCCAACAAAATTCATCATTATGAAGAAACTAACCTTAGAAACTACAGCAAAAATGTTGATTGTTTCATACAGATATCAGGAACTGAAGACAGGGGTTATACTGGAAACATTATATATCCCATCCAGAAGGGAGCACTTGTCTCTTTGGAGCAGGTTTATGGAGTCTGTTGATGTTTAATTGTATTGCCAGTTATCAAACCCAAATTTTTAATGTAGAACTGTTTCCTAACCAGCATACGCACATTTTATAATTATTTGCGATGACAGAACTGATTCAGATTTTAAAATAATACTGGCATCCCTCGGCCCGCACCGCTTCCCACAGCCCCCATTGGCCTGGAATGGTGAACCACGGACAGTGGGAGCTGCGATTGGCAGAACCTGCAGACACTGCAGGTAAACAAACCGTCCAGGCCTCCCAGCGGATTTCCCTGATGGGCCACATGCCAAAGGTTGCCTATCCCTGTTCTAGTCCCAAGGGCCATTATGGCAGCAAAAATTTAAACATACTCAGTAGTGTTCTAGCTAAGCATCTTTACTTTGGCCTCACCTTCTACGCGGAAGCTTGGGATGTGGCAAATCAGAGCCTTTCATCCCTGAGCAATTCCCTTATGCTGGGAGAATCCTCAATCAGTACCTAAAGTCAGGTGTAAGGCTGCATTGAACTACTAGCAGAGCCAAGGATCTGGCCATTAAAGTTCAAAAAATGTTTTTGTTAAGGAGAATGTGGGCAACCACCTTGCATCTTTCTTCCAAACTTTGTACAACGGTTTACAGTTAGCTACTAGAAAAATGGATTTATAATTGGCAATGGGGCCAGGATGTCATTCCATTAATGATTTGGCACATCACTTGATGAGAAAGAAAATATTCTTGCAGACTGTAGAAAACTCATGGTTCTCCAGGATGCACATTCTTTGATGGAATAACTGGTTGTGGCATGCATAGCTTTTGGTTCCTCTCATGTTTCCCTGAGCTGTCATCTTATTCACCCCCACTTTTGAATGCGGACATCAGAACTGGAAGGGATCTTGAAAGGTCATTGAGTCCAGTCCCCTGCCTTCATTAGCAGGACCAAGTACTGATTTTGCCTCAGATCCCTAAGTAGCCCCTAAAGGACTGAACTCACAATGCTAGGTTTAGCAGACCAATGCTCAAACCACTGAGCTATCCCTCCCCCTGAGGGAGTGAGTACCCCACTCATGCCCTGAAGGGCTTAAAACAGCCCTGGGAGAGGGCTGGGGCAGGGGAAAAGCTAAGCTGATTGGGGAAAGCAGCCACAGGTGGGGCCACGCCCCAATCAGGTCACGGCTGGCCCTATAAGAGGGCTGAGGGCCAGAGACTGGAGAACATTCTCTCTCTAGCTTTCTTAGAGAGAAGGACCTGGCTGCCTGGGAGCTGGGACGGGTACCTAGGGTGGAGCAGTGCTAGGGAAGGGCAGAGGGAGCTGGGGAGCTCCAGCCTAGCAAATCCCCAGGCTGCAGGCCTAGTTAAAGGCCTCCAAAAAGATACTGGGGCTGCAGAGGGGCAGCCCAGAGATAGGCAAAGGCAGCAGGTCCTAACCCCCTTGCCGACGATGAGTGATTTACAGACTGCAGTCTTCCCCAGTGAGCAGTAGCTATATGGTGACTGATAGTAGCCACTGAGGCAAGTTGGGGAAGAGGGTTGGGGGTTCCCCTGGGAGGGGAGACCCAGAGACAGTGAGTTACTGCTGGGGGCAGAACCCTGAAGTAGAGGGGCACCGGGGTTCGGGAGGGGCACGAGAGCCAGCGGCAGGCGAGCCACTGGCCTGCAGAGGGTGCTCTGGGCTGGAAACAGCAAATTCCTGAGATGACCAGCAGGAGGTGCTGCACCAGTGAGTATCGCCGCATCACAAAGAGATTAAGAGGAGACATGATAGTGGTTTTCAAATACTTGAAAGGGTGCCACAAAAAGATGGAGAAAAAATATTCCCTCTTGCCACAGAGGGCAGGACAAGAGGCAATGAGTTCAAATGACAGCATAGCAGATTTAGATTAAATGTCATGACAGACTTCCTAACTGTAAGAACAGTAGGACACTGGAACGAACTGCCTAGGGAAGTAATGGAATTTCCTTCACTGGAGGTTTACAAAAAGAGGCTCGAGGATAGCCATCTGTCTTGGATGGTATAGACACAACAAAGCTTACATCTTGGCAGGGGGTTACACTAGTTAACCTTTTCACTCCCTTCTAGCCCTATGGTTCTATGATTCTAAGCACTCATAGGACTTGATGAATAGAGCCTTTCTAAGGAAGTAGTCCTATTGACTTTAATGGACTACTTGTGTAGCATAATCTTTACTTGATGACAGCTACCTCTGGGCACCCAGGGAAGTGTTGAAGAAACTACTAAACATCAGCTAGCCAATCTATTATTTATGATTTAAGAACACAGAAATTGCTATATCAGATCTTAACATGGCCTTTCAAGTACTACAGGGAAGAACAGGAACCAAGATTAATAGTCTATCTAGTCTAGTGTCCTCCCTATGATAATGCTTCCAGGGAAGTTGGAATAAATTCTATGAGGGTGTTTCATGTGGTGTCCCATGGGAACTTGTTCTTAGCCTAATGCTATTCAATATCTTTCCCAGAGATCCAGAAAAAAATATAAGATCACTGCTAGTAAAATTTGCAGATGACACAAAAATTGGTGGAATGGTAAATGATGGAGGTGACAGGTCAGTTATACAGTTTGACCGGAGACACTTGGTAAGGGGGACATATTTGAACAAAAATGTGCTTAATACAGCCAAATGCAAGGGCACACATCTTGTAATAAAGACTGTAGGTCACACTTACAAGATGGGAAACAGTATTCTGGAATGCTGTGACATAGACAGGCTTAGGGGTAATGGTAAATAACCACCTGAACATGAATTTCCAGAGTGATCCTATAGCTAAGTGGGTGAATATGATCCTTGGGTAAACAGGAGACTATTAAGTAGGAGTAGGGAGGTGTTTTTACTTCTGTATGCAATGTTAGTGAGGTCATTTCTGGAATACTGTGTCTAGTTCTGATAGCCGCACTTCAACAAGTTGTTGCAAAATCAAAAAGCATTCAGAAAAGAGCTACAAGAATACAGATTCAAGGTCTGATAAACATGCCTTACAGTGACAGACTAAAGAAGCTGAATTGATTTAATTTATTCAAGAGGTCACTTGATCATAGTCTAAAAGTACCTACTTGAGGGGAAAGATTTTTGATAGTAGACAGTTCTTTAGTCTTGAGGAAGAAAGCATAACAAAATCAGATTGCTGGATTCTGAAGCTAAACATATTAAGACCAGAAATACTATGTGAATTTTTAACCATAAGGCTGATTAACCATTAAAACATATTATCTAGGGCGGTCAATGGAATCTGGCCTCAGCTCTGGGATCCAAATAAGAAATGAAGCATTCCTTCTTTTTAAGAAAGCATTTCTGGACGAGGGAAATGATACCTTGGCTCCTATCCCTGCTGAGCTGCAAGTAACACAAATGGAAAGAAAATATTATCAGCAATACTGTCATGGTGGAAAGATTGTTACAGAAATAGCTTTGTTTGGGGACTTCTGACCATGTGGATTCTGATATGGAATGCTCAGATGCCTTCTAGCTACTATTTTGTTTCATATAAAAGAGTACAAAGTAGCTGTAATAACTTTTTTTTTAAAATCTGCATCTTGGTTCTTTCTTGTAAATTCAGCTCTTAATAAACCTCCATTTAAGGCATATGCACTCTTGGGGGGGGGGAGGGGAGACAATGTTTCAATACAAATGGACCTTATGATACACCCAGGGAAATTAATGACATATGAAAACTCAGAGACATTTATGTAGTTCCCCTGCCCCTTTAAAAACTTTGAAACCAATAGACATATGCAAGAAGATATCCATATGTGACCCTTCTGAACAAATCTTAGCCATATATCCTCACTTCTGAAGGTACAAGTTGTCATTTAAAATACTCATTCAGCATGGATCTACCTGCTCCCATTAAATATTTATACACACTGCCAAGTTTAGTTGCTTTCATGTACTATTCTGTTTATTAGTGCAATAGGTGGGTTAAAAAAATTTACTTGTAGCAAAAGACTACTTAATCTTCTAATTGTATAATGGCTAACTTTGATCCATTCCTCAACATAGAGAGTCAGAATTTAGCACCAAAAAGAAAATATAATTGGGATAAACATTTACTTAGTACTCTAAGGGCACATTCAAATATGCAATTTTCAAAGCTGGTCTAAGATGCATTATGATTTTCCCACCGTGACTAGCAGACAGCACTGTGTGGGAACCAAGGTTCATGCTAAAATTGTATGGAATAAAATTTGACTGAAGATACCACCTAAAGGTCAGTTGCCTAGTAGAAATGGTAAGGGTTCTCTAAAGTTTTACTGGAAACTTCATGGGACTAAATAAAAGTAGTGAATTAAGACAATGTGTTATCTATAAGGTATCCTACGATGTACAGTGCTATTCATTTAGGGCCCAATTTTAATGGCCTCCTGAGGGAATTTACCATTCCTTAATCCCCAAAGGCATCAGGAGTTGAGAGCATTCCGCATATTGAGATGAAGATCTAAACACAGGGTAAAGATTATCTCAGGCTGATGAAGACATGAAAGAGCCTGCCATGAGTAGATATCCACACAAACAATTTAATTCACTGAAATCCAGGTTCAATTTTCAAAGTAAAATTTGCCTCTTCTATCTCTACCCAGACAGCTCCAGTGGGATGTACTACAAACTATCCACCACTTTTTGTAGTAGTAATAACATATTCATGATCTCCAACAATAATTCTGAACTTAAAACTGGGAATAATCATGACCCAGACTCCTCTTCAGCAAAAGCCTTCATCATTGCCTCCAGCAATGATGTATGGTCTAGAAAGAATTTGTTAGGATTGCCTTCACCTTGCATCATGATATGGAATCTTTAGACAACATAGAGAGTTACAGAGAATTACAAGTATATAAAACTTGCTTACCCACCTTTTTCTTAAAATTGTATCAGAGGATCTGTCAGGTTGTAGATCTAGAATTCCTGCAGCCATCCTAACAAAAGCCCTCTCAAGTGGCATTAGGAGTTGTTTCTGGGAGACCCAAAAGCTTGATATTTTTCACCCACACCTTATTTTCTAATAAATCAGAAAACAATGCTCGTTGTAGAGTCCTACTAACTCAATGTTATGGAGTGGCTCCCAAGGTTGTTAGACATCCAACTTTTATTGTCTAAGGGTATGTCTACACTACGAGAGTAGTTCGATTTTAGTTAAATCGAATATGTGGAATCGATATTACAAAGTCGAACGTGTGTGTCCACACTAAGGACAGTAATTCGACTTTGTGAGACTTTGTGAGTCCACACTAACGGGGCAAGCGTCGACATTGGAAGCGGTGCACTGTGGGCAGCTATCCCACAGTTCCCGCAGTCCCCGCTGCCCATTGGAACTCTGGGTCGAGCCCCAAATGCCTTCTGGGTAAAAAATGTGTAGAGGGTGCTTTTGGGTGCCTGTCGTCATCCGTCCGTCACTCCCGCCCTCCCTCCCTCCCTCCCTGAAAGCGCCGGCGGGAAATCAGTTCGCGCACTTTTCTGATCAGTGACAGCGCGGACGCCACAGCAGTGCGAGCATGGATCCCGCTGCGACCATCGCTGCAGTTGTGGCAGTTCTCAACGCCTCGCAGCTTCTCATCCACCTTTACCAGAGGCAGCTGCAGAGAAATCAGGAGAGGAGGCTACGGCACCACCGTGAGGGCATGAATTCGGAGAGTAGCTCAGAGCTCTCAGAAACCACGAGACCCTGCGCCCAGGACATCTCGGTGTCACTGGGTCTTGTGGATACTGTGGAACGGCGATTCTGGGCCCTGGAAACAAGCACAGACTGGTGGGACCGCATAGTGCTGCAGGTCTGGGATGAATCCCAGTGGCTGTGAAACTTTCGCATGTGGAAGGGGACTTTCCTCGAACTGTGTGAGTTGCTGTCCCCTGCCCTGAAGCGAAAGGACACCCGGATGCGAGCAGCCCTGACTGTCCAGAAGCGAGTGGCCATAGCCCTCTGGAAGCTTGCAACGCCAGACAGCTACCGGTCAGTCGCGAACCACTTTGGTGTGGGCAAGTCTACCATGGGGGTTGCTGTCATGCAAGTAGCCAAGGCAATCGTCAAGGTACTGCTATCAAAGGTAGTGACCCTGGGAAACGTGGAGCTCATCATAGATGGCTTTGCCGAGATGGGATTCCCAAACTGCGCTGGGGCTATAGATGGGACTCACATCCCTATCCTGGGACCGGACCACCAGGCCAGCCAGTACATTAACCGAAAGGGCTACTTTTCTATGGTGCTGCAAGCACTGGTGGACCACAGGGGACGTTTTACGAACATCAACGTCGGATGGCCAGGCAAGGTTCATGACGCTCGTGTTTTCAGGAACTCTGGTCTGTTTAGACGGCTGCAGGAAGGTCTTTACTTCCCGGAGCACAAAATAAGTCTTGGGGATGTGGAGATGCCTACAGTGATCCTCGGGGACCCTGCATACCCGCTAATGCCCTGGCTCATGAAGCCCTATACTGGCGCCCTGGACTCAGAAAAAGAACTTTTCAACTACCATTTGAGCAAGTGCAGAATGGTGGTGGAGTGTGCCTTTGGCCGTCTCAAGGGGAGATGGAGAAGCTTACTCACTCGCTGTGATCTCAGCGAAACCAATATCCCCATTGTGATAGCTGCTTGCTGTGTGCTCCACAATCTGTGTGAGAGCAAGGGGGAGACCTTTATGGCGGGGTGGGAGGTTGAGGCAAGTAGCCTGGCTGCTGATTACGCCCAACCAGACTGCCGGGCGATTAGAAGATCCCAGCGGGACGCGCTGTGCATCAGGGAGGCTTTGAAAGCTAGGTTCCTGACTGAGCAGGGTCTCCAGTGACTGTTTAGTTTGTGGACACAGATGCTGAACCTGCCCCCGTTTCTTTACCCAGTTACTGTTGACTATCCTTCCAAGTTACATACCCCCTTCACCACCTTCCCAACAAATAAAATCTGTTCCGTTTTGTTAATGAACAACGTTCTCTTTCTTACTGTTTTCGCGGGAATGTTTTAAACCGGGGACGCAGACTGTGGCGGGGGGCTGGTTTAGTGTTCTGATGCAAATGATGCTTCAAAACTCCGGGAATGACAGGCTCCGCAGTGGTGGATTGGTTGTTTCAACGGAGCCTGCCAGCAGTCCTGGCCTGGACTGCGTGTATGTGTCAGCCAAGTGACTTTCTGGCAGGGGGCGGAGGGTTACAGACCCCCTGCTGCGTGGCTCTGTGATCCAGGATAAGGACCGTGGCATAAGTTCTCTAACTGCCCTCCCCCGCCACAAAGTCACAGATCAACCCCCCCGCCCCCCAGAACATGAAAACCACCTCCCAGACTCACCAGGGTAACTGGTGACTGCACTGTGTATGTGTCCTGATGCTGGACCTGCCCCCGCCTCTGTAGCCTCCTTAAGGTGACTGTCCTGTCCAATTACCAAACCCCTTCCCCCCCTTCAGACAGAATCTCCTCTAAAAGAAAATCTTGGAAACAGTACTTAACAGAAAAAAATATTTTATTATGAACCGCACATGAAAAGGGGGGGGAGAAAACTTGGACGGGGGCTTGTGTGAGATGGGTAGGAAAGGACTTTTCAAACTTTGTGGAATGAGAGCCTTCTAGTGCAACAGCAGTCTGCAGGGGTTGACTGAAAGTTTTAACGGCCCTTGCCGCCCCTCCTTCTTTGGACTTTTGGTGAGGGGGGTGTTGGACTTTGTGGCGGGGGAGGGCGGTTAGAGATAGACTGCAGCGGGGCTCTGTCCTCCTGCCTCCGGTCTTGCAGAACATCTACAAGGCGCCGGAGCGTCTCCGTTTGCTCCCTCATTAGTCCAAGCAGGGTTTGAGTAGCCTGCTGGTCTTCCTGGTGCCACCTCTCCTCCCGTTCCATGACTGCTCGGTGCATTTGTGACAAGTTCTCCCTCCACTGTGTCGTCTGGGCTGCCTGCGCTCGTGAGCAGTCCATAAGTTCATGGAACATGTCCTCACGCGTCTTCTTCTTCCTCCTCCTAATCTGCGCTAGCCTCTGGGAGTGTGATGCCAGGCTGGGTTGGGAGACAGTCGCAGATGTGTCTGTGGGAATGGGAAAAAGGGAGTGAATTCCTGAGACAGATAAATGAAGTTGCTAACAAAGAACATAGTCTTTCTCTGTGAACAACACCATGCACTGCACCTTTCACATGCGCACTCAGGACAAGGTCGAATTTTCGGCCCTCGCCTTCAGTGCCTGGGGTCTTGCAGTTGCGATCTGAGAAGCGTGGCAGGACACCTCTACTTTTGTAGCAGGAAAACATGGTAAGCCGTAGACTTGTGGCAGCTTAAAACTTTAATAGTAGCACTGGGCTCCTTTCGCACTGAAAGCAATGCCACTCTCTGCTGGCAGCAATCAGGGAAGCATGAGCTCTGCCCCTGTCCCACCACCTCGCGGCTGTCCCAGGGAAAGGTCCCTGTATGCTGCCCCTCTGCCGCCTCCACCGCGTGGCTGTAAAGCAGTCCCAATACTAACATTCCCCTCCCTAATTCAAAGCAGGGCGTCATGTGCGACATCACGCTGATGAGGATCTCGGAGAGCGACAGGGGACGGATGCTTCGGGAGAGCATGCAGAAGCCCGGGCCGTATGCCGCCATGCTCTGCCGTGCTATGATCCCGGACTACTTGATAGAGTCATGGCGTGGGAACGTGTCCTACCACGGTGGACCTAACAAGATCGCCCTGCCAAGGAACCTGATGCGCAGGCTTGAGCAGTACCTCCAGGAGAGCTATGCTGAGCTCTCCCAGGAGGACTTTGTGTCAATTCCCGGACATATAGACCATATTTTGGTGTAACTGCACTGGAAGGGACTACAGAGTGGAGCGTCCTATGTTTGCCTAATCATGAAAATCCGGACATTATTTGATTTTTTTTACATAGTTGGGACTAAATAGTTGCCTAAGGCAAAGAAATCATGAACACCCAATTGCTGATATTATTAATATTCCTGTTGTCTTATAAATAAAAGTTTCTATATTTAAATGAGTGAATGAAAACCCCATTGTTAACAATATAAATATTCCAGTTATGTTAAAAATAAATGTTTAGATGTTTAAAGCACTCACTGCTTGATCCTTCCCCTGATTCGGTGTCCGGGGTAACGGATGGGGACGGTTGTAGGGGATCTCGGTAAGGGCGATGAAGAGCTCCTGGCTGTCGGGGAAATCAGCGGTGCAAGCGCTGTCGACTGCCTCGTCCTCCTCATCTCCTTCCTCATCTTCCCCGTCCGCTAACATTTCTGACGAGGAACCGGCCGTGGACAATATCCCATCCTCAGAGTCCACGGTCAGTGGTGGGGTAGTGGTGGCGGCCGCACCTAGGATGGAATGCAGTGCCTCGTAGAAACGGGATGTGTGGGGCTGGGATCCGGAGCGTCCGTTTGCCTCTTTGGTTTTTTGGTAGCCTTGTCTCAGCTCCTTGATTTTCACGCGGCACTGCGTTGCATCCCGGCTGTATCCTCTCTCTGTCATGGCTTTAGAGATCTTCTCGTAGATCTTTGCATTCCTTCTTTTGGAGCGCAGCTCTGAAAGCACGGACTCATCGCCCCACACAGCGATGAGATCCAAGACTTCCCGATCAGTCCATGCTGGGGCCCTCTTTCTATTAGATTGCACGGCCATCTCTGCTGGAGAGCTCTGCATCGTTGCCAGTGCTGCTGAGCTCGCCACGCTGTCCAAACAGAAAATGAGATTCAAACTGCCCAGACAGGAAAAGGAATTCAAATTTTCCCGGGGCTTTTCCTGTGTGGCTGGTCAGAGCATCCGAGCTCGAACTGCTGTCCAGAGCGTCAACAGAGTGGTGCACTGTGGGATAGCTCCCGGAGCTATTACCGTCGATTTCCATCCACACCTAGCCTAATTCGATATTGCCATTTCGAATTTAGCGCTACTCCTCTCGTTTTCGAGGAGTACAGAAGTCGAATTTAAGAGAGCTCTATGTCGAACTAAATAGCTTCGTGGTGTGGACGGGTGCAGGGTTAATTCGATGTAACAGCGCTAAATTCGACATAAACTCCTAGTGTAGACCAGGCCTAAGTATAAGTTCCATGTTGATAAACCTATCTGTCACCATGGGTGCAGAGTTCTATTTTCAGTCCCAGAAAGTTTCCTAAAATACATAAAAATATGAAATTATTAATTTATTACCTCTAGATATTGTTTGTTAATCTTTTGAAGGATATGTTTGTTTAGCAGCTTGAATTTGAAGGATAGTCATTTGTGACATGGTCTCTGTAGCTGGCGAGGGCTTGATATGGAACATTTATTGTTTTTAAAGGACATTTATGCTCTTTGGCCTTGTAAGTCCTATGCCAGAGATCTCCATATTATATTTGTTATATCAGAGACTACAGCCTCTAACACTGACTCAGCACTGAGGGGCAGGCATATTTTCAAGAGGTATTTCCTCAGTATTATTACTTGGATGAGTGAAGATTATAGATTAATGTTTTAGTAGTAAGATCCTGATTTAATTCCCCTCATCGTTAATAAGGGTCTTTTCATTGTCTTCCATAGGAGATGAATTGGGCCCCATATGTGAACAGTTACTGCTCATACGAGTAGATTCCCAGAAATAAGGATTATTCATGAGTAAGGGCTTTAGAATCAGGCCCCTATTTTCTTTCTATACCAGAGTATGTTAAAATTGGTAACATAATTTAGTATGTTATAATTTTACAATTATCAAAATGCACTAACTTGAAAAATAAATTAGATGTGCTATGGTAATATTTAGGCAGGATGATGTTAAATAAATTATGGAAATTATAGATGGAAAGGAAAAGAACTCCAGTTCAGTGACAGTTTACAGTCCTATTAATTAAAAAGAACGGATCATTCTGTTACTCTTGATGATCATTCCAAATAACTGGTGAAAGAGAAGACTTCTAAATTTACAGTCACTATACCAGATAGTGTCCACTTATAGGATCCAATATGATTCCAGATACATTTTGAATGAATTATACCACACCAATGGTAATTAATTACATAGAGTCTGAATTTGTATTTTTGAGGTCAGTATCCCATGACTTCAATGGGTGCAAGTGTTCTTATAATCATTCATGATCTCTAATCTTTCCAGGGAAAACACTCCCCACACAGAACTTTGTAGCTGTTTAGATCTTTGTAAAGAGAAGGGGGGAAATGCTTATGTTAGCTCAGTTACTATGGGGATGACTGTGATGGAGCTGCCTATAAACAAATGAAGTAATAACTCCTGCAATATGTCCACATGAAAAATTTCCCATTAACTTTAATAGGAGTTCCATGTGCAAAATGACTGCAGGTTGAGCTCTTTCATCAATGTCATACATTACATTACTGAATTAGCTACAGATGGGGAATTCACATGATCCGTGTATACCTGTTATTCCAGTACAACAGCTAATGGCTACAATATTATAAAGCAACTAAAATATGAATATTTTTATTCTAAGTGTGCATGCTGAAGCTAAAATGTGAATCCTGGGTTGGAAAATAAAGCAAATACTGCATCGTGCTCTCTGACAAACATTGTAGAACTTCAGCAACATTACATGGAGTCACCAAAAGAAAAGGTAGAAATCTATGTTAATGCAGTCATTTTGCCATAGCGTTTCATGCAAATTTGAAATGAATGGTTAAGAATTAATGAGGATCAAAATAAGCCAATGAAAGATGTCCAATTTTGGCACCAGAATGGCAAGAAAAAAAGGCAGAGATTGGCTTTGCTTTCAAAAAATGTCCTGTGGAAGTCATTCCCACATGAATGGCCAGATTTTCCAAAGCCTAAATCACCCTGCAACTCCCATTGATTCTAATATAGATTAAGGAGACTAATTTCATTCATTTATTTTTATTAATTCTCCTGCTGGTGAAGCATAGAGTGCACACATCAGTTTACCCATTCCAGAGAGCCCGGTCTCCTGCCAGTGTTTCAGCCTGCTCTATGTTAAGGCTGAGGCTGGTGAGATCAGAAGCCATGACATCACTCCAGCATGCGTGAGGACATCCACAAGGTTGTCTCCATCCTGCTTTTATTGGACTGAACACATAAAGCTGGTGGGTTGTTCTATAGACTCTGGCATACAGAGCACCTGGCCAAGTCCCCTGAGCTGGCACTGAGTCACTTGGGAAGACATTGGAGGCTAATTCATCCCATGCCTAACATCCTTGTTCATAATGTGATGAAACCACCATATGACTTTATGCCTTGTTCCTTTTCATGTCAAAAGCATCCAGTGGGCACATTTGTGTCTTTGTGGTGACCCAAAGCCATTCACATTTTGGAGCCATGCACAAGGACAGAAGCCACTGCTGCTTGATAGACACTCATATTAAGACTAACTTCAGGCCAACCCCGACCCCTTTTGTTTTTGTATTTAATCTTGGTGGATATGTAGTTCCCATGTTAGAAAACTTAATTTAAAAACTCACCACAATTTAAAAAAAAATCTATCCATGGATCTAGGGAATAATGGACATTTTACTTATAATATCAAACTAATTGGTGTGAAACCATTTTTATTATCTCCAAACACATTTGCATAATGAGTAAAAACACTTACGTCCCAGACAAAGCATGTGGGATTCAAGCTTATATGAGTGTTTTCCAATACAATTGAATCTTTCTCATTTAAAATATTTTAATAGAGTAATTTCTGAATAAATTAACATTGATTTTATGTGGTCATTTCTGTAATGCAGAGTTGTTCCATCCTTTTATATGCAACACCGTCCCTATCAAAGTCATAGCAAATAGAATTATGCCCTTCAACTATTTTGGGGAAAGTTGGAAGAGTAGTCATCTTCTCACTGTTTGTATTTGTTATTTATTCCAATTTCTGAAGAGTGGGGCAAACCAGCAGAGTAATAGTCACTGTGAACATGAATATCAGTGCTGCACCATTTCAGTGAATTGCAATGCAAGAGTCTCATATACAAGAAGAAACCAAATAAAAATGATATAATACAGCTGCAAATGTTTTTGTATTATGCAATAATTAAAACAGTTCAAACAGCAAGTTCTCCAGTTACACATTTTATCTATTTATCCTCTTTTGTCCTTTAATTTCTTTTCACATTTGATTCAGAAGCTATTCAAATACAAATTAATATTGCTCATTTTGGCCCAGATCCACATCTCATAGAAGAGAATTAAGCTAATGTGGAATACGACACTGTTATTCCAGAATAAGAGCATCCACTCACAGGGCACGTCTTCACTACCCGCCGGATCGGCGGGTAGCAATCGGTCTATCGGGGATCGACTTATCGCGTCTAGTGAAGACGCGATAAAATCGATCCCTGATGGCTCTACCGTCGACTCCGGAAATCCACCGCGGCAAGAGGCGGTAGCAGAGTCGACGGCGGCGCGGCAGCGGTCGACTTGCCGCCATCCTCACAGCCAGGTAAGTCGACCTAAAATACGCCACTTCAGCTACCCTATTCACGTAGCTGAAGTTGCGTATCTTAGGTCGACCCCCCGCTGTAGTGTAGACCTATCCACAGGGTTAATCAGAAATAGCTATGCCACAATAACTCCTGTAGACAAATCCTGTAGAATGAACTGCAGAGTTCACTTATTGATTTCTCTCTAAACGCATCTGTGTGAACCTGAGAGGACGATTTGTATATTTAGCTAAAATAACCACATGAGATCAGTGAAAAGGGTGGGAAATGGTGAACCAGGTGCAAAAGTGGAGTTTGCAGACATCTGCGGGGATTTACTTTGTGAACAGCTATAGTTTTGCTTAGAACTGAGATTTGTTTGGTTAGTTGAAAAGTTTATCCATATCCATTAGCTGATTCAAGCAAAATTGGTACCTTTTCAGTGTGTCTGCATCAGTTAGAAGAGATTACTGTGTGAGGATCTAAGTCCATGTCTCTACTACCACTTCTGTTGGCAAAACCTATGTCACTCAGGGGTGTGAAAAACCTAAATTACACTGGCATAGGTGGTAGTGTGCACAGCTTCTCCCACCGACATAGCTACTGCCACTCATTGGGGGTGGTTTAATTATGTCATCAGGAGAGCTCTCTCCCATCAGCATAGAGCGTCTACACGAGAGATCAGTTGCATCAGTACAGCTGCAAGCTCTCTAGTGTAGACATAGCCTAAGTTTGACTGGATTGTAACTAGAAGTAAAAATACTTTTGAAAACATATTTGAGACTGGTGCTGGTAATGGCCAGCTACAGGTATCACTCTCTGCTAGGTCCTGGATGTAAAAGTGCTTGAAGCATCAGAATGACTTATGTGTTTTCCACAGAAACCTACTGTATGTAATGAATGTTATATAGGGAAATATTAAATAGATTAAAAAACAAAGGATGACAACATCTTTAACAAAGTAAGGAGGACTCATGTGGTTTAATCCAATTACTTATACTCCTGAGAGGATAGTGAAAGTGAATGGGGCAACGTACCAAGAGACACAAGTCCAGTTGAAAACATTCCTTCATCTTTTTTTTATTCCTTAATTAGTTTTCTGAATGAATTTAGTGATTGTGAAAGGTATCACAGTGAAAGCCCTGGAGACTAAGGCCCAGATCCTCAAAAGTATCTAGATACCTAACTCCCATTGATTTCAATGGGTGTTAGGTGCCTAACTACTTTAGAGGATCAGGGCCTAACTCCTTTGTCTACAGAACAAGAACAACACAGGGCATAGTACTGTAGCCTTTGCTACAGCACTGATGTGCCTGAATCTTATCTTTGTGGAACTTTCTCGGGCAAGGTAGATGGTTAAACATCCATGCTTTCAGACTTTTTTCTTTGTGTTCTGACAAGGGTGACAGGACATTTCAGCTTTGATTTGGACACTAGTTCACTAGGAATTGGATAAAGATCAACAATTTATTTCTGAAAGAAAACTGAAGAGCCTTCAGTTAGTAATGACCATCAGCCAATATCAATTTAGTTCAATATAGATTTAAATTAGTAAGCTGGGGTGAAAGGCTATGTATGTATCATATTACTAATTCCTCTCAGCCATTCTGTCTCTCTTGCAGGATATAAAAGAGTATTTTAAAATACAGTGCAATGATTCAAAGATTTGCCCCTTGAAAGACTCAAACAGTTCCTTTCAACTGTAAACTGAAACCACACCTAGACTTTTATACTCTGAAAAGAAAGCTATTATAAATGTGGAAAACAATATACTCTTCCTATTTTCTATGGTAAAATATTATAATAAAATAAAATGCAATTTACCAAGGAAACAAATTAAAGTAGGCACTAAAACTCAAGCTCATATTACCAAGCTGTGTTCTGTAGAAGATGAGACAATGACCTTTTGATGAATTCACACAAGTGCAATTAATCTGAACAAAAGAATTCCCATGACCAAAATTTAACATACCTTCTCTTATTAAAGCTAAACAATAACATTGAAACAACAAACATATAGCAAAAAAGTTAAATTAAGGACATTCTTATAATAAAGTAACAAAATAAGAAAAAACACAATATGTTCACAGTCTGCCTGGAGCAACAAAAAACTTCTGTACAGCAGACAAGTAACTAGCACATTTCCCTCTCATTTCCACAGTGCTCTTCTATCACCTGCATAATTTAATCCCCCTCTGCAATATTATTCTTCTCTCTTCCTCTCTTGTCCCCTCCTCCCAGCTCCCTTTACACCCATAAAATTTTGGCAATGTAGAAATTAAGCTCCTCATTAATTAGTCCATTTCACTCAGATCACATAGAAGGAGCTGCTTATTGAGCTTGTACAGTGAAATAAAGGAGGTGAGGAAACCATTAACTGAATCAGTTTAAGGTCTGAACATTGAAATATCTACTAATTGGATAAAAGGTTGCATATATTAGTAACTTATGCTGATATTTAAGGACCTGAACCAAATCCCACTGAAATTAAGACATGTTAGTTTTATGTGCATTGTTAACCAAGGAGTTGGGAAAGACAAATAAACAAATGGCATTGTTTTTAGTGGGGGTAATCTCATGAATATTACATTTCTTCTCCTGAATTTTCAAATAATTTGTTTCCCCAACTCCCATCAACTTTAGTAGAAAATAGTGTAGTTAAAACCATAGAAATCTGAAACATTTTTTATTAACCTTTAAAATACCAGTACTATTACAACCAAGATACCAATGAAACAGACCACATCTCAAACAAGCTAAAAAGATCCCAAACAAATGGGAAAAACATTATTTGTATTACTGTAGAATTCAGAGACTCCAAATGCGATCGAGTTTCCATTGTGTTAGGTGCTATACATACACCTAGGAAGAGACAGTTCCTGCCCCGAAGAGCTTACAGTGTAAACAAGATAGACAAGTGTAGACAAGACAGATAAAGGGTGCTAGGAATCACACTGATCAGTGGTAGACATGGGAATACAATTCCAGTTTCTTCCCTTTCCATCACCTCACTATGCACTAGACAATGCATCAGAAAGACATTGTCTATGGTATGTGTCCCTATTTAAGGGTAGGTGGATACTAAATAGGTGTTAAAAATGGCAGAAATGTCACTCCATGTACAAACATCTCATTGCATAAGTAGCAAAATATATTCTGCATTTATCAACATATTTGTGAAAGTCATATGTACAATTTACTAGTACTTAGCCATTCATTCCTTTTCCTTTCATTACCTTTTTTTTCCCCACTAGAGACACATTTTGACATTAAACTGTATTATATTGCCTTTATGGTTTTACTGCATAGATTAAGATTTTGTGGAATAGTCGGTCCAGAGCAACACAAAACAAAATGTTCACTTCCCAATCAAACCAAAAGACCAATATAGCCTAATTATAAGCACGTACAAGTGCATATATGTTAAATCTATGACAGGTAATTTAAATACGATCTTATTACACGGTGAAGTATATTTTTAGTTAACAATTCTGAACTTCTTCCCAAACTAACATACTTTTGGAGCTTGAGCTGTAAAACAGAACAAGTAATAGGTGTCTTAATTTGAGAGGATCAAAAATATTTTGACAGGTTTCAGAGTAGCAGCCGTGTTAGTCTGTATCTGCAAAAAGAACAAGAGTACTTGTGGCACCTTAGAGACTAACACATTTATTTGAGCATAAGCTTTCGTGGGCTACAGCCCACTTCTTCGGATGCATCTGAAGAAGTGGGCTGTAGCCCACGAAAGCTTATGCTCAAATAAATGTGTTAGTCTCTAAGGTGCCAAAAATATTTTGCTGGATAATTATTATATGGTTTAGTTTCATGGGAGGATAAGACTCTAGCGAGGTAATTGTTACTGACAGTTAGATTGCCCACTGTTAAACAGTGGTGTTTATCATCCTTTGTGGGATAGCTGTACAAAACAGAACTTATTTACCTAAATGTGGAGTTACATAGGCACAAAAACTTTGGTATTCAAATATGAAAACTGGGACCATATGTGAAAAATAAATCATAATGATTGTGAAATGGCTTTGATAACGTTGTGTTGATTATTTAATATAGAGTTTAGTAGTCTCATTATTTATATTTTCTCTTGTACTTAAAAATCCACTGTAATTTCAAATGTAATAGGCTACTACAAAAGAAAAGTTATGTAAATTAAACAATTGTGTTTTTACTTGTAGTTGCACTGGTTGATGTCTTTGTAATATTAGTGATAATAAGGCAAACAACTTTTTTTATTTAAAAGGACAATTACAGTTCCAAATCCTAAAACAGGTTTGGCAGTTTCTATGTTATGAGACTGTTATTTCCCCCCTTATCTTACTGCACAGAGACTCAAAGGCTGGTTAGCCTAACAGTGTCTCTGGCAGGGAGAATAAGACAGCAGTAAAAGAAACTGGTGGAATACACATACAGGACAAATTAATTCTATAGGAATATGCAGTTATTGGCGTATAAGTTATAAGGACTGGTTGTGGCATGGGTTTGGTGCATCTAACTCTGATGGCTTGTCACTTTCCCCTCTTTCTATCAAATCTGCCCTTAATTCACCACAAAAAGTGAGATAATTACGGTTCTATGTCCATAATTGCCTTTCTTCCATCCTCTCAGAAAAACTGCCGTAATGTATCTCAAGAAGTATAGCAATGTAACTAGGAATCCTGTACTCTCCCTTAGACCAAATGGAGGACATGTCTCTAACAAAAAGCCACCTCAATGTGCTTCCTCCTGCCTCAATTACAAAGTGGCTGTCCATTAGCCCAAGAAAGGGTTACAGTAACAAGAGCTTCATCCTCTCCTGAAAAAGAAAGTAGACCAGTGCCAAATGATGCAATTTGAGATAGAGCATTTACATTCTCTAATCAGAAAATTAAAGGTAAAAAACAAATCAACTGGTGAATTTATATAAAAACTAAGGATTAGCCTCTGTGAGGAAGGTCTTTAAACCATTGAGAAAAGGGTTCATTATCTGAATGCATAGGTTTCAAAGATATGATCAATGCAATAGGAGTAACTAACATCTGTAGACAGGAAGCAATCAATTAGTGGCCATTATTACTTTGTGATAGAGCCCACAATGTGCTAGGTGCTTTCCAGACATTTAGGTTCCTGATCCATGGAGATCATAGTCAAAGGACAGACAGACAAGTAGACAGAGGTCAGGGAAGGGAAACAACAAAAGGGATTTTCTATACAAATCAAAAAGATTCACTACCGACAGATTTGTAGAAGTGAGTTTTTAAGAATGGAGAGGGTAGGATGCTTACATGAGTCATTCAAGAATTCAGTTTAAAAGGAATTGAAGCACCAAACTCTCCCACAAAATGATGACTTTCCATGCTGAATCATTGTATAAAAATATCAAAAATGTTGACTGATTCTGATGAACTGAAGGGTAGACTGTGGAAATAATCTGACTTTGATTAGAAATAAAATATTCTAGGGCCTTGAACCTCCAGATACACACTGAAGAGTACACAATGAGGGAAAATACACACAAAACCATAAATGAGGAGCTTCAAAAGATGCTGATGGTGAACATTATTCAAAAGAAGCAGTTAAGTGGAGAATAGCATTCACACTGAAAGTACTGAAGTTTTACAGATAGCAGGATCACATGGCCACAACCAGAAATTCTACCAACCCCATTAAAAAAAAGTGTTACCAGGACTTTTGGTCACACTGAGGAATAGACATGGTGGCTGGAATAATAAAGTTATTACTAGCAAGAATTTTTGGCTCTTGTTCAGACCCCTGAGTAGATTGTTCATCAGCTCAGCTAGCCCTGTTTCTGTGCCAGACCCTATTGCACCTTGACACACTAAGCCATCCCTGTGATGTCTAGAAGTCAGACATATGGGTGTTGTATACAGTTTGTTAAGCCAACACTTTCTCAGGAGATGAGTCCAACTTGTCACAGTTCAGGGGGGGATGGAAGGAAAGGCTGCTCTAAGCCACCATTCTTTCCCCTCAATCCTGGGGATCAGCCAAAGAACCTTTCCTGACAAACTTCTCCACACCCTCAGCACACCTCTTCCATTTTTCTAGACAGTTCTCTCAAGGAAAGATTTTTTTTCTTCACAAATTGCAAGTCTAGAAGATTCAGCATTACTTCTAGAGCAGTGTTAGTATAACAATCCAAGATGGATGCAAGAAACTACAGGTCACCTAACACCTTAAAAGTAGGCCAATGTTTTTGTCTGGCCATGTGTTATTAGACATCAAGAAGTAGAACCTATTCTAGTGATCAGAAATATCATTTTTTCCCCAAAAGCAAATGTTAACATTGTACCAAGTAAAATGCAATGTTCTTCTTTTAATCCATTTTAGCTAATAAAGACCAATGGAACAAAGTATGTTTTATTCTCACTGCACATCTTAGCCACTTAATAGCTATATTCACAATGTAAAGGAAAATGGATAAGCTGTTTATCATTCATAGAATCATAGAAGATTATGGTTGGAAGAGACCTCAGGAGTTCATCCAGTCCAACCTCCTGCTCAAAGCAGGACCAACACCAACTAAATCAACCCCCGGTCAAGCCAGACCTTAAAAACCTTTAAGGATGAAGCTTCCACCACCTCCCTAGGTAACCCATTCCAGTGCTCCACCACCCTCCTAGTGAAATAATGTTTCCTAATATCCAACCTAGACCTCCCCCACTGCAACTTGAGACCATTGCTTCTTGTTCTGTCATCTGCCACCACTGAGAACAGCCTAGCTCCATCCTCTTTGGAACCCCCCCTTCAGGTAGTTGAAGGCTGCTATCAAAGCCCCCCTCACTCTTCTCTTCTGCAGACTAAACAAGCCCAGTTCCCTCAGCCTCTCCTCGTAAGTCATGTGCCCCAGCCCCCAAATCATTTTCTTTGCCCTCTGCTGGACTCTCTCCAATTTGTCCACATCCTTTCTGTAGTGGGAGGCCCAAAACTGGACGCAGTACTCCAGATGTTGCCTCACCACTGCCGAATAGAGGGGAATAGCCACTTCCCTCGATCTGCTGGCAATGCTCCTACTAATGCAGCCCTATATGCCGTTAGCCTTCTTGTCAACAAGGGCACACTGTTGACTCATATCCAGATTCTCGTCCACTGTAATCCCCAGGTCCTTTTTTGCAGAACTGCTGCTTAGGCAGTCGGTCCCCAACCTGTAGCAGTGTATGGGATTCTTCCATCCTAAGTACAGGACTCTGCACTTGTCCTTGTTTAACCTCATCAGATTTCTTTTGGCCCAATCCTCCAATTTGTCTAGGTCATTCTGTACCCTATCCCTACCCTCCAGCATATCTACTTCTCCCCCCAGCTTAGTGTCATGTGCAAACTTGCTGAGGATGCAATCCATCCCATCATCCAGATCACTAACAAAGATGTTGACCAAAACCAGCCGCAGGATTGACCCCTGGGTCACTCTGCTTGATACTGGATGCCAACTAGACATCGAGCTGTTGATCTCTACCAGTTGAGCCCGACAATCTAGCCAGTTTTCTATCCACCTTATAGTCCATTCATCCAATCCATACTTTTTTAACTTGCTGGCAAGAATACTGTGGGAGACCGTATCAGAAGCTTTGCTAAACTCAAGATATATTACGTCCACTGCTTTCCCCATATACACAGAGCCAGTTATCTCATCATAGAAGGCAATCAGGTTGGTCAGGCATGACTTGCCCTTGGTGAATCCATGTTGACTATTCCTGATCCCCTTCCTCTCCTTCAAGTGCTTCAAAATGGTTTCCTTGAGGACCTGCTCCATGATTTTTCCAGGGACTGATGTGAGGCTGACCGATCTGTTGTTCCGCGAGTGCTCCTTCTTCCTTTTTTTAAATATGGGCACTACATTTGCCTTTTTCCAATCGTCTGGGACCTCTCCTGGTCGCCACAAGTTTTCAGAGATAATGGTCAATGGCTCTGCAATCACATCAGCCAATTCCCTTAGCACCCTCTGATGCATTAGATCTGGACCCATGGACTTGTGCATGTATAGCTTTTCTAAATAGTCCTTAACCTGTTCCTTCACACTGAGGGCTGCTCACCTCCTCCCCATACTGTGTTGCCCAGGACAGCAGTGTGGGAACCGACCTTGTCTGTGAAGACCAAGGCAAAAAAAGCATTGAGTACTTCATTAAATCTATGTACTGTGCAAAACCATGCTACTTCAAGATATGACAAACTCTGTCCCCACATCCTCGCTAACATATATCCAAGTATTTTATCAATATGTAGGACATCCAAACAGGGGTCAAATACATATGTATAAATGTTTTCAACTAATCCAAAGGGAAGCTTTACGATAGCTCATAGTTAGACTCCATAAATCTACATCCAGCTGTTTCCTCTAAATCTCTTTCCCATTTAGTAATAAATATTACCCCCACCGAGTTCTCTTCTTTTCCCTAAAGCTTTATAAATCCTTTGCACCACTTGCGTAATCTGAGTCCTTGTAAACAGAACATCTTACAAAGCCTGAGACTTCATATTAAAAATCTTCCTACCTTTGTGATCTTTCCAAAATTCCTCAGCTGAAAGTGGTAATAAGATGCAGAAATTAATATCTATTTGATCACCAGTGGCAACATTCCAGAGGATAACTGATAAAACAGAATTAAAAAACCTTTAATCAGTTATTTTCTTCCCCAAAATTCTGAGTATTTGGGAAAGGAAAATCATCACTCAGAAGCTACAGTAAAAGATGGAAGGGAGATTTTCCCAGAAATCGAATTCTTTATTTTTAGAACCCAGTGAGACAGTTCCTTCCCTTGTATTTTTTCTTCTTAATTCACAGTAAATCATATGTTTTGTTACCTTCCAATCCTTATTTTGCATTTCTACACAATGACAATGACCAAGGATGGTCTCTGACATTTTCAGGACTAAATTTTTTTACATTTATTAAAATTAGGGAGGGCAATTTATCTGGAATAAAAATCCTCTTTTAACAACTTCAATCTAATGCTTGATATTTTTCTTTGACATTAAATGTACTCAGAAACAATTATTACAAAAGTTTAGGTGAAAGATATACTGGTAGGATAAGTAAAATGTGGTCTTGCAGCCAGTTCTTTTTTATTGCATATTCTTTCCCCTATCAGTAAATATAAATGTCTTATTTTACAGTTCCCCCGTAAGTTTTGAATAGCAATGTCTGAAAATAACTATATATATATATATATATATATATATATATATATATATATATATATATAAGCCAGACTTACAGACACATTGAAACCATGGTTGAAGCTTGTTCTTTGCTCAAGCAGACAGAAGACTTGACTGTCTTTCTTAAATTAACTTTATAGCTAGAAATGAATCCAAGTTCAGAGTTTATTTTTAAAGAATTTAGCAATGTTCAATATCTCTCTTTCTTCTTCAGTGATTTTTCCCATCACTAATAATTATGGGCCAGACTGCAATGCCCTTGCTAATGTTACATATTATCTTGCACAACAAGAAGTCCCATTGAAATCACACAATGTAGTGACTCATTGTGGCAATAGTCGCTTATGGAATAATGAACTGATTTTCAAAAGTATTTAGACCTAAATACCTTTGTAAATCTCACCCTAAGGAAGTGTATCATAAACTTGGCTTTATGAGTCCAAAATTTGTAAAATTTAAATAGACAAAAAGGGAACAGCTGAGATGGTGAAAGGGGTAGGAGAGAGGATGGGGGAATGTTTCCAGATAATTTAGCTTAATCATATTTATTTTATGTTTTATAGCACCAAATCTTCTACATAAAGAGTTGAATAAGTCAAAGTAAAGTTATAAATATGGGGCAAGGGTGGGTGGAGAATAAAACGCACTGCTCCTATATAGGTCAATTTATCTTGTATGTAGAGCACACAGTCTCTAACTTACTGGTGATGCCTGCCTGGAGATCATTTCTGAGTTCTCTTGAGTACATGAAATGAGTTTTTCACTTCACACAAGTCAATACTTCTATTAAAGAACAAGATATTTTTCAGTGAAATTCACTGTGACTAATTACATAGGTTCAGTTAAAAGCCTAATACATACCAATTTCTTGGTATTAAGAAGAATAATGAGATAGTCCCTTTGAATAAAAGAGGGAATATAAAACATGAATTAGGAAGCGTTAAGTGAATTCATTGCCAGAAATAGATCCTTTTTTGTGTACAATGTTAGGGCTATTTCAAAAATGAATTGAGTTCTTGATAAATGGTCCTTGACAAGTGCCTGTGAAAACTTCTGACAAGAAATTGATTTAATCATTAAAAACATTATTGAAAACTAATTTACCAAGCATTAAGGGTGGCAAAGAGTCTAACAACATTCAATATTACAAAACTCAACTGGAGAATTTCATATCATGAATTCATTTTCAGTTATACTATCAGTATTCCCCCCCCCCCAAAAAAAAGTACATATTGATACATGGAAAGTTGACTTATGAAAGTTGAAGGAAGAACCCTTTTGTAAGACACAATGAGAAAAAAAATATGTAAATCAAAAAAACTGTCAATCATGTCTGACTAGACCAAAAAAATGAATTGGCTGTTTATATTTTCATTTCTATTTTTCCTGTATATTATAATTTACCCAGTTTCTATCTATATTCATATAGTTTTATGGTCAACGTTGCATTATATATATATATATATATATATATATATATATATATATATATATATATATATATATATATATATATATATATATGCATGTGAAATATGTGTTTCAAATTTTAAATTTGGGCTAACTATTTGCAGAGTGACAGAATTGGGACTATTGAAATTAATGACCATAATACACAAAACACTGGAAAAAGAGAGAGATCCAAAAGTCATAGGAGCTAAATTTAAGCTGTAGCATAAAGTGCACCACATTCTTGATCTTATACCTGTATGAGGATTTTACATCCATGCTGAGACTCACCTTCCTGATGGATATGTAGTAGACTAAGGCTAAAGACTAGGGAACAGTGGAATTTATCATCCATAACTTTGTTGTTGTTGTTAAATGAAAACTGCACATTTGTGTTGCCTGAAACATTTTGTGAACTTGTATTGATTTCATCAAATTATGTTTGGTCAAAAAAAAAAAAAAAGAACCCCAGGGAAAAAAATGTTTTGTTTTAACATGTTTGGAAAAAATGTTTTGATTTTTCTATTTGAAATAACTTTTTCTTTTTGAAATTTCCTTTATTTTATTTTTTAAAATAAAAATAAACCCTACAAATTATAGAGAATATTTCATTCAACCTAACATGAATTTTATTTTACTTTTCACTTCACAGAAAATTTCCAAAATATTTTGTTAGGACTCAACCTGAAATGATTTTTTTAAACATTTTGGAACTGCCAGAGAACTGAAAAATCAGTTATTTGCACAGCACTACTTAGCTGTGTCTTTATAAACTTAGCTGTATGGTAGACTATAGAGTTTGCCCTTTTATTATTATTTTAACAGAATCTTGGACTAGAGAAATTTCCTGCTTCAAACTACAGGCTGAATCCTCCAGTTCAGAATGGAGGTAGGCAAGGGAAGTTTTAAGTGAACTTAATGACTTTCTGGTGTTGGGAACAGTCAGCTTGAATCCTAAAGAAGAACAACTTAAGTCTACCTCAAGGTTACCTTTAAATTGCACTCCTAGCTATGGCACCAATGACCATTCCTGAAGCTAAGGATTGCCAGAGATAGAGATGCTTTGTTCATGTATACTGTTTCCTGCGATCACCTCCTATACTGGAAGCCAAGAGCATGTGGCAGAGCTAAGCTGGCTCTCTCATATCAAGATTCCCCCATACACCAGGAAAATCCTCAGGAAGCCAGCATACAGCTTCTTTGCACTACCGGAAAAGCACAAAGGGGCTGTAATAAGGTTAGGGAACTGGCCCTATAGCTTTAGGATCCCAGAACGAATTAACAAGCTCTATTTGACTATTTTGTAACAGTTTACATAATAGTTTGGGCATCCAAGACACAATGATAAAGTGACAAAAATCCAAGAGTAATGCTTGGCAACTGAATTTGGCCTACACTTGTATTTATTTTTGTCCTTAGTATTGTACAGTAGTTAAAGGATTAAAGGTCTCCACCTGGAAATCACCATTTTTCCTACTACTGATTAATTGTGCAATATCCAAGATTGCCAAGTACAAGAAGGTCTCAGACATTACATGTGCAAATTCCTTTATATGACCTATTCTAGCAACCTCTAACTAAACTGTAGGTGCCATATATCATTCTGATGTCTTGTATGAATCACGCTATGCAGGTTTATTTGATATAAAACTAATAAGGACCAGTGAAATGTTCTAATGAAAATTGTTTTCTCAGATGGTTCTCCAGTCCTGTACAAGGTCATCCTCATGATCCTTCTTGATTTATGCCATTTTGCCCTGTCCTTTCTAAAAGTTATGTCCTAACTTCTGTTCTAGTCTATGTCATCTCCTAATACTTTGTTTAATGTTTCTTTTGAGTTCTTCATGTTAGGTTGTAATATCCTCCCACACCCACATCTACCCAAAGCAACTATATATTACCCCACACACAAAATTAATGATGTCTTCCTTAAATTTTACTGTAACTTCAGGGTCAATTTCCTAATACTCCAAGGGAAACATTTCCAGATATTATCTACTAATAGTTTCACTAATATAAATTATTTGACTCCATAAATATAAAATTGAAAATAGATCAGCTACAATGGATGAATATTGTACTTTTCCTGGAAAAAACCTAAATACAAAGTAAATTATAAAAATCATTCTCTAGCTATCCATATTATATTACTGCCTACAATTACAGTACTGGAAGACCATATTGTTAATATTTTAATCTACTATATTTCTGCTGATCCAAACTTTCATTATATGGCAGTTCTATGTTAATAGGGCCAGATTCTCAGCTGGTGGAAACTGGGATAACTTCATTGACTTCAATAGATCCACACTGCTCTACATCAGATCAGGACCTGGCTTTATAATATACAATACCAGATTTAAATGCCTTTTGAAATAAACTAACTTAACTAGTCACTTTACTTTTTTCAAATATCCATTGTAAATTAGACTCTTTTTCCTGTCTGTAAACTGAATAATTCATTAAACAATCCTGATTTTTGCAAATATGCTCAGTTCTTTTGAAAATAAGGTAGGTGCCTAAATATGGCTTTAAAATCAAACTGTATATTATCTTTTGTTGAAAATATTTTAGCCCATGGAACCTATTATTTTTAGTCTATACAATTCATTTCTAGTGCACCATTGGAAGAACATAAGTGTTACACCGCATTGATTGGGTAGTTGAGAAGTACTGAATAAATGAAAGAGGGCAATTTGCTTTAAACTGAGTCTCCAAGAATACAGGTCCACTTGGATATTTCTTGAAAACAAATAGTCAGGATAAATAGAACATATTTGCAATGTGTTTGGTGTGAAATTACACGCAGAGCTTTTTTGACTGATGAACATTAAAAGGGACGAGAATCTGAGTTCTGCAAAATGCTCCAGGTGCTGTCTGTTGAGTGCACACAGTAAGAAAAACTAGCTATCAGCTATTTTGAGCCAGTATGCATCGTGCTGCTTTTGCTGTTTAAATCCTTTCTGCTCAAAGTCTATTGGCAGGAATCTGTACATTTTCTAAATAAAACTAGCTTGGTTATAACATCATGATCTCATGAATGCTGTCCACTCATTTTCTCTCATAATATTAAAACCCCACCATTCAGCACTTTGATAACTACAATGCAACTAAAGGTGAAGCCTTCTGGCCAACATTTACAAGATTATTGATTTTGGGTGCCCAGCCAGAGACTGATGGGGAAAAACAAAACAATTTTTAGAAAGTGCTGAGCACCAACCTTCAGAAAAGTCCAGATTTTTCAAGCTGAGTGCTCAAAATGCACTTAACCCAAAAATCACAAGTCATACTGAAAGTCATACTTAGTCCTGTAATGCATCATTTTCTGATGCAAAGTGCAGTTCTTGTCATAATTTTTATTTCCTCTGTTACTAGTCATTTAAAAAAAACAGGTATATTTGCTTCAAAGTTAATAGAAACAATACGTTTCAATTGGATTGGTATTATGGGGCCGATCCTCAGCTAGTGTAAATCAGTGTACGTTCATTAAGTCAATGGATCTGTGTCTATTTACACCAGTTGACAATCTGGTTCTTTGTTTCTAAACTGCTTCTAGGCATACAAAACAAAACACTCTTTGCCTTGAGAATCATGCCAAACAGTGCCCCTTGCACAATATATTATTAGATGAACTTTGTGGTTTGAATGTTAAGAAGGGTTGGTAAAAGGAATGTTGAAGATGCTATACATGAAAAATAAATGGCTAAGGCATACCAACACAAATCCTTCTGCAGCCTGTTTGTCTAGATTGTAAACTCCTCAGGGTAGTTACTGGCTGTTGCTTTGTGCTCTAAAAAGCACTGAGTACACTGTGGAGCTAAAAAAAAAAATCATCACCATAATAGCTTGAGTCCAATACACATGTGGTGGTGCACAGTGAGGAGGAGAGTGTTTGCAGCTCTGACAGACAAGGAACATACCCAGATATATATTCCTCTGACACACATTCAGATCAACTAGAGTCAGAATAAAAACACCTTCCAGTTTCAGAGTCAAATTCTGCCTACAGTGTAAGCAGTACCACTGCTTGTTTATCACAGAATGGGATTTGGCCACTACATTATATTGCAGAGTACAGTCAGGAAAGGAAGCTCTTAACACTCAGGCCTAAGTTGTGGTCTTACTGAAGTTCAACCATGTAGTTATGACAACATAAAAGTTTGTCCTTTTAAAAAACAAAATGTTGAACAATGGAGGAAAGAGCCACTTTGAAAGAATCTATCTGCTGAAAGACAGGTTCAGAGCAATCCATTTACAGTGTGTAGGAAAATGCTGTATACTGAATGCTGAAGATTTATAGGTGTATGAAGAAAAAAAATCCATTCCCATTCCCACTGCTGAATGTAGATACAGTGTAAAAGTCTTTGTCAAATTTCTCTTTTCAGTCTTGTTTGTCACAAGTGGAATGGAAGAACAATAAGGTAGTGCCAAAGAAGGGGCAACAGAGCAGGAACAAAAGGCTCAAAAGATTACAGTACTGATGAAAACTGCTGATTGTTTAATGAATGATTCAGTTTACACGAATGATGCCTTAAAAATGGGATTTCAGATCACCTGAAGTTTATGTACTACCTGCAGGTAGATGAGCAGGAGCCATATGTTTACTTGGCCCTATTCCAAACTCAGTGTATATCACTCAGAGTTTACCAGCATTGTAATACTCACTGGACCTGCAAGTAATCCTTATGGAGGTGGGGAGGAAAGAAGTAAAACCAACTTGCATCTGTGCAAGCTTTGAACAGCCTTAAGGCTCATGAGAACACTGTGCAAAACTCCTGGGTAAAAGCCTTCACCAGTTTATTTTATAACTTGAAACTGGTGAGAAAGAATGCCTGACTGACAGGATATTGGGAATACTAACTTCAGGATTAGATCAAGTCATATGAACACTACATGTCTTTTAACAGTAGATCTACATCCTAATCCTGCAGGCTGAATATACTGCATGCAGATAAAAGACCACTGCATATTCTACCTGTGTTTTAAAGTACAGAATTAGGAAAAATGGTAAAACTTTACTATACAAAACCAAACAGCTTCTGGTTTAGCTGTACCTTAATCTGCATTTCTACTGTGAAACTGATCAGGGGTTTCCAAATGTGCTCAATTTATAACTAAAGAAATATTTGTTCTTCCAGCACTGCAATATTAAGGCCAGATCCAAAGCTCATTGCAGTCAATGGAAAGACATCCATCTGAGTTATGAGAGTCAAGCTGTGTTCTTTGCTGAACTGGGTGAATTTTTCAGCATGGTGCTTATGGAGTTTCATGTATAACTTTCATTTATGTTTATAGGAGCTTTGTGCCTAATTTATCTCACAGAACAAAACTTTTGTCCACTGTCTATATGTGTCTAATTAACTACAACTATAAGATATGCAGTGTGGTTGTAGCCATGTTGGTCCCAGGATAAAAGAGACAAGGTGGCTGAGGTAAGATCTTGTTTTGGACCAACTTCTGTTGATGAGAGAGAGAAGCTTTCAATCTCTCATCACCAGAAGTTGGTCCAATAAAAGACATTACCTCACTTACAAATATAAGAAGCAATTTAGCAAATCTTTATTGCCATCAGAAAAGGGTGGGCATTGTGGATGGGCATTGTGGGTTGTCCCTTACATATATACAATAACAAGAAGTGAAATAACTGTCTCCTTGGCAATCAGTCTCTCCACAGTTTAAGCTATTACTAGCTTTCCAACAAAGCCCAAGTCTGAACTCAGCTCCAAATTTGCCAAAAGGTATGTACTAATGCCCCAATTCAGGAAAACACTTAAGTACATGCTTAACTTTAAGCATATGAATAACCCCATCAATATTCAGCAAAACACTTACACATGCCTGCCTGTAAACTTAAGTTATTTGCTTTAAGACATTTATTTACATCCTTTGATGAATCAGAATGGATTTAAGAATATGCTTAAAATAAGTATTTAACTACTGAAGTGGTTCGTTGAATCAGGAACTATGTGATTTGATAAAACATCTTGCTTCCCACTTAATATAAATAATTTAATTCTTTGTTTAGAAACAGGGAGTACCTTTGGAGAAATATAGACCTGACACCAAGGAATAGCCTGGCCCAACACTTAACAACTTGGTATGCTTTGGATTGACCTAACATTTCAGAGCTCAATTCTGCCAATGTCTAGAAAATGCCTGTTGTGCACATAACCATGTCATCCTCACACAAATATTAAGCACAGCCATCCCAGTACACAAAGCAATCCTCCATGAACACTATTAACAGTTCCATGTGCAACTATGTTCTCCACTTTTGTACCTGCTCCCACTAAAATCAGTGGAATCTATTCCACTGATTTCAATGACAGCAGGATTGTGCATTAAATAGTGAAATACAGCATCAGTGGTATAACAAAATCACCTGGCTTAATTCAAGTAAAGGCACCCATATTTTTCAAATCATTTACCCTCTATCAAGTCAGACAGCAAGGCCCAGAACCACAAAGCTTTTTAATCTCCTAACTTCCATTGATTTCAAGTGCCTAATTTGAATTTATTGCAACAAAAAGAAGGGACGTTCTTACACTTAAGTTGCTGATGCGTTCTCACTAGAGTGAGCAGCAGAGTTTGACGAGTATTCAAATTACTTTTGAATACTTTATCATCTCCCTAATATAGCAATTTAAATAGGCAGAGCAAAGGAATTCAATACTCATTGCTTAAATAAAACAGAATTTTGAATTAGTGATCATACTGGATCTTGAGCAGTTTACTTAGCTTTATAGTAATACAATATCCTTAAGGAAGGATACCACTCAGCTGGAATATAAATCAGTTTTGTAAGCTGCAGTTTTCCCCAATGCAAATGATCACTGCTACATATTTTTACTAGCTATCCTTGTAAACTGAGGATAACTTATCTGCCACAATGGTTAGCTCTCAAGGCTAATGAGATACCAATGTGTGTCACAAATAAGAATTACCAAAAAGGTATGAGAGGGATCTGAATAAAGTTAGTGCTGCATGTGTTGGCTTTGAGCTGATTCACAGTCCCATTTTCTTTTCATTTTTTGTACCTAAATGAAGATAATTAATTAGTAAAAAACATACAGGAATAACATGAAGGCATGAAAGGCTGCCACATAGCAAGGACACACGCTCATATCTAGTTTAGTCAATGTCACTCTCTAAGCACAGGTATTGAATAAGCAATTCTTAAGCCCTGCCAGACTTTATAAAATGTAAATAACCTTGAACAAATTCTCCTCCACTCTGGCACTTTGAAAGGATTCTACTGCAGCAAAAAACAAACAAACAAACAAACCACAGATCCAAATATGCTATTGACATCAGGGTTCACCCATTACAGTGGACCACCAGGTCTGCAATAGTTAAGGTTTAGACCATTAATCTTTTAGTGACATTTTTAGAGTACTGAAACAAACACAAAATGTCAACATAGAGGACTCTTTCATCAATTCAAAAAGTGAAAATTAAGGGGGAAATGTCCATTTAAAAAAAATAGCTATAAATAGCGATCATTTGTTAATAATATTCAAAAACAGGACTTATTAAGATGGGCAGAAAGGATGGTCCCATTGGAAAAGCAAAGATGTTGCTACTAATCCTTGTAATTAATGCCAAGTCATTACAGTGACAGGTACACCAGAACTACTGATAGGCAGATACCTCTCTTTGAAATATAGAATCATAGAATATCAGGGTTGGAAGGCACCTCAGGAGGTCATCTAGTCCAACCCCCTGCTCAAAGCAGGACCAATTCCCAACTAAATCATCCCAGCCAGGGCTTTGTCAAGCCGGGCCTTAAAAACCTCCAAGGAAGGAGATCCCACCACCTCCCTAGGTAAAGCATTCCAGTGCTTCACCACCCTCCTAGTGAAATAGTGTTTCTTAATATCGAACCTAGACCTCCCCCACTGCAACTTGAGACCATTGCTCCTTGTTCTGTCAACTGCCATCACTGAGAACAGCCGAGCTCCATCCTCTTTGGAACCCCCCCTCAGGTAGTTGAAAGCAGCTATCAAATCCCCCCTCATTCTTCTCTTCTGGAGACTAAACAATACCAGTTCCTTCAGCCTCTCCTCATAAGTCATGTGCTCCAGACCCCTAATCATTTTTGTTGCCCTCCGCTGGACTCTTTCCAATATTTCCACATCCTTCTTGTAGTGTGGGGCCCAAAACTGGACACAGTACTCCAGATGAGGCCTCACCAATGTCGCATAAAGGGGAACGATCACGTCCCTCGATCTGCTGGCAATGCCCCTCCTTATACAGCCCAAAATGCCATTAGCCTTCTTGGCAACAAGAGCACACTGTTGACTCATATCCAGCTTCTCGTCCACTGTGACCCCTAGGTCCTTTTCTGCAGAACTGCTACCTAGCCATTCGGTTCCTAGTCTGTAGCAGTGCATAGGATTCTTCCGTCCTAAGTGCAGGACTCTGCACTTGTCCTTGTTGAACCTCATCAGGTTTCTTTTGGCCCAATCCTCCAATTTATCTAGGTCCCTCTGTATCTGATCCCTACCCTCCAGCGTATCTACCACACCTCCCAGTTTAGTGTCATCTGCAAACTTGCTGAGAGTGCAGTCCACACCATCCTCCAGATCATTAATGAAGATATTAAACAAAACCGGCCCCAGGACCGACCCTTGGGGCACTCCGCTTGAAACCGGCTGCCAACTAGACATGGAGCCGTTGATCACTACCCGTTGAGCCCGACGATCTAGCCAGCTTTCTATCCACCTTACAGTCCATTCATCCAGCCCATACTTCTTTAACTTGGTGGCAAGAATACTGTGGGAGACCGTATCAAAAGCTTTGCTAAAGTCAAGGAATAACACATCCACTGCTTTCCCCTCATCCACAGAGCCAGTTATCTCATCATAGAAGGCAATTAGGTTAGTCAGGCACGACTTCCCCTTGGTGAATCCATGCTGACTGTTCCTGATCACTTTCCTCTCCTCTAAGTGTTTCATAATTGATTCCTTGAGGACCTGCTCCATGATTTTTCCAGGATTTTTATAGGTTGCCTTGTGTGAGCAATTTAGGTATAGTGCTACAGAATTGCAAAGCAGCTCAGTGTTTCTAACCTAATGTCTGAAGACAAGTCAATTAAAACAGAGATAGTATGAGACTGGAGTGTTGTATAGATATTGCACAGCATAAAATGAAGAAAGATTTAAAATAATAAGGAAACAATCTATTTTATTACCATTTCTTTGTTGCTCAGTGTTAAACTTGTTGTTCTTTCATTGCATTTTCTATAGCATCTATCATTATTTTCTTTACTTAAGCAACATTTTTGCTGTCACTGGCTGTCTTTGTTACCCAACAGATATCTGGATAATTATAATCTATCTAGTACAATGTCTTCAACTTAAAGAGTTGGTCCTGATACACTGCAATAGCTTCCCAAAATCATTTTGTCCTTGATGTTTGTATCTTAAACCCAAAAATTCTTCAATCACATTCCATTCTCAAATTATAACTCTGGCACTAGGAATACTTTTGATAAAAAGTGTAACCTTTTTACTATTACTTCCTTTCTACCATTTCTATAGTGATTATTATATCCATATATGTTGATGATACAGTTATGATAATCTACTAACTAAGCTGCCATTATTCAAGCAAGACCATTATTTTAACCTTGTAATGTATCTTCTTGCTCTTTGTGTTTGTTTCCTTCCTCACTGAAGTTGTGTTTAAACATTAAAATATTATTTTTCCTTTTGTTCATCATCATCCTTTAGTTCAGAAAATTTCTGTTTCTGCTTCACTTTTCTCCTTAATTTAAAGACCACTTAACAAGATCTGCCAGTTTTGCAAGAATGAGGTCAGTACCCCCTTTTTCAAAAACACAGCTAATGTAGTCCAAAGAAGTTTTCATCCAGTACTTTGGAAATTTGGTCTCCAAGTTTGCCACTTGAACTTGGCACTAGATCTTGAAAAGATGGCCTGTATTAGTCCGATCTTAACTTCTCTTCTCAGGTCCCTGAAATGTATGTATTTATTTACTATCATTTGGTATCTAATTGCTTTGGAATCAAAGCATGCTCATATGAGAAGTTCCTTTGCTTATGTAATTTGTCTAATCTATCCCAGTACTTATAAGGCCACCATCTCCATAATATCTGAGTACCTAATGTCACCTCTTGTTCCCACAGGATCCTTAATCAAAGGGATGGAAATCAGCATGTGTGAGGATTTCTGAATTCCTTATTGCTTGCTTTGTTATCCTATTCCATTACCCAGGTATATAAGCAATACATAGCCTCAGCATTCTAAAGCTACTGGGTCTACCAAGGGAAAAGGAAGAAAGTTATCTTTTCACTCCATTCTAGCTTTAATTGAGTCTGCAATCTATCAGAGGGGGAATTGTTGGCCTGCCACACCAGCATAGGATTATTTCAGTTGAAAGGTGCCAACATTTTGCAACATAAGGCCAGGATGGATTATGTTTTTGTTACCGAAATGTCGGGTCCGCCTAGCTGAGAGCCAATAACAGCCAGACAGGGATAAGGAAAAGGTTGCTTTATTCTGCAGAAGAAAGGAGAGCTTTGCACCTTGGTACAAAAACTCTGTCTTACACACATTTTACAGATCCTTTATACACATTCAGACAAAGGCCCTTGCCGTGTTAACACTTGATTGGTGGTTGCCAGACCCGTGCTTCTGCTATCTGGTCAGTGAAAACCGGCTTGGAGCTAGTTCCCTCTGCCTCAAGGCAGAGGAGAGAAGACAGTTCAAAAGTTCAGGCTACTGTGTAGTGAGGTATCTGCTTCCCCCTAATGGTCACTGGTTGACCTAAAGGCTGCTAGCTGTTAAAGGGGGTCACTAATAACTTTCATATTTTCAACAGGATCAAACCCTGGCATAGACAAGGCAATACAAATATGTAGAAAATAAGCATTAAAGAGCCTGGCACCTTCCCATGTGGTAGTGCTGATGAACTGTGTGTCATTTCAATCATATGTTTCAGTTTTACTTACATAGCAGTCTGATGTGCAATATAACAATAAAGACAATATCAGGTGCCCAATTCAGCTAATTGTATATAATATAGTGTGATCAGAGATGTGCTTCCACACTCAATCCAGATGCTCCTAAACTTTGGAAAAGTCTGTCAATTTGAGAACATCTTTATTGTGGGTCAGACTGGAACACTAAATCCCAAACTCTTGAACTTTAAGGGAGTTTGGATTCAGAGGTGAACCCAGATCCAATCTCTGTGACTCAGGTTCATTTCTAATTACAACATACAACCCAATCAAGCTAATAAATGTTCATTTGCTATTTCTGTCATTCACAAACCCAAGTTTCCTGGCTGAGAACAAGCAGTAGTAAACTTATAGTTTACATATTTCCCTGCAGTCACTGCTGGATAGGGACATATATTGAGGTTTGTTTAGTATTTTAGCCTTTAAATGAGGAGGTTGAGAAGTAAGCCTGATAGAGGTAGAGTAGGAAGCAGCCCAAGGAAATAGTTACAAGGTCTTGGTGGCTGATTGTAGGTTCCCTGGGCTGGAACCCAGAGTAGTCAGTGGGCCTAGGTTCCCCTACCAGCCATTGGGGAAATGACAGTTTGAAATTGGAGGACTGCTAGGAATGATAGCCGGATAGTGGAAATGATACCCCTGAAGGGGAAAACTATACAGTAACCTGGCAAAAGGACCAAGCAATGAAGAGGGAGCATCCTAACACACAAAAAGGATGCACTGCAACTCCTGGAGTGTGAGAGGGGCTGCAACGCAAGTGAGAGACAGAAGGGGGCATCAGACCAAGCAGAGCTAATCCCTAGACACAGCCATGAGGGGACAACCCAATGGTGAGTAGCACCCTGTGACACTTCCTATAAAGGAGAAAAGTAATTCTTTCTTCGATTTAGGGTATGTGATAGAGAGAAGGTGGAGGGAGGAGAGAAAAAGGAAGGGATGTGGGAAAGGAGCTTCATATTTTAGGCCACTGCCATAAAAGTAAATTTATGTTCTTATATATTGAAACATCAATATACTGCAACATCATTATAATCTTCTGTAACTTATGCTGCAAGCAGGGAACCTGAAAATAAAATTCACAATAACTCATCAAAGTCACTGTTGAAAGAAAACTGGTTTAAATCCTTCAAAAAAGTCAGAGGACATCAAAGGTATAGGCAGAGAAACAGGAAGGATAAAATATTCATGTTTTCATTCTGCCTTAAACTGTGGAAAAACTGAGAAGCAATATATATTTTCCCAGAATAAGATACACACACCATCCACTTAAACTCCACAAATCTATTGAAATAAATTCCTGTCTGGAAAGATTATAAAATAATGAATAGCTGTCAGCTGGAAAAACTAGAAGATAATGAATGAAAATCATTTTTTGTTCAACTAACCTTAGCTGTAAAGACAGCTTGATGACTTAATTGAGATTATGATAACTTTCTATTTGACAGGTTGACACCACTAAAGGATCTCTTACTGAATAACTAATGAGCACAGTAAATAGATTCTAGCTAAAGTGTGTTTTGGTACATATGTAATACTGGGCTTTTTAATCACTAGTAGTCTTGCTGCAAATTTTATTTAATAGTTATTATTAGCTGTTATAAAATATATTATTAAGATAGATAAAATAATATTTTTCCTGGTAGTTAGGATGTTGTCATGTATGCAAAACCATACAATGGTGAGTTCTAATTTGGAAATGCGGTCAGAAAGCTTTTGGAGCTTAAATGTTTGAGTCATTTTAGTGGACTATTTAGTGAAGTTTGTCACCTTTTAGCAAGATCTATTTATAATTTAGCAAGTTTTGAACAATTCCCGTAGTTAGAAACAGGCACTATACCACTGCCATAAAGGCCTTGAGTTCCCAGCATCCCTTATTGTCATGTCAAAAGACGGTTAGCATATAGGCAAGACTCCCATGAAGTTTTGCAAATTAATGCTAAGAGACAATAAAGAATTACTAGCAGGTAGATTTTATTTGCTTATAGAGTGAAAACATATTTCTAAAGATCATAACCTATTTTTACAGCTTTGCAAGGTTGTCCTTGTGCTTGCAATGAAGTTCCAACTTTTTGGGTCTATACGGGGAAACATAGCTTATCTCACAGGTGCACAGAAAATGTTGACCACAAAGGTCACATTAATGTCTGATTGCATAACATATCCAGCCACAGAGGGCAAAATAAAATGATTGTTTGAGACTCTTGTTTTGAAACCATGCTAAGCTCTTATTCAATAGGTCAAAGTTGTTATGATTCTTTGTAACTAGAATTTTACAGTATGATGGCACAAATTCCATAACAAGTTGACGTTTGATAATAGTTGGACAATGCAAAATTATTCAGCTAACCGCAAATTATAACATAAGGTAAACAAGTGATGTATAAAAACTCATGAAAATTGTAACAATTTGAACCTCTGCAAGAGGATATACCTGGCACCCAAATCATTATGCATTACCTTTCAATTTGTGCTAACTAGTCTGAGATGAATAAACCAGTTGAGCCTGACCTTTTGATGTCTTCTTGATCAATAATCTAAATAGAACACATTAATACACATATATACCTGCACATTGCAAAACAGGTATTGCTTGCTCAATTTATGTATAGATAGGACAATCATTGTATTTTCTCACCATCTAGCAGCTATAAAAGATTAGGAATGACTTCAAATCTGAGCTACCATTCTTAGAGTTCAGTTGAAGTGAGCCATAGCTGCAATGGGTAACAGATTTTACTGTGGATTAGATGATTGCAAGTTTAATTCCTGCCTAGTTTGGCTCTCTTTTTTTGTGAGTGTGATGGGGTGACAAAAGGTTTAAAGTGGAATTCGGGTCAGTGTTTGGACAGTTTGAAGCTGAAGCTAGCGTGCAAAGTAGGCTACCCTGGGCTGGAAGACTCAGTTGTTTTGCTATTTTCTGTTTGTCTTTAAGTGAAGAACTTTGAGTGCCCTGCAACTTGTTCATCTCTTTCATCTCACTTTGGCTGGAGGGTCGGGTCATGCCAATGACCAAAATAGGACAAAGAAGATGTTCAGGGAAACTGAGGCACAGTTGTAGCAATGCCACATACAGCCAGCAAGGGAAATAGTGCAGTGGCAACTTTCTCACAGAGAGAATGGATGGCTAGTCTTGTGGCTAAGATACAGAACTGGAAACTAGGATTTTACTCTTTGTTCTGCCATGCACTTCCATTGTTGATTTAATGTAATTATTTAGGGCCAGATTTTCAAAATTAGGAGCATCCATTTTTGCTGAGGAGCAGGTGAAGCAACAACCACTCTCCTTCCCCTTGAGATGATAAAATTCCAGGTTTAGCCAGGACCAGCTGTGGGCATCACACTAGCTGTTCCTTTTTAGAGGGGGGGCTGCGAAGGAATTTTTCCCTTATCACCGTATTGGCCTAGGTGGAGTTGGGGTTTTTTCACCTTCCCCACAGTGGGTTCGGGGAGGGCTTCTTTAGGGTTTGGAGTGAAGGGAGTTATTCTGTATGTCACAACTCATTATGTGAATGTGGGGCGGATGTCCAGTGCAGCTACTCCATAGGGAAGGGATACAGTGACCGGATAAACAGCTTGGTAAAGGACT
The DNA here is from genome assembly GCF_028017835.1 of Emys orbicularis. Classification (NCBI taxonomy): domain Eukaryota; kingdom Metazoa; phylum Chordata; order Testudines; family Emydidae; genus Emys; species Emys orbicularis. The sequence continues at coordinate 31,380,532 of NC_088684.1, forward strand.
AAAAAAGAAGGTGTTGTTTAAAGGAGTGGAGTGAGGGGGAAGGGCAGTTCGGGGCTCCTGTGACTGATATGGCAGGGAGCAAAACCCCGTTTCTTACAGCCCACCTTAACCCTTGTTCGGGGTTGGGGGGTAAGGTTCCAGCAATGGGTTGGCTGGGGGATCTGGTTGGAAAAAATGGGGACTGGCTGAAGCCCCCCAGGTAGTTATTGAATGAACATGGGGTTATCTGCACTGTACACATTTATCTGCTGTGTAGTCCCAGACATCTAACAATAAAGTTGTGGCCTGATTAAAACCATATAAAGTGTCTCCTGTCCTTCTTTCGGTATAGCCAGTCAACCAAGGTAGCTACATTTTGCACTGTGACCTTACCAGTTTTTATTCATTTCTCTGTAATCTAACTCTCAAGCTTAATTTGATTACCATTTCTATTTTAATCCTCTTCCAAGAAGCGTACATTATCACCCCTTTAGTTCATGTCCTGGCTCCTTATCCAATTGCAGGATCAAAGGCTTTCACTTTTCCTTCATGTTAAATTTGCGCTCCATTAAATCAGATTATTTTATCAAGGAACAGATAAACTTTTGACACTTGCAGCCCCCACCCTTTTCTTTCCTTTTGATCTTTCTTCAAGTACTGACTCATACATTTCTCATGTTTCCAACAAACTTGTACTGTTTCTTCAAAGAACCAAAGATAATAGGGAGGGAGAGGGTTGTTTATGACTACAGACAAAATACCAAGATACAGTTTCTTATTTTAATCATTAGAATAGGAGCTAATATTCATCATTTATTAACCACATGAATCTATATTGTACACATCTTTATAACAAGACAGAGGCATAAGACCCTAACTTCTTTCTTACTTATACATGATTCCAGACATATCCAGAGCATTGCTAAATTCATACTAATATTTCCATTAATTAAATAAATGTTTTCTTCTGGAATAAAAACTGGGTAAGTGATAAATGAATGGTTTTGTCCATGCTTTTTTTATATGACTGTCCTTTTCACAGTAGTGAATCTGGTCCTGTATCTCCAGTCCTGAAACAGGCCTGCTTCTCGTGGGGTGGGAAAAGGCAGCAAGACTGAGCAGATCTTGCACTTTCCAAAGTGCAGGTGCTGCTATGCGTGTGGTCTTTGTACAGCCACACAGTGGGGAAAGCATCGTGTGCCAAGCCAGGACAATTCACTTTGTCTTCTGCATGCAGCTCACCTCACATAATTTACATTTTAGTATATTACATGTTTAAAACTTTAATGTAAATCTATTTATTTTATTTATAACAATTTTAGAAGATGCCTAAACAGGTGAATCAAAGTGGTGAAAAAAAAATGCAAAGGATTTGCAAAAAGCCTGTTTTGCCAATTTTGCCCAATTGTATCCACCATATGCAAATCTAATACAGGAATTGCGTATCTATCCTAACTGTTCCAGTATGATAGAACTGTTTTCTTAGCTCATTTTCAGATAAGGGCCAATATACTCAGTTTTCCAGAACTAAAATTAATAGCTGAGGTCACATTAAGAGCAAGATCTTGAAAAGCTTTACTTACACAAATCATCCTCATGTGAATAAAACTTTGAAGGACTTGGTCTTAAATTAGGTGCTGTGCTACCCAATAGACAAAATGCATTTTGGTCCTAGTTTATTTTTCCTTTCACCAAAAATAAACTCCAATTTTTAATTAGTAGGCAAGTTAGTCATCTGATGTAAATCGGTGTAGCTACATTGACTCTCTATGCCAATTTACATGTCATGATGATCTTACTTATTATATTGTTCTTGGAAATTAACGTTGAGTCTTTATTATAAAACTCTGAGGACTCAAAATTTGAAAGAAGGGCATGGGACATGTTAAGAATAAAGCCAGGCCACCTGTCATGGCAGGTCTGTCATAGAGCAGCTGGAGGAACCCGCAAAAGGGCCGACCACAAGTTCCCTTAGAGAGGGGGAAAGTATGGGATTTAGCATAGAGGACAGGCAAGGAGCAGTCCAGAATAGACCAGGATAGCGAAAACTTGTTCATGTTGTAAGTGACATCTGATGACGCAGGAAGGATTCAGATAATGAAACTCTGCAGAAAAACATACCTCCAAAAATAACTGCTAATGGCCAGACTTTGATGCTCTTTTCTACTTTCAGTAGTACATTACTCCATGGGGTGACTCAAGGACTTAAATACTGCTTGTTGTTCACAAGGTCTACCACACACATTAATTTTAAATCACATTTCTGTGGACCAATCATCCAGATACTAGAAAATAAAATAAAAAAGTATTTCCTTTTAACATAGATTTTTGAGAAAAGCACATTTTCTCTCCCTCCGTTGTCTTCAGTCTGGGCCACTGAGCTACAGCTTGTCATGTTGAGTGTTACCAGTCATGTCACATTATGTCATGAACTGGGAATGATACAATGGCATATGTCACAGTATAAAAACACCCTGGCTTATAAGATTTGCAAGGGGACTTATCACCACCTTTACCCTTAAAATCAAGGTGGAAAGAGACAGTGTGCAAAAAGAAATAACAGTTCTGAAGTGACTTTTTATAGAATCCATTCCCAGCAGTAATAGGATGCTGTTTAGCTCTCAGATTCTCTCTGCGTTTCATTAAAATGTCTGTGTCACCTGAGAGGAGCCTATGTTTATTCTGCAACCCTATAAAGAGACTACAACAGACCCTCTCAGCCTGGCACACTTCTTCTTCCTTGAACTTTAATATTTTCAGACTATCTTTCTGCTTTTTCTTAAATTAAATAAAGCACATTGGGGAAGAAACAATTTTCTTACCAGATTGAACATTTCTACTCTGTTCCTTTGGATGGAAATCACAGCACACAGCTGCTAAGCTGGGAAAGACTTCTTTCTAGCAGCACCATCTGACTTATTGGCAGACTCCTCAGGCAGTTTGTGTTGGCAACTTTGGAACTACTTCTGCGTCAGTCACAGGTTATACAGCTGATACCTTTCGTTGTCTTTATGCTCCATGTCATATTCCTGTATCAGATATGGACTGACTACAGAACTTACTTATACACACCAGATGTGTTCACAAGATCCTTTAATGCTCTCCCAGGTATGGCTGAGTTTAGCTTAAATAAGGTCTTTTACACATAGTGCTACCTAGTGGCTGAACAGTATAATACAGTTTAGCATTCCTTTACATCTCCCCCTTTAAGTTCTACATTCCTACCATTTACAATATTTATACTAATACACTGTCTTTGAAGTTCAGTATCTATCAGTTTGTTAAGTGTCTCTGAATTGTATTGGTTTTCTTATTACATTAAAAGAGTGTGTAACAACATGGTCATCCACCTGTCCATTATTTGCAACGACTGGCTGGGGTCAGTTTGGAATCCTTGAGTCTTCTTTCTTTCTGCATCTGCCATCTGCAGAGTTTGCTCTGATTTTTTCTTTCTGAGAAAAGAAACTATAGATGGTGACGGTTTCTGTGGAACACTCTACTATCGGTGTCAATCACATATTATTTGGGCACTGAATTATTTTTCTTTACAACATCTGGAGTTTTCCATCCTTTTCTCCTGCCAATTTGAGATGAACACAATCACCAGATTCTAGGCCTGGCAGTTCTCTGAGTGATGTCTGTTGTAAAACTGTTTGTAGGATCTTTTAGGCTTTTTGTCCAGTTTAGTTACTCTCTTCATGTCTGGCCATTCTGGAAATAGGTCCTTCTTTTCCAAAGTCAGAACAGTAGTTCTGAGTTGTCTTCCCATCAGGAGTTATGCTTGACTCTATCCAGTAGCAACTGTCAGTGTTGATCTATAACTCAAAAATGTAAGAAATGGATATTCTTGCTGTAGGATTTTCTTAGCTGTCTTTACAGCTCTCTCAGACTCTCCATTCTCTTGTGGGTAATGTGATCTGCTAGTAATATGATCAAAATAATATTTCATTAAGAATGACAAATTCTGCTGCAGTAAGTTGTGGTCCGTTGTCCATCACTAGTTCTGGAATGCTGAAGAGAGCAAAAGTGCATTTTTTTTTATAATACTGTGACATGTTATGTCTTTCAAGTACATTATTTCTATATACCTGGAAAAATAATTTGCATAAAGCTGCAGCTAGTTTCTTCCAAAGTCTCTCTGGAAGTGTTTGTACTCTGTATGGTTCAGGACTATCTCTTAAGTTGATTTGTAGTAGATCTCCTTTCCAATATCATCAAATCCTCTGTGGAGTTCTTCCAACTTTCTCGCCCAATCTGGCTAACATGCTGCAGCTTAGAAGGTTGTTGGGTTTTGATCCTTTGATCACATGCACTCTGAATGCATAGCTGTTATCTTTGTAGGTTATTTCTGTGGTGAACTGACCCATACAGTTCAGGATACCTGCAGGGCTAGTCAGAGCTATGTCAGATGACTTCAGCTCTGGAGTAGGGAAGTTGTAAGTGATTGTAAATCCCTTTTGAAATGACTGTGATATCAGCTCCTGAGTCAATTTTAAAGTCAATAGTCTTGCCATGAATATTCAGTTTTGCTTTCAAGGAAGTCTTTATGTTGTCAGAAGTGATAGATCCCAGAAACAATGCCTCATGATTGTTTGTAATATGAGTCAACTCCTTGACTGGTTTGGTGCAGCAAAGTGCTGCAAAATATCCATATTTCATGTATGTTTTACACCATGCACCTTGTGCTGGACATGCATCATATCTTGGAATATGACTTTTTCCACACCTTGTGCATGTAGGCTAGAATGTGCCTCTCTTAGCCTGGGAGATCTCTCTCCTTGCCTCAGGGGTTTTATGATGATGACTTCTAACACTCCAGTGTCTGTTTATAGCTTCTAAACTATTTTCAGGTTTTTCAAGTTACTCCTGTCTTTTGGTTCTGTGGTTTCACTAATTCTGACGACTTCACTCTCTGTATAGCTGTGGGTAGGATAAAATCTCTATTCAAATTGTAGCTCCTGTCAAAGGTTTTTATCTGTTAACCCAATAGCTAGCCTGTCTCTGATATTTTCATGTTTTGCATTCCCCAAATCAAACTTTTCAGCCAATGTGTACTGAGCTCTTACAAAACATTCAACATTCCCCCCGATTCTTGAATTATCTGGCAAAATCACATTCTTTCATAAGCCCAGGGCCGGCACTTCCATTTAGGTGACCTAGGCGGTTGCCTAGGGCACCAGGATTTGGGGGGGGTGGCATTTTGCCGCCGTTGGCAGCAATTTGGTGGCGGGGGGTCCTTCCGCGCTCTGGGACCCGCCGCCGAAGTGCCCCAAAGACCGGGAGCGCGGAAGGACCCCCCGCCACCAAATTGCTGCCAACGACCGGGAGCGTGGAAGGACCCCGGCCTAGGGCGCCAAAAACCATGGCCCCACTCCTGCATAAGCCACATTTCTATGAGGTATAAAGTATACATCAAACATAGCCAGAACCCTTTCATAGTCATCTTTGTGACTATCTTCAGTAAAGTCAAAGGATTTGAAGGTATGCTTTGCTTGCTTCCCCACATCATAAATTAAAGATGATACCTGCATATCTCCAGTTTCCTTGTGCAGCTTTGTAGCAATGAGAAATGTTGCAAAATATTGTTTCCAGTCTTTCCATTCTGAATGCTTCTCAAAGGTGAAGTTCTCGGGAGATTGCAAAGTGGTACATTGAGATCCTGTAACCTTTGTAGCTTTGTTCCTTCTGTTTGCAACCTTTGTTGCTGTTTTCCTTCTATTTCTGCTCTTAGTTTACTCCTGACATCATGTCATGTTCCTGTACCAGAAGGTCACAGACCTTGCTTACACATCTGATGTATATTCATTATAATATATTTAATGCTCTGGCAGGTATGGGAAAGTTCGTTTCAATATGGTATTTTATACACCGTGCCACTTAGTGCTGGAACAGTATTATACAGTTTAGCATTCCATTACACTCCAGGATTTCATTTTCCTTTGATCTACATATACTTTGTTATATTCAGCCTGTGTTGCAGTTAAAGAGTCTGAATAGCTGAAACTGCTGCAAGTGATCGAGCGTGTTTCTATTCTCTCAAGTAGCCCCTTTTCCTTCTACTTGCTTCAGGTTACAGAAGTTATTTGAATCAATACAATACAAGCTCAACCAATGTTTTTGTCTGCAGTTGAAATCATGGTGTTATGGAATGGTGCAACTTTATAGCAATATGTGGGTCATTATATTTGGAGATATACCTATCTCATAGAGCTGGAAGGGACCCCAAAAGGTCATTGAGTCCAGCCCCCTGCCTTTACTAGCAGGACCAAGTACTGATTTTGCCCCAGACCCCTAAGTGGCCCCTTCAAGGATTGAACTCACAACCCTGGGTTTAGCAGGCCAATGCTCAAACCACTGAGCTGTCCCTCCTCATACACCTGCTGGCTGTACAAGAGAACCCAGTGCCATCTCAGGAGTTTCCACATCAAGATCAGTTTTCTTTGCAGTACAGTTGAAGGAGAAATTCTGCTAGATTATCCATTCTACCATGTCTATGACAGCTTTTCTTCAAAAATCCCAAACAGGCAATAATATCAACACTAAGCTAGAAGGCACCCAGAGTCATAAGAGCTCAAGTGTATCTAGCTTGGGTATCACAATGCTATTAGTATGGACTTGCCATCTGCAAACAAACCTCCTCTGGCAGAAGCCACGGAACTTGAACTCCCAGCCTTTAGCTTCAAAAGTACAAGACAATTCCAAATGACGTTAAAGGAGTTGTGGGTGTTTGCCACTCTTGGGAAATCAGAACTTTACAGTGGGGATTCTTATAACGGAGACATCCAAAATGAGGACTTTTTTTTTATTTTGGATGGGAAGAAGAGTAGAGATGAACCTCAAAGTTTTTATATGGATCCATATCTCTATGCAGAAGGTTTCTATCCCTCCTCTGTAAGTAACGGTGGATGTTTTTATTACCCATATACATTTCTAATCCTTTTCTGAATCTTACTGACCTCTTGGTCTAACTTGAGTTCTACTTCTGGATTGGCCACTGACCTGTTGTGTGACCATGGGCAAAGTCACTTTTCTTCTCTGTGCCTCTCTTTCTCCTCCCATCCTTTTCCCATTTTGTCTACTTAAATAGTATCTTAGCATGTGTGTATGTACAGTGCCTAGCACAAGGGGACCACCTCTCAGCTATGGCTTCTACTGCTACTGTAATATTACTCAGATTTATTAGGAATAATGTACCAAATTATCTCCTTTTATCAGTCTTAAATTTGGCACATCTCAGTTGTGCTGGATGCCCATTTGTTCTTCTATTGTGAAAAGAGTAAATAGGAATGCCCAACATACCCCTTTCATGTACTCCCTCCCCCAAACATCTATTCTCTAAAGTAAACTGTCACCCTCTTTTCAGTGTTGTAGTTGTGTCAGTCAACCACCATGTTTCTCCAATCACATCAACCTCTCATCTATCGACCTGTATCAGTACTTACTGCCACTCTGAAGCAGCAGATCCAATTACCTCATTTTAGCATGCATCATTACAAATAATAATATTGGACATAATTTTGAGGCCTTCTAATATTCCAGCTTCAATATTTGACCCTATGATCTCCTGAAGTAATGAACTCCACAGCCTGACTACATGCTGTGTGAAAATATTATTTCCTTTCAATTACTTTAAATAATTTGCCACTAGCTTCTTGAAATGACTATTGTTCTCTAATTATAGCACAACATCTAAATGAATGATTGATCATTTAATCTACCTTTCTTAATCATAAATATCTCAATTTACTTCCCTCTGTCTATTTCTTCTCCTTCCAATTCTATTTCTACAGTCTCTCTATATACACTAGGTTCCATACTATAAGGATAGTTTCAGGACTTTCCCAAAAATGATCGAATTGTAAGAATTTGTGTGGGTTGTAACATTACTGTCAATCGTGGTCAGAAATGGAGTAGTATACAACTGCAAAACCTTCAGTCTAGCCCTAACTTAGGAATGAGATGAAGTTTACAAAACTTGTTTGTTCCAAGCATGTAAATCCTTACTGTAAGCACAGACAAAGGCATGTTCTAATCTGAAAGGTTACCATATAGCATAGCCAGCATACCTACAGTATTTCAGAGAATGTGTTGAGTGCACAAGAGTTAAATGGGGGGTCATCTGTTTGGATGGCATCTTCACAACTGGCTCAGGTTGGGGGCCATTGAATTGTGGAGGTAAATGCATGGTTACATAGGTGGTGTCGGAGAGAGGGCTTTGGATTTTTCAACCATGGGATGTTGTTCCAGGAAGAAGGATTGCTCGGAAGAGATGGGATCCACCTAACAAAGAGAGGGAAGAGCATCTTCGCAGGCAGGCTTGCAAACCTAGTGAGGAGGTCTTTAAACTAGGGATGGTGACCTAAGCCCAGAGGTAAGTGGGGAAGTGGGGTACTGGGAGGAAACACAAGGAAGAGGGTACAACAGGGGAGTCCTCCTGATTCTTACTGAGAAAGTAGAGCAATCAGCTAGTTATCTTAGGTTCCTGTACACGAACGCAGGAAGCCTGGGAAACAAGCAGGAAGAATTGGAAGTCCTGGCACAGTCAAGGAACTATGGTGTGATTGGAATAACAGAAACTTGGTGGAGTAACTCACATGACTGGAACACTGCCATGAATGGTTATAAACTGCTCAGGAAGGACAGGCAAAGGAGAAAAGGTGGAGGAGTTGCACTGTATGTAAGAGAGCAGTATTACTGCTCAGAGCTCCAGTATGAAACTGGAGAAAAAGTCTGTTGAGAGTCTTTGGGTTAAGTTTAGAGGTTAGAGCAATAAAGGTGATGTCATGGTGGGCATCCGCTATAGACCACCAGACAAGGAGGATGAGGTAGATGAGGCTTTCTTTGGACAGAAGTTTCCAGATCACAGGCCCTGGTTCTAATGTGGAACTTCAATCACCCTGACATCTGCTGGGAAAGCAATACAGCAGTGCACAGACAATCCAGGACATTTTTGGAGAGTGTTGGGGATAACTTCCTGGTGCAAGTGCTGGAGGAAGCAACTAGGAGCCATGCTCCTCTTGACCTGCTGCTCACAAAACAGGGAAGAATTGGTAGGGGAATAGAAGTGGGTGGCAACCTGGGCAGCAGTGACCATGAGATGGTCGAGTTCAGGATCCTGAAAAAAGGGAGAAAGGAGAGCAGCAGAATATGGACCCTGGACTTCTTTGACTCTTTCAAGGAAATGATGGGCAGGATCCCCTGGTAGGCTAATATGAGGGGGAAAGGAGTCCAGGAGAGCTGGCTGTATTTTAAAGAAGCTTTACTGAAAGCGCAGGAAAAAAACATCCCGATGTGCAGATAGAATAGTAAATATGGCAGGCAGCCAATTTGACTTAACAGAGAAATCTTCAGTGAGCTTAAACACTAAAAGGAAGCTCAAAGGAAGTGGAAACTTGGACAGATGACAAGGGAGGAGTATAAAAATATTGCTCGAGCACACAGGGGTGTAATCAGGAAGGCCAAAGCACAACTGGAATTTCAGCTAGCAAGGATGCGAAGGATAACAAGAAGGGTTTCTACAGGTATGTTAGCAAGAAGAAGAAGGTCAGGGAAAGTGTGGGACCCTTACTAAATGGGGGAGGCAACCTAAAGACAGATGATGTGGAAAAAGCTGAAGTACTCAATGCTGTTTTTGCCTTGGTCTTCACAGACAAGGTCAGCTCCCAGACTGCTGCACTGGGCAGCACAGTATGGGGAGGAGGTGAGCAACCCTCAGTGATGAAAGAACAGGTTAAGGACTATTTAGAAAAGCTGGACATGCATAAGTCCATGGGCCGGATCTCATGCATCCGAGGGTGCTGAGGGAGTTGGCTGATGTGATTGCAGAGCCATTGGCCATTATCTTTGAAAACTTGTGGCAATCAGGGGAGGTCCCACACAATTGGAAAAAGGCAAATATAGTGCCCATATTTAAAAAAAGGGAAGAAAGAGAACACGGGGAACTACAGACCAGTTAGCCTCACTTCAGTCCCCAGCAAAATCATGGAGCAGGCCCTCAAGGAATCCATTTTGAAGAACTTGGAGGAGAGGAAGGTGATCAGGAACAGCCAACATGGCTTCACCAAGGGCAAGTCATGCCTGACCAACCTGATTGCCTTCTATGATGAGATAACTGGCTCTGAGGATATGGGGGAAGCGGTGGATGTGATATACCTTGACTTTAGCAAAGCTTTTGATATGGTCTCCCGCAGTATTCTTGCCAGCAAGTTAAAAAAGTATGTATTGGAGGAATGGACTGTAAGGTGAATAGAAGGCTGGCTAGATTGTCAGGCTCAATGGGTAGTGATCAATGGCTGAATGTCTAGTTGGCAACCAGTATGAAGCAGAGTGCTCCAGGGGTCAGTCCTGGCTCTGGTTTTGTTCAACGTCTTCATTAATGATCTGGATGATGGGATGGATTGCACCCTCAGCAAGTTTGCAGATGACACTAAACTGGGAGGAGTGGTAGATACGCTGGAGGGTAGGGATAGGATACAGAGGGACCTAGAGAAATTAGAGGATTGGGCCAAAAGAAATCTGATGAGGTTCAACAAGGACAAGTGCAGAGTCCTGCACTTAGGACGGAAGAATCCCATGCACTGCTAAAGGCTGGGGACCGACTGGCTAAGTGGCAGTTCTTCAAAAAAGGACCTGGGGATTACAGCGGATGAGAAACTGGATATGAGTCAACAATGCACCGTTGTTGCCAAGAAGACTAACGGCATATTGGGCTGCATTAGTAGGAGCATTGCCAGCAGATCAAGGGAAGTGATTATTCCCCTCTATTCGGCACTGGCGATGCCACATCTGGAGTACTGCATCCAGTTTTGGGCCCCTCACTACAGAAAGGATGTGGACAAATTGGAGAGAGTCCAGCGGAGTGCAGTGAAAATGATTAGGGGGCTGGGGCACATGACTTACGTGGAGAGGCTGAGTGAACTGGGCTTATTTAGTCTGCAGAAGAGAAGAGTGAGGGGGGATTTGATAGCAACCTTCAACTACCTGAAGGGGGTAAGATGGAGCTCAGCTGTTCTCAGTGGTGGCAGATGACAGAACAAAAAGCAATGGTCTCAAGTTGAAGTGGGGGAAGTATAGGTTGGATATTAGGAAAAACTATTTCACTAGGAGGGTGGTGAAGCACTGGAATGGGTTACGTAGGGAGGTGGTGGAATCTCCATCCTTAGAGGTTTTTAAGGCTAGGCTTGACAAAGGCCTGGCTGGGATGATTTTGTTAGGGTTGGTCTTGCTTTGAGCAGGGGGTTGGACTAGATGACCTCCTAAGGTCTCTTCCAACCCTAATCTTTTATGTTTCTATGATTCTATGAATTGGAAAAGATTCAAGAGATACAGAGAAACACGTAAGATATGTCAAAGATAATCTGAAAAAATTGCAAAAACATCATTTTGCTTGACGTTAATAAAGAAAATCAAATTACTTCATGAATCAAGCTACTTACTTAAGACATAGTATAGATGCAAACCTTCTGCATCTCTTAAACTTATGTTGTGAGCTACTGAAAATGCAGCTGTGTCCTAAAATGTTTTCTGAGCAGAGATTTTTGTTTGTCAATGTTAAATTGTCATGGACAATTCATTCCAGACTTATCAAGATTTATCAACTCAGTATCTGTATCATTAAGAAAAAATGTGAAATGAGTTTCGACCAAGAGGAAAAAATAAGAATTTTGGAATAAGCAAAAGCAAAACTGCATCATTCCAGCATACTGAAGTTCTTTACACCTACCTTCTTTTTGGTATTAGTAAACAGTGCTTCTCCAGCAGAGGTGAGAGCTGTCATTTCAACCATATATAAATACTCAACATTATCAAAATCATGGTAGAATTATGCCTAATAATCAGAAAAGAGAGAGGGGCATTAGGCATTATTCTGGAGGAAATTAAGTTGTATGTGTATCTATTTGGGGAAAGATTACTTTGATAACTATCAGATACCCCTGACAAAAATATTGCACCAAATTCTCTTCTCATTTACATTGGTAATAAATAAAATATCTCACAGTTCAATTTTCATTGCATATTTGGCCAACTCACATCCTAGGTTTTATTTTCTAGGTTTTATTGACAGTTGCTTGGCATGACCTATATAGCTCACTCATGGATTTTATACTTGTAGTAATGTGGCCATTCCAAACTAATGCTGATAAAACCTTTATTCTACACTGCATGATCATACATTTTCTCACCATATAGAAAATAAATGTATCTATTTGATCTGCAGCTGGTGCTGTAGCAGCAAGACTAACCATCTTCCCCTTCAAACTTTTCATAAATCAAAAGTGAAAACAATGTATGTAAAATGAGTTAATTATTTGCTCCAAAATAATCACTATATTCAACGATTAAGCTATTGCATGTCATCAGTTGTAAGAAGTTCCATAAAAAGTGTCCCATTACGACATCTTAAATTTGTTTTATAGCTTAAAGACATCTACTGAATCCCAAAAACCATGATATGCAAAAATAATTTATTATTCACTAGTAGGCCTTTGGAGCTGTCAGATATGGTTGTAACAATAATATTACTAGCATACTAAAGCTGTTTGTCTGGGACCAAGACTGTCAGATATAAATAAATTTGACAAGCCAATGAAGCCTGTTCAGAATGTCAGCTGCCAATTTTTTTTTACTGTGAACAAACTGTAAAAATCTATCTTGACCTCTTTTTCTGGCATCCATCAAAGCTACATAATCTGACAAAGTGATTTGTTTAGAAAATCCATAATGTATTCTCTAGGAGAAGAAATAAAGATTTAAAGGATTTGAGACAAGATGTCTTCCAATCATTGCACATGTTTAACCTTTAAACAATTTGCTTTTCTTCCTTTAAAAATCTTTAATGTTAGAACACATGTATTTCATACTAAAGCAAAGACAATTAATGCAATTTTAGTTTATTCTGTAGCTGTTTACTGAATTTTATTAGGCTAATGCTTCCATTTAGAAATAGCTATTGATGTTTAGTGACCAAGAATTATTAAAAAATCCCATACTCTGTAGAGACCAAATACTTGACTGTGATCTACAAATGTATTGCAAGAATGATGGCAGTCACTAATTAGTCACAAAGGTGTCCACATGAAATCAATGTTCAGCCAGAAAACCTTCACTCAGAAAAGATTTTGTTAGTTTCCTTTTGTAAAGAAGGGGAATTGTTACTTATTCTTCTAAACAAAGTGTTGGGCCTCATCCTGCAGCTTTTACTCAAGAAAACAGTCCCATTCTCCAGACCCATACACCACCATTCATTTCCCTGGACTGGTTTCTTGGGCAGGAAGTGGGCATAAGAGATGCATGAACTGCCCCCCCCTCCACATTTCCTTCATCAGGCAGAAATAAGAACTCTCCCCATATCCAGGCAAAAAAGAACCACTAGCATGTTCACACCAAAACCTCTTCCAAAATGTATGTGCAGGAAATGCTGTCTATATGAAGCCATATGAAACATGGGACAAAGTGCTAGCCATACACAAATAACATCCAGCACATCTCCAGCACATCAAATATTAACTGGACCCAGTTTGGGCCTTTTCAATGCCCTGTTGAAATGAGCATCAGGATGGAGACCAGCTGGGCAAAACTGAATCCTAGCAATACTAAGCTAATATTGGCAAAGACTTCTTAGCAATTTGAGGGTATTCAGAATAGTGCAAGAATCTCTCGTTGGCCTTAAAGATGCAGGAAATTGTGCAGCACATCCAGTAGCTATATCCCATGGTGAGTAGTACTCTCTCAATCCCTAAAACAGATTATTTTTTTATTTTAGAAATAGTATGTGATCATGTAGTTAAAAACTGTATTGGAATGCACATGCAGATGGGAGCAGCATGAAGATTGGGCATACAATCTTAGCTTTTGCAATTCCTGATTTTCGTTTATACTGTACAGACTTAAAGGGTTTCTCTTTTTAAGCACTTTTTGTATTAAAGATCCTAGATTTTATAAAAAGGGAAAGATAGAAGAAGTTTCAGTTTCTACTATTTTGAAGTTCTTCAGGCTTACAAAAAAAACCCTGGCAATAGTGTATGTAAATTTCACACTCTGGCAATATTTGGCTAGATGTCACCAAAATGACCTGTCCCACTTATCTATGAGGCTCTGTAAGAGAGATGCTGCCATGAATCTATCTTTGGCAGAGCGCCTCCCTTTAGGAGCTAGATGGGGAGCACAAGCATGTAGGCCCCATTGCCTCCACCCCAGCAGGTGCTGCAGTGGAGTGTCTGTCTAGTGGGGCCAATGTTCACCCCTCTAGCTGACGCCTTTTGACTGTTTCTTCCCCACTCAGGGCCCCAGGTGAAACAAACAAAACACTCCACAGTCACTCCACTCCAGCCCGAAGCAGCTTCTTAACCCATTCCATGCTGTTGTGGGGTTTATATACCTATCACAGAGACACTGTTCCAAACACCTTACCAAGACTGCAAGAGTGAACGCCTCCTCTCAGGAACAGCTTTACATCCCTCCCCCCTCACTGTGCAACTCCAAAAAGTGCATCGTAATAGGGGCTATCTCCTGTGATCCTTAGTGACTGGTCCAAAAGGTTATAGGCATCTTCAGTACATTTTTCACTATGCAGATAAATTAGTCACATGCAAGTAAACCTGTATGAGTTTGGGGAGAAAACCCCAAAACACATATACTAAATCCCAAAATGTACTATGTGTGTATATAGTAGCACTGTGCATGTGTCATAACATGGCCAAACTAAAGCCCGTGTTTCACTGTAAATTATTCAGTCCTCTCTCCTAACATTCCATACCTGGCCCTGATTGCTATGGCAGAGATGGGGAAATAGCAGGTGCAGTACACTAGTCATTCCATGTAGGGATTTTTCCCTGTTGCAGCACTGTGCTGTGAATAGACTCTGGTCATCTGTATTAATTGCATATTTCAGCCTGTATCCAATAATGTGATATGTGTTTGATTTCTAAGCGTAATTAAAGTGATTAAGAGGACATACTCATACTCATACACTTTGCAACACTCTTATCCACAAGGGAGACACAATCAGGAGTCCAGTGATTACAACCCATCAAGACTGAATGGGTCTATATGGCCAAACAGCTGAGCAGTCTCCTGGAAAGGCCATGCTGGAGGCTCCAGCTGACTGGGGGGGGAAAGCATATATATCTTCATGGCAATAATGATCTGTTTTTACATAACTATCTCTATGTAAAATCTTGTGGAGCCAAGGTACTGTAGTTTTTACCTCAGTATAGCAAGTCAAGGTCAACCAGAGGTGAAAGTAAGCTGGTCCGGTCCGGTACGGCATACCGGTAAGAAAGTGGCTGCCGGTACACAGCCGACCATACTGGCAGGGCCGCTGATGGTGGGGCGGGGGCAAAAGGGGCAGCTTGCCCTGGGGCCTGTGATTTAAAAGGGCTCGGGGCTCCCAGCAGTGGCCGGACCCCCAGGCTCTTTAAATCACCGCTGGAGCCCCGGGGCTCCTGGCCGCCACCACTGCTACTCCGAGGCTCCAGCAGTGATTTAAAGGGCCCAGGGCACCCGGCCAGCACTGCCGCTACTGCTATCATGCCAGCAACCAGAGCCCTGGGCCCTTTAAATCATCGCTGGAGCTCCGGGTAGCGCAGCCCGGGCAGCACTGAAGGGCTGGCTGGAGGAGTCTGACCCCAGCCCCGCCCCTTCCACCTGAGGCCCTGCTCTTTCCAGAGTCCCAGAGCCACCCCCACCTTGCTCAGGACCCCGGCCACCCTATGTACCGGTAAGTCCCTTAAGTTGCTTTCACCCCTTTTTCAATTTTAAATATTTCAACCAGGCATATTTTTAAGTCTTTCTTTGAAGGATGCCACATGCTTTATCTAGTTTTATGGCAGGGTAAGAAAATTTTAAAGTAATGGCCCTGCCTCCTACCTTCTCAGGGTTATTCCTTCTCATGGTCGTTCATTTCAAATTTTGTCAGCTTCCAAGTCACAAAATAGGGGAGCAGAGAGTTAGGAAAGAGTCATTCGAATAATAAAACAAAACCCTTCTATTTAGGTTATTATACTGCACCCATCAATACTGTATTTATATAAAGGCCAGAGGTTCAAAATCCTGGGCTGGATATCACATGCATCTCAGAGTATATAGCAACTCTTGCATAGGCTAATAGAACAGAGCACTTTGTCAGCACTGTTTTGGCCAGGTCGAGGCTAGCTAAATGGCATGGCCAAAATAATATATATATATAAGGGGAAAACCTGGGTGATTTTTTTTCAGACAAATAGTTTATTTGATGAAAAATGCAGTTTTGAGTCAACCCAAAACTCTTTGACAATTCAACACAAATTTGCTGCGTAGTTTTTTTCAAGCCAGATTCAGAGGGGAATTAGGCACCATTCACAAAACCAAAGGAGGAGGATGTGGTGGCTCTGGCAATTTACATCAGCTGAGGATCTGCCCCGAATATTTTATTCACATGATATTACAAACAAAAACATTATTTATGATACCGTGCACCTACTGACTTTCACCTTAATTATCTCTAATGAAATGGAAACATTCCATTATTCTGATAAAAGCCAACTCTGCTATTCAGGGTAATAATATATAACAAGCACAATATATTACAAGGCCAGATTGGCAGTAGGTCACATAAGAATAGAATAATTCTTCATATCTTTATAGAAAATGAAGGGGAACATTTCTATCTCAAAAGCCCTTGACCTCCTAAGTACATTGGGACTCTTCAGGTTAGCTGCTCAGAAACACAGCGCATTCTGAATAATTTTATCTTAATAAAGGCAAACACAAGGTAATAAAATGTTCCCATTTTTGTGTCTCAGGGTGCCTGCACCTATTAAAATATTACATTACACAAAAAGGAAAAACCACTAAAAAAAGACCTCTACCAACCACCCACGCTGCCCTAAACAAAAAGCCTGAGAGACTAGATGAATCCTTAGCCTGAGCCTTAAAGGTCACTCTTAATGTTCACTCTTCCTGAGTCAAGAGGTAAAATTATGGCTCCACTGAAGCCAATGGCAAAACTCCCTTTAACTTTAGTGGGGCCAGGATTTCTCCCCAGGTCCCTAACTCTTATCATTGAACCACCAGCAATAGATTGATTATGTGAAAGACGTGTTAGTTCAGTTGTCTCAGCTGACTGTAACTGCCATATTGGCTCACAGGGTGAGTAAGAGGCAGTCTCCTACATCTCAAGGCTTCTAGGACTATAAAATGATCAGTCATTACCTTTAATCACTGCTGGAAATGCAGTGAAAGCCAGCACAGTTGTCAATGGATGGATGTAATGTGTTTCCTTTGGCTAATGCCAGTGATATAGATAACCCCAACCCCATATAGATAACAATAATCTGATCTACAAGTAACAAAGGCATGGATCACAGTTGAAAGATGTGGATCAAATGAGAGAAATCCCAGACATCTAATAGATACAGATGGAAAAATCACTCTTATCATCCAAGGTATATGAAACTAAAACAAATAGAAGAAGTCCACGGACACTCCCAAATTTCAAGCTCCTTGGATGAAGGGTCAATCAACCCCCCACCTGTAACAATGCTGAAGTCTCCCTTGACATATCCTCAGAATTCACCTCCAGTGCACTAGCATCACCTTTGTCTTATCTGGATTTGTTGTCAGCCATCTCACTTTCATCCACACTCTATCAGCCAAGCAGTGGGAAAGCAAAGATATTTAAACATCTGTCTCTGATGTAAATTGGGCATTGGGCTGTGCATCATCAGCACATTGTTAGTTACTCAACACGGCTCTCCCCACACAGCTTCCCATATGTGAAGAAAAAAAGGGTGATGAGGAACTTGAGAGAGCCATAGAGAGATACCTTGGACCAGATGATCAGTTTTCCAAATACACCTTCCATGGGACCATACAGGAAAGAAATAACCTAATTAGAGATGTGGGGAGGTTGGAAATTCTAATTCACAAAAGATTTTGAAATTTGGCTTCATTTCAAATCAGAAAAAAAAAATTCTCCACAAATGAAAATTCAGAAATAAAAACATTTAAAATCATCAAAATGTTTGATTTCAACAGAATCTGAATAGTTTGTTTTGATATTATATTATATTATATTATATTATATTATATTATATTATATTATGCAAAATAAAAAAACTAAATGAAAAGTAATTTTAAAGTAAAAAAAATCAAAATGTTTGATTCTGAAAGTGTCTAAAATGAAAATTTTGATATTGCTCAAATTTTTGTTATTCATTTTTGTCCTAAACAATTTTTTGGTAAATTGGCACATTTTCAGGAAGTATTTCAATTTCAATGGAACTGCATTTTCAACAACAACAAAAAGAAGCTCCTTCAAAGTTTTTTCAGTTAGCTCTAAATCTAATGTATAATTTAGCTCTGGCTCACATGTCATCAAGAACTGCAACCAAAAGGCCTGATCTTAAAATGCATTCTGCACACAACTCCCACTGAAATCAATGGGGATGTATTTCACACAAACCCTTCATGCTCAGGCTTACAGAGTGCACTGGCAAAGATAAATTAAAGAAAATTGATGGTTTAGAAGCTATTTTGCCTTTGTTTCAAATACAGAGTAATCGTTCTGTTCTACTATAACAATTTATCTGCTGATGGAGAACTTAATCAGACATTGTACCGGGGGACACAATAACTGCCTTCAAGTATTTGAAGGTATAAACAACAGCAAAAAGGAGGGAATTGTTTAAGGTAATTCAAAAACGGCATTATTACCTAGAAAGGGACGAAAATACGGGAAAGAAAAATATGAGAGAATTTCTTAATGGTTAAGAAGATGAGAATGGCCATACTGGGTCAGACCAAAGGTCCATCTAGCCCAGTATGCTGTCTTTTGACAATGGCCAATGCCAGATGCCCCAGAGGGAATGAACAGAAGAGGTAATCATCAAGTGATCTGTCCCCTGTCGCCCATTCCCAGCTTCTGGCAAATAGAGGTTATGATACTGAGCCAGAAAGGATTACTCAACTAGCAGGCTAAATGACCCAAATTCTACCTTTAAAGACATATTAGAAAAGTATGTAAATGGTAATTAAGGCCATTTCTTATAAATAGCTAACAGAGCCATGTTAGATAGACTAGAGCTTTGAAATGCAAACCTGTATTGTTACAGAATTAGAGGTAAATACTAACAGGTATTCATACGTGTTTATTTGTATCTTATTAGAGGTTAAAAATGTAACCAGACTGTTCATGTCTGTTACTATATTCTATTAATTCAGAGATCAGAAGGGAATATTAACGTTTGGGTGGAACTTGGGTGTAATAATATCATATATGAAAAAATCATATATGATTAACAAGATTTTTAGTAATCCTCATAATATTTGACTTTGCTGTCTGGGTGGGGGCCCACAGGTGGATTGTTATAAGGGAACTGTGTTTTTGGCTTCTGGGTAACCATTAAGATATTGTAGAAACTGTTTTGTTGCTGGCTTGGTGGATCTAATTCTTAGAATAATCACCAGTTTGGGGGATTGTCTGCCGCGTTCTTTGCAGTTTGCCATGATTGAGCAATCTCAGTGTGGCCCCTCCAGGCAACAACAGTCAGAATGGTGAAATTGCCTTGTGAGGAAAGTGGTGAAAGTGCCAGTGGTTGTTTTTCTTTCCTCTCTCTAACTTCTATGATTATATGATTTCTAATCTGTGTAGGAATTTCATCAACAGTGCTACAGATAGTGTACTGTATTCCAACTTCAGTGTATGTTTGTGTGTTTTAATCCCTGGAAAGCCAAGTCAAAGAGATGAGTTTTTTATTTGGGTCTGAATTCAGTGGTTATGGTTATCCTTGTCTAGGGCCAGCTCCTGTGCAAGTTATATCTCCCAGATTCATGAGCCTCACTCTGTTGATTGACATTATTAGGTTTCAGTGAAAATAGCTGTAATGAGAGGTCCTTATTTCAGAAGCAGAGATGATCTCTCATGTAGCTAGCACCAATTTCATAGGGGACTTCAAATGTTTTATCTCAGGGCCTAATTCTACTCTCAAACTAGCCTAAATGTGGAGGAATGTTTCTAGAGTCAATGGAGTTACATGGATGTAAAATCACTGTGAGATCAAGATCAAGATCTGAGATTCCAGTGTTCCCTGATGGAAGGAAGGTCTCCCAAATCTCATTCCAGATGAAGGATCAGGCAGTCAAATCAAGGTACAAACATCGTGGCTCTAATATCTGACAATTTAGCGAATGAACAGGTTCATTCACCTAGTCCTTCCCTTCCATACATGAACTGATTTTAATTCCAAGCTCCCTCTTGGAGTTAATAGTTTACACTTCTGCATTCCTTGCCCAATTTATCTACCATCAACAACTGGCAGTCCAGTGACAATTCTCTCAATTTTTTTATATTCTTATTCTTCTTATTTTTATCCGTACATACACTCCAGTTGTATACTTCCAAAGTTCTTCCTTATAACTGCCCCACATTCACCTGTCCCCATGGAAACTAGAAAAACATGCTTTCTGTTCCTGTAGTGCTCTTTGGGGACAACCTAATGATATTAGCGGATTTTTTACTACAAAAAAGTAGTAGAGCATCTTTCGTATACCTCACAACAGTTTTCAGACACTATTACAAAATAATCCAACTTGTAACAGTCCAGGTCTGTCACAAGGTGCTTCTCATTTCTGACCTCAGTTTCTAAAACATGAAATAATTGGACCTACCAATGTCTAAGTAAAGAGATGAATAGATGCCATCCAGGATTCACCTTTAGCAAATGTATCAGGTAAAAAAAAAAAAATCACGGCACAAGGACTAGAGAGAGAGAAATAACCGGAGTACTTGTGGCACCTTAGAGAGAGAGAGAGAGAGATAAGACTCAGTAGAAAGTTGATTATAGGAATCCTATTTAGAATCTCACCCCCTGTCTTAATATGTGTGTCAGGCAAACCCCCACCTAAATAAAGATACAATAACTCCTCACTTAAAGTCGTCCCGGTTAACGTTGTTTCGTTGTTATGTTGCTGATCAATAAGGGAACATGCTCGTTTAAAGCTGTGCAATGCTCCCTTCTAAAGTCCTTTGGCAGCTGCCTGCTTTGTCCACTGCTTGCAGGAAGAGCAGCCCGTTGCAGCTAGCTGGTGGGGGCTTGTAACCAGGGTGGACCGGCAGCCCCCCCCATCGGCTCCCCCTATCAGCTTCCTGCTCCCCTAAGTTCCCTGTGCAGCAGCCACCCAGCAGGCTATCAATTGCCTGCAGTTCAGCTGTCCCTCCCCCCACTGCCATGTGCTGCTCCTGCTCTCTGCCTTGGAGCTGCTCCCAGAGACTCCTGCTTGCTGTGCAGGGGGAAAAGGGAGAGGGCTAATGTCCCCCCCTGCTCCTGCACCCCACTTACCCCTTCTCCATATAGAGCAGGGAGGGGACACAGACAGAGAGAGACAGAGAGAGCTTGGGGCAGCAGCTGCTGTCTCAACTTCCTGATCTACTTAAAAAGACAATGCACTTAAGAGTGGGTCAGCTTACCTAAAGGGGCAGTGTGCAGCTCTCTCTCACTCCCACACACAAGGTGTGCGTCTGTCTCTGTCTGCTATGCTGTCTCCCCTCCCTCTTGTTCCTGCTGCCTTGTGTGAGAGGCTACATTAACAACAATGTGTTAACCCTTGAGGGCTCAGCCGAGTGCTAGTTCATCATTTAGCAGCAAGGCATTCCCTGGGAAATATCCTTCCCTCTTCCACCCTCTAACTTCACCACCTCAACCAAGCTTCACAATCATCATAGTTGTGAACAGTATTAAATTGTTTGTTTAAAATGTATACTGTGTGTATATCTATATAATATATAGTTTTTTGTCTGGTGAAAAAAATTTCCCTGGAACCTAACCCCCCAACTCCTATTTACATTAATTCTTATGGGGAAATTGGATTCGCTTAACATCGTTTCGCTTAAAGTCGCATTTTTCAGGAATATAATTACAACATTAAGTGAGCAGTTACTGTATATTAATTCCGTAAATATATTTCCATGATATCTGCAATAAGATTTTATATATTTAGTACTGCGGCCTCACAACTTTTGTTTGTGTGTTTACTGAATACAACTTTTTTTAACACTTTACTTTAAATGAATATATAATGTATCTTATAGTTATTAATAGAGCTGGCTGAATACTTAACTGAATAATGTGTAAAAGAATTTCATAATATTTTCATAAATTATTCAGTTTATCATCACCATGGTTATTATTATTGTTCCAATTAGCTGTACTAATTAGTAAAGATGGTTGGAAAATAGAACTAATTTTGGGGAAAAAATTGTAAAATTATTTGATCATTTTTCATCAAAATTTTCTTTTGACGTAAGTTGTCTGACCCCTTCATGTGTCTTAAAATCTTTTCTGAGACTCCTTCTAGTAAGTTATTCTATACTTCTGCTTCCCTTTGCTTTGAGCAATGTTATATGCTGTTGCCCATTTGCTGAGAAGTAGCAGTTTGGGGGACTTTGCGGTTGGTCCTAGTCTATTTATATTCACAAAATAAAACAAAGCTACACACTGGCAATTCCACTTGCAGAAAATCCAGATGCAACTGCACAGGCCTTGTCTTTTTTAGGCTATTTTGCTTTTTTATTTCATAATTCCTACCACTGTTTTCAATGCAGAGCTGTCTGGTGATATTCACAAGAACATAAGAACATATGAATGGCTATACGTGGATCAGACCAAAGGTCCATCTAGTCCAGTACCCTGTCTTCCGACAGTGGCAAATGCCAGGTGCCCCAGAGGGAATGAAAATCATCAGGTGAGCCATTCGCTGTTGCTCATTCCCAGCTTCTGGTAAACAGAGGCTAGGGACACCATCCCGTCTAATAGTCATGGACGGACCTATCCTCCATGAACTTATCTAGTTCTTTTTTGAGCCCTGTTATAGCCTTGGCCTTCACAACATCCCGTGGCAAAGAGTTCCACAGGTTGACTCTGCATTGTGTGAAGAAATACTTGCTTTTGTTTGTTTTAAACCTGCTGCCTATTAATTTCATTTGGTGACCCCTAATTCTTGTGTTATGAGAAGGAGTAAATAGCACTTCCTTGTTTACTTTCTCCACACCAGTCATGATTTTATAGACCTCAATCATATCCCCCCTTAGTCATCTCTTTTCCAAGCTGAAATAGCCTGTTTTACACAGGAAGTCGGACTAGATGATCTAGTGGTCCATTCTGGCTTTAAAAAATTAAGAATCTATGAAACAGGAGTGTAGACGAGACAATACATGTCACTGGCCGTTAAACCACCTCATCATGTAGAGTTGCTTCAAAGAGCACTAAACAACAGTGGGAAAAATACATCTGTCTGTGGAAATCGGTCAACAGCTATGGCTTAGTTGATAGAGCATTGGACTGGAACTCAGCGGACCTGGGCTCTCTTCCTGGCTCTGCTGCTGGATGACCTTGGGCAAGTCACTTAACCTCTGTGTCTTGGTTTCCCCGTCTGTAAAATGGGTACTTATACCTTCTTTAAGATCTACTGATTACAAGTGCTATATAGAATGTAGGTATTATTATTATTCCTGCCACCTATGGAACTGAACTGCTACTTACACATACTCAACTAAAGTTAATGTCCTAAGGGATTACCCTCTCTACAAATCTCCATCCAGACAAGAGAAATTGCTTAACTCACACAATTCTCTTAAACAACTATTGTGGTGCAGCTGCTTTGGGCAGCCCTTCTGCTGCCTGACAAATTTGATGGAAACCAGGACAAGTTTTGGGGGTTCCTGAAGCAATGTCAGCTCCTGTTCTTGATATGCCCTTCATCATTACCCAAGGAGCAGGCTTGTGTGAGGCTCATCTTAAGTTTTGACTAGGGAAGCCTTGGCCTGGTCTTCTCCATTCCTGTAACAGTCCAGCCCCCGCTTGTGACAATTAGAGGAATTCATTCAAGCCATGTCCATTATGTTGACCACCCCAACCATATGTGAATAGCCAAGACAACCCTTCAAGCCTTATGGCAGGGATTCATAGATTCTTTTCATAGATTCATAGATTCTAGGACTGGACGGGACCTCGAGAGGTCATCGAGTCCAATCCCCTGCCCGCATGGCAGGACCAAATACTGTCTAGACCATCCCGGATAGACATTTATCTAACCTACTCTTAAATATCTCCAGAGATGGAGATTCCACAACCTCCCTAGGCAATTTATTCCAGTGTTTAACCACCCTGACAGTTAGGAACTTTTTCCTAATGTCCAACCTAGACCTCCCTTGCTGCAGTTTAAGCCCATTGCTTCTTGTTCTATCCTTAGAGGCTAAGGTGAACAAGTTTTCTCCCTCCTCCTTATGACACCCTTTTAGATACCTGAAAACTGCTATCATGTCCTCTCTCAGTCTTCTCTTTTCCAAACTAAACAAACCCAATTCTTTCAGCCTTCCTTCATAGGTCATGTTCTCAAGACCTTTAATCATTCTTATTGCTCTTCTCTGGACCCTCTCCAATTTCTCCACATCTTTCTTGAAATGCAGTGCCCAGAACTGGACACAATACTCCAGCTGAGGCCTAACCAGAGCAGAGTAGAGCGGAAGAATGACTTCTCGTGTCTTGCTCACAACACACCTGTTAATACATCCCAGAATCATGTTTGCTTTTTTTGCAACAGCATCACACTGTTGACTCATATTTAGCTTGTGGTCCATTATAACCCCTAGATCCTTTTCTGACGTACTCCTTCCTAGACAGTCTCTTCCCATTCTGTATTTGTGAAACTGATTTTTTCTTCCTAAGTGGAGCACTTTGCATTTGTCTTTGTTAAACTTCATCCTGTTTAACTCAGACCATTTCTCCAATTTGTCCAGATCATTTTGAATTATGACCCTGTCCTCCAAAGCAGTTGCAATCCCTCCCAGTTTGGTATCATCCGCAAACTTAATAAGCGTACTTTCTATGCCAATATCTAAGTCGTTAATGAAGATATTGAACAGAGCCGGTCCCAAAACAGACCCCTGCAGAACCCCACTTGTTATGCCTTTGCAGCAGGATTGGGAACCATTTATAACAACTCTCTGAGTACGGTTATCCAGCCAGTTATGCACCCACCGTATAGTAACCCCATCTAAATTGTATTTGCCTAGTTTATTTATAAGAATATCATGCGAGACCGTATCAAATGCCTTACTAAAGTCTAGGTATACCACATCCACAGCTTCTCCCTTATCCACAAGACTCTTTATCCTATCAAAGAAAGCTATCAGATTGGTTTGACACGATTTGTTCTTTACAAATCCATGCTGGCTATTCCCTATCACCTTACCACCTTCCAAGTGTTTGCAGATGATTTCCTTAATTACTTGCTCCATTATCTTCCCTGGCACAGAAGTTAAACTAACTGGTCTGTAGTTTCCTGGGTTGTTTTTATTTCCTATTGCCATATACACTGGTGAATTTTGTTGTTTGGCTTCTCACATTGGGTGGAATGAGGCAACACAGCACCACCATTTATGCCCGGGGTTAAACAAAGTATAAAGGACAATCTCGTGTGAATGAAGCCTCCACTCAGTTTGAACAATCTGTCTACGGTCTGGAACAGCAGCCATATGAAATGTGTTATATGCATAGGTTTGGTGTGTCCAAGTGACTAGACCCCAGGACTGGGTTTTAGTCATGGCTCTGATTTTACTGGGATAAAAATATTGGCCACTTTGTTGGGAGATGCTTTGAGATCTATTGATGAAAAGGTCTATAGAAAGCATTATTGCTTTGCAGCCCCACCATCTGACTCTTGGTTTTAAGAGAAGGCAGGGGGAAAGAGGATATTTCCTCATGCTCAATACATCAATAAAGCCAAAACTTGCTAACTTTATGCAGGTTTCCCCGTTTTTCATCCCTGAAACTTACCTTCTTATCCTTGTAGAGTACAATCATTCTTGTTCTCTTCCTAATCAGTGACTAGCAGATATTAAACATCAGCATGATTCCATTCTATTTAACTATTTAATTGCTGAGATATGTACATAATCAATCTACTTAAAAACATTTTACTACTCGGTATTTGATTTTGTATTTTTTAAAAGAATGTACTAAATTGTTCATTGATCGTATAGGTATCTACAGCCACACATAACCCAAAAAACAAGCCATGTTAACACAACCTCTGATCCTTTTATACCAGATATAGCAACAGATCAGCACAGCTGACTGTCACTCATTCCACGTGCACATTTGGGAAGTTATTCTGCCTTAACACTGCTGAGGTTGCTGTCAAGGTTTTGGTTTAGAGAGTAACTCTGATTAATTTGGGGTATGTGTTGCTTTTTGGTATCTGTTGTAAATGGAAATGAAAGCCTTATAAAGTGTTGGAGTGTGTTAGCAACAGTATTGTAGGCAATATGAAGATGGAAAGGAATTCACAAGCCTTTGACTGGAATAGATATTTCCATGCTTTTAAGTTTTGAGTGAATAGAGTGTGTCCTGACACTAAATTTAGTTTGTTTGATAAATTCCTGTTTTTTTTACATATAGCTTGGTGTACCTCAGTGAATAGCTCTTCAGGCTATGCTTAGATGGGGGGAATTGACCAGCACAGCTACTCCAGAATAACTATTCCACTATAGCTATTCTGATATAATTTAGCTATTCTGGAATAACTACCTCCCTTGTGTTGTCTGCAGTGTTGTTGTAGATGTGCCAGTCACAGGATATTAGAAAGACAACGTGGGAGAAGTCGTATCTTTTATTGGACCTTCTGTTGTCTCTCTCACAAACAGAAGTTAGTCCTATAAAATACCCCATGTGTACGTACATTCTATTCTGGAATGATTACTCCACTTCCAAAGTGGAGTAATTATTCTGGAATGAAGTCACTTATTTCAGAATAGAGTTATTCCAGAATAGCTTTAGCAGAAAAATCATTCTAGATTAACTATGCCAGTCAATTTTCCCATGTAGAGAAACCCTCAGAATCAGGGAGAAGGGGACTTGCACATGCTTGGGATTCAGATGGATAAACTGGACAGTTCAAGCAGCTCCTATGTTGACTTTCCTGAAGAGTGAGATGTGCATTAGTAATTTTTTCATATATTACATCTTTCCTTGCTTAATGGGTACTAAAATTAAGTATATCATGAGCAACTCTCCATGTTTAGAAGTGATGATATAACCATTCAGCTCAAGGGAACATCTATGAATGAGTCTGTATCATCACTTACATCCCAAAACAGTCTCTCTTGGACATATGGGAATTGCCAGAAGTGCCTGCCTATTTTACTCCCCTTTCTTATGAGTCTCTCATCTTTGACAGTACGAAGCATACTTCTTAACCTACAAACATCCCAACATGGGAGAGCTGAAACTGTGATAGCTACCATCTCAGCCAACACCTAAGATTGAACTGATGATCTCCAAAACTAAAAGCATAAGTACTTACAGCTTCTAGTAAAGAACCACACTTACAATGGGAGAGCTGTCACAAACTCTCATCTTCTGTGGATCGGGTACCGAGGGGGCTATATAGCACATACTGGCAGCAGCCAGAGCAACAGGAATGAGCTGATGTTTCCAAAATGAAATATTTCAGGATTTTCAAGTCCTGCAAAAAAATATTTTTTTTACTCTGATTTGGAATATTTAAAAAAAAACAACTCATTTTTTCACAACACAAATTTCACTTTCCAGACAGTTGTAGTAATCAGGACTCCTGTATACTATCTCTGTCTTTGGGAGAGAAGTGTGGCTTACAGTAATTAAATACAGAACATCCCAAACTGGCTTCTTCATTTTTTAAGGCACTGTGGTGCAATGGATAAGCTGGGGCTTTGTCATGTTAGAAAACTGGGTTCTTGGGCTGCAATGACTTTGCATAAGCTCTCTGAGAGCTTATTTTGGAAGCAGAGGTGTTTGGGAGTTCTTCCATCTCTTGTGGGCTGGAGTACATGACCTGAGTTAATTGCATGGGTATTTAAGCAGAGCTCACAGGTGAGATTTGAACATCTGATCTCCTTTTTAACCCAGAGACAGTTCCGGTAGGCCACAGGGAGATTTAGTAAGTCTCTGTCTCTACATGAGTGATGCTGTTTGCCCTGCAGCACTGTTTACCCTGCCTCACGTATTTTCCATCATGGCTAAGTTGTTATAAAATGCTCTATAGACAAACACTATCTACGCATAACTGATATTGAAGGAATCAGCACATGAAGAGCAATGATGTGAACAAAGGACAGGTATCAGAGTGTTTTTATTTTTCTTGCTGGAGGGGAACATAGATAAGTGAGACAATTCAAAAATTGGCGAAAGGGGTGATTTTTAAACTCCTACTTTTCTCTCTGTATCAATTCATTTTCCATCAATCCAAAATGAAAAATTCAAACACTGCTCAAACTCTATATTCTGTGCTTCCATCCTTGCCCTTTCAATGAGGTTTTTACTAAATAGAGGTTTAAATCCCCTGTTAAATTGAACTCCATATTGTAAACTTAACTATGGTGCAGATCCCACTACTGCTATACTGAACAATAATAACCTTCCCCATGTTGTTCTGCTAACATCAAGCAGCACCCCCTGAAGAAATAAGGAAGTTACTCCTCATGCCAATTTAAACCTACC
Source organism: Emys orbicularis (assembly GCF_028017835.1). Lineage (NCBI taxonomy): Eukaryota > Metazoa > Chordata > Testudines > Emydidae > Emys > Emys orbicularis. The sequence continues at coordinate 31,409,025 of NC_088684.1, forward strand.
TTTTTCATCTAAGACTGGCAAAAAACTAGGGTGGGTTTTGAAATATCAATTTTTGGCTATAAGTAACTGCAGTGAGACCAGAAACTCACTTCAGCAGCCATCTGATCATAAAGGTTTTTAGCTACTCATCATCTGTTCTAGAGAGTAAAAGTTCCACGTATAATAGACAGGTGAGCTGTCTAGCTCGTAAGAGACCCTTTAAAATGCTGGAAACGTATATTGGACTATAATTTGTTGTGCCTTCTAGCAATGCAAAAATACATTTACACTTATATGTATGACCTTGTCATTGGATTTTGATGTGTGATTCTTTTTGCAACTCTGACCCATGTCATGTGAATGAAGTCAAGAAATAAAGGTTAGTCTCATAAAAGCACTCCATCATGTCATATTATTATTGACACTAAAGACAAAATGTACTCTGAATGGCATCACCTCTTGTTTTGAGACCACAGTTGGCTCCAATGCATTACATATTTAGACTCTTCAGTTACTGCACCAGCCATTTGGAATAGCTGTGTTCCTACACCCCCTACTACGTTATGACAATTTTTCGGACACATTTTTTCTTCTTTCAACTTCTACATTTGTAATATCTTTTGAGGAACATGACATCATTAACTCCTTGACACCAGCAGCTGAGTTGCATCCCATGGCTGGGAAGGGACTGCTGTGCAACAAGAAAATCCAACTGCAGGCTTCAAAAGCTCGAGGAGCTTAGAATATTGACTCCATTGACTGAAGCCCTTATGTTAGATGAACTGTTCAAAAGATATTTTCCATATGTGAGAGATTCACCCAGAATTCTCCTGGTATCCCACAGAGCACACTATGAAAATCTAAGCATTTAATTCTAGCTTGGTATTGTAAACAGTGAACTGTGCTGATTTATTGTGCAGAATAACACACATGTATATGCATATTTTTACACATTTTCTTTTAATTCTTTATGATAACTCTGGGAATTCTCTCTTCTTCTTCTATCTCTGTTTTAAGTCTGTCACAGTTCTTTTAGTCTTAAAACTTCAAAGTGAACCAGAAATGGAGTTCTGATCAATACCTTTATGTAAAAAACAAAACAAAACAAAAAACCCAGCAACAAAAAAAACAACCACCACAGGCTGAGATTTGCAATGCTGTTGTATTGCCTTTGAATCAGTATCTCTTGCCATATTATAAAAGGTCAGAGCTCAGAGTTCAGTAGACCATTCTTAACAGCAATTTGTGCTCAGATTCAAAGTTAGATGGCAGATGTCACTGTTTGCTTTGTTGGAGAGGAAGTGATGGCAGTGGTGATGGTACTCCCATTAGTCATCCAAGCATGATTTATTTCATGTTCTTTCCAACCAAATCTAGTTTAGATGAATTCCTAAATTTCCTCAGGAACCCAACCTTTTGCCCTTCTTTGGTCACTTCTTCAAGCTCTTCTTCCATCTGAAGGACAGATAAAGGGAAGTGGAATAAAGTTTAGTTAGAGGATTTAATAATCCCTTCCTTTGTCAATTCAAGATTTCCTTGGAGCATAGAGAACACTGGTCTCACACAACAAGACACAATACTAAACTAATGAAAGCTTCCAGTGATCCACTTGATGTATGTCAGTGACCCATAATAGAACAAGATCTATAATTTATTATTTCTAAAATATTAAACGTTAGTTTATTTTTAAAAATGGCACTCTGAAATATACTGTCTGCTTCCTTTAATCAGTATCAGCTATCGATGTGAACCAATATTATGGGGGGAATATCGTTAGTCATTCTTGTCCTAGTTTTAAAATAACTAAGATATGCTAACTTACAAACATATGGACAGCAGCTGGTTGTCATATTAGTTTTGCAATTATTTTCATCCTCTTCAAAAATGCCCATAAAATAAGCCACTGGAACATGTCAAATGTTTATCCAGGAGATTTGTGTGTCATATTCTTAGTAACTTCCTTTCCAACAATTCAGTTTTTCTACAGTCAAAAATTAATATGCTTTGAAAGGGATGCCTTTAGTTATTTGATGGTACATATTCCCTTCATGTTACAACAGGCACAATAGCAGCCCTCTGGGCAAACAGCTTTTTACATATTTTAACAATAATAAGTATCTGTCATTCCCTCCATCAAGGATTTAAATGTAAACTTGAGTAACTTTTTTTTTCCTTTTTTTTAAAAAAAGCCCTATTTCTTTTGTAATCAGTAACACTTCTGAGACGTCTTCAGCACAATTTAGTATGTAGCCAGACTGATTATTGTTTGCAGCAAGGGATTTATCAATTAATCTAAATTTAAATTCTTTTTATTGTTTGAAAGTCTTAGAAGTTTTGGAGTTCACTTGGAACTAAATTATAATAAGCAGCATCACTGAAAAACAAACAGAATGTAAGTGAAAAACTGTACTAGAGTGAATCACTGTGACCTAATGAATAGGGCACTAAAGTGGGACGAAGAAGGACCTGTGCTCTATTTCACTGATCCACTGTGTTTACCAAGTCATCATTGTAAAAACTGTGAAAAATAAGTCTCAAGATCCAGCTGGTCCAAGGAAATGGAAGACATACAGAACACACCTGTAATTGACAGCTTGGCCCAACCTGTAAGAAAATCAAGCTTGTCCACAAAAAGCTCACTAACCATCCAAGGAAGATAGACAATCGTTGGTGGGAATTCAATATTCAGAAAAATCAAAAGAATTTTACCTTTAGACTTGTAGTGAGAGTCTTCTCATCTGGTTCCAGATACTTGTCCTTACAGGACAGGGTGTCAGCCTTTCTATTTCTTGCTCCTGGGAGACAGGTGTCTATGAAGTCAAACCAGGAAAAGAACACTGACCAGTGGATCTGTCATTAGTTGAGGTCTCTGGCCATTTGAAGATATTCCAGGTTCTTGTGATTTGTGAGCACTTGGACAGAGAACCTGTTACCCTCCAGGAGGTGACACCATTCCTCTAATGCTGCCTTGATAACTAAGAGTTCCTTATGAGATATATCATAATTCTTCTCTGTTGGGGCTAGCTTGCAAGAGTAATAGGCATATAGGTGGAGTGGAGCAAAATTGAATGTATTGGTCTCCACTGTGAATGGTTTTGTGGGATCTGGGTGAATCAAGATGTATGCTGTGGTGAACTTCTCTTTTAGCCAATCAAAGGTGGTTTGGGGTTACAAGGACCAGGTTAACTGGACTCCTTTTTGCAGGAGTGCCAGCAGAAGAGCAACTAGGCTGGAAAATCCCTCAGTGAACCATGGGATCTTACAGTGTTGAGGGAGTTCTTATTTAAGACTAATAAGGGTGACTCCTTATTTGTGAGAAATTTGTGAGAAAAAAACGCATGAGGAGATACCGCATGGTGTTATTGTAATAATGTTTAAAACACTGTTTAAGAAGAGAAGTAAAGGGGTGGAAGAGGCACCCAGTGGTCTAAAGTTAACCCCCCTTCTCTGTTAGAGAAGGAGATTATTGCGTTTGGGACAAGCCCTTGGATGGAAGGTGCAGTGGAACTGGTTGTAATATTTGATACCTTAGAAAACATGTTTGAGAAATATGTACAGCTGTACAAGCCTAATGCCAGTAAAAAGCAAACGGACATAGTATGGCTGTTGTGGCAAGCTGTAAAAAAGGCAATTGCACGTAAGGGGGAAGTCTGTGCAGGGTTACAAACGTTACAAGAGAACTTTAAAACTTGCTAGGAACATTTGGAGCGGGAAGTAAGCAAGCACAGATAATGCAAACTCAGAACAAATGGGAAAACAAAATAGGGAATTGGAGAAAAGAATGATGGACTGGGAAAAGATTTAAAGCAGACAAAGATAAATTAGACCATCAAGTGATAGGAATGAAACAGTTAATTTAAGATTTGACTAAGGAAAAGGAAGAGGAGATTGCAAGTGATTCCCACAGTTGGTGCCAGAAAACTATAGCAGCATTGAAAAAGAAAATGAAAATACAGGAGCTGCAAATTGTGGCTGTGTGTCAAACAGAGAGAAATTTGGATTTGGATTCTAATGATATTTGGTATGGAGAGGATCTGCAAGGGGGTCAAGAGAAAAGGGAATTTGACCAATCTCAAGAGGGGTTTCATACTAAGTTGAGGGAAGAAATAAGAAACTGGCCAGGAGAGCCTAAGCCCGAAAAGTCTGTAGCAGTGATAGAACAGAGATCAACCATTACGGATGCAGCGGGGGAGATACAATCAGAGCAGACACAAATAATTCCTGTGAGTCAGACTTACAGTTGATGGTAAAGATATTAGGCCCAGTGAATATGAAAAATTTAGCTACGTGGCTAGTACAGTGGGAAGAGTTAGGAGGAACAGAGAATTTAAATATGAGTGAATCTTATAGGCTAATCAGGGCAGCTACCACTGGAGAGATTAGAGAGGCAGTAGTTCAAGAGAAAAATGCTTTGGACAGGCAGCCAGAAGCACACCAACTGATACCACGATTTATTATGCTGTTAGGGAAAGAGATAGGTCAAAGACCCATGAAGGTGTTATCCAGTGCAGATTACATGAAGCCTGGAGATTCACCCAGAGATTACCTGTTAAGGAGAATAACATTGGGATTATTGGCTGGTGAAATACAACCGGTGACTAATCCCAGGGCGGAGGTCACCAGATATGTCACAGCCGATTCTTTGATGGCAGTTGATTTGAATCAGAGGGAATTTTGGAATGATGTGTTTGAAGGATTGGACAGAAATTAATTATCGATGTCTACTAATTTGGTGAACCAAGCAGCCCAGGATGAGGGGTTAACTGTTATGGATGCACGGGAGCACTGGATAGTATGCCAACAAATGATGAAAGGAGGAAGCCAGGTAGAAGGATTGAAACCCAGAGTACCTTTTGTTGAAGCAATAACATATTCAAATGAGAGTGCTTATAGATCAGGATACCGTGAGAGAGGAAGAGGCCATGGTAGAGGACAAAACACCCCACCGCCAGGAGGTAGAGGGTGGAATAATCAAAATGAGCCCCAGAAGGGAGTAGATGTGATTTGGAGGTATTCAAAATTGAGGGGAGTAGATATGGATATGTGGAATGGGAAACATACCGATGAATTGATCAAAGAAATGCAAAGGATGGAAGAAGAAATGTTTAAGGAGCAGAAAAAGGTTGCAGCTATGTAAGCTGAAGGTTCAGAGAAACCTGCTCTATAGGGAAGCCCTGATGACAAGTTGCTCCCATTGGAAATGGGTCCTCAGGAGTCGGAGATGGTAACTAGATTAAGATGGGATTCAAATGGGAGGCCTAGGATAACTGTCATTGTGGGAGATAATGGACCCAAAGATGCCCTATTGGATAGTGGGGCTGGTGTAAATATTGTAAATAGAAGCTCTGATTTGTCTCGATATGTGTCAGAGATCAGTACAGCAGCCTCCTTTATTGGGGAAGGTGTGACAGGAAAAACGTATCATTCAGTAGAAAGAGCTATACCCAGAGAGAGAGTGGGGGATTTTTGTTGTAAAGAACAAATGCTTCAGATAGATCAGGCGGCTGAGCCAGTAATATTGGGGACTCCTTTTTTTTTATGAGGAATCGGTTAGTTCTGGTTTAACTAGTGAAGTTCTGTGGCATGTGCCCGGCTGCACAGAAAGCGCTTGACAGCAAGGTACATTCCAAGAATATGTGCTGTAGAAGCAGTGGAGGAGATTATACCGGATCAACAGGATGTGTGGGTAAAGGAGTTTCCCGATGTATGGATTAAAAATAAAGCAGAATGTGGTAAAATCAAAACATGTGTTAAAATCATGGGGGACGAAGTGTCACCACAGAGACAATATAAATATCCTGTGCAAGCAGCGGCAGGAATTGAGAAAATAATTGAATCATTAGAACAACAGGCAGTGATTGAAAAGGGGAATTGGGCATACAATAGCCCAATTTGGCCCATATTAAAAGCCTCAGGAGATTAGAGATTGACAGTGGATTTTAAACAAATTAATAAAGCTACCCCCCCACACTTTGGCACCAATAGTAGCAGATATACCTCAAGTAATGGCAAGAATACAGGGGGCCCCTAAATGGTTCTCTGCCATAGATTTGGCAAATTGTTTTTTGCCATCCCATTGCATCCCAATTCTTGGGCCCGCTTTGTGTTTACTTTTAAGGGACAACAGTACTTATTTAAAAGAATTCCCCAGGGCCTACACTGCGCTCCAGCTATTATACACCAATATGCAGTGCGAATGCTGGATCAATTATCCAAAGAGGATTGGGAGAATGTCACCTCATATGTAGATGCCATATTAGTGTCAGGGAACACTGAAGAGGAGGTGACTGAGTGGACTAAAAAAGTGTTGAGACTCATCCAGGAAATAGGGTTTCAAGGCTAATAAAGAGAAATCCCAACTAGTGCAGAGGAGAGTGAATTATTTGGGGTTGACCCTAGGGGAACAAGGAATTCAGGTAGATTAACAAAAGGTGAAATCATTAATGAATTTACCAGGGCCAGAGGATTCTCATGCATTCAGGATGATGTTAGAAGGGTTTAACTATTTAAGGAAACACATCTGGAATTTTGCCATTATAATTGGACCCTTGTGGTGTTTACTAAAAAGGAAAATAGAATAGGATTGGGAGCCTGAACAAGAAAAAGCTTTCTGTAATTTAAAACAAGCCTTGTTGCAAGCTCCAGTATTGAAATTCCCAGAGATAAACAAGCCATTTGTGATTAAGTTGGCAGCAACCCAACAGAGTCTAGCATCAATACTAATGCAGGAAATTGACAGGAAGTTAATACCGGTAGCATATAGGGTGACCAGATGATAAAGGTGAAATATCGGGATGCGGGGGGCGGGGGGAGAGGGGGAGAGAAAAAAAAGCTGGTGGCGGAGCAAAAAACTAATAATAGCCGCCGGAGGCCCCCGCACCAGCTCGCCTCGGGACCCCTTGGAAACCTGAGGCATAGTCTGTGGCCCCCCAGGGACCCCAGGTTGAAAACCACTGCTGAGTTCAGCCAGCCCCTCCAACCGCACTGCAGGTGTCAGGGGAGCCCAGCAAGGGACAGGCATGATGGGGACCACAGCCGAGCAGTGCAAAGAGGAGCAGAAACGGGGTCCCAGCTGTGGAGCTGCGCCCACGGAATTCTCCAGCGGTGGCTGCAGCGGGTGGGAGCCAGGCCCGGGGGAGCCGAGCTGGGCCGGGACAGGGGAGCAGCGGCAGCTCCCTGCAGCCTGGCTAGACCCCCTGCAGCACTAGATGGGGGGCTGGTGCACCTGCAGGGCAGAGTCTTTTAGTGACGGCCGCCACCAGGCGGCACAGCCCTGTCTCCACCCAACTCTATGGTGGCCGCAACAGCTGAGCGCGCCCCGGCCCGGAGCTGCCAAGCCCACGTGCTGCGCTAGATCCCTGGGGCAGCCTGGCTCGCTTCCCGGCCGCCCTCCCCGCCCGGGCTGGGCCGGGCTGGGCCGCTCCGTGAGCCCTGGGTGTGGAGCAGGAGGCCCAGGCCTGCCTCGCCTTCTACCGGGGGCTCGGGCAGAGGGAGCCACTGCGGGATCTCTGCCAGGCCGTGCTTGCCTTCCTGGAGAAGCTGAAGCAGTTTGCAGGGTGAGTGCTGGGCGCCACCCCCTCCCTCCAGCGCTTGCGCCGCCATACAGCTGATCAGCGCAAGCCTGGGAGGGAGGAGGAATGCGGCGTGCTTGGGGAAGAGGCGGGGCCAGGGCAGGGATTTGGGGAGGGATCCAATGGGGCAGTGAGGGGGCGGAGTCGGGGTGAGGGGGGCACGAGCCCCTCCGGGCTCCGCCTGTGCGCCGGAGCGGAGGGCAAAATTGCTTGTTTGTCCAGTGTCCCGACCGAACATCAGTTGGGACGCGGGACAAACAAGCGAATAACGGGACAGTCCCGATAAAATCGGGACATCTGGTCACCCTAGTGGCATATGAGTCTAGAAGATTAACCCTATGGAGCAGCAGTTTGGGATCTGTGAAAGAGAATGTTTAGCTGCTGTGTGGGCCATTGAAGCTTTTGCTTTGACTACTGGCACAGCCCATATTATAATACAAACACCTTAATCTCCCCTGAAGTATATTTAATCAGGGAAACTGCAGGGGAAAGGAGTATCAAATACCAGGATGGCCCAATGGACCTTGATGTTAACTAGCAGAGGTGTTACTTATGAGAATAACAAACAAGCAATGATGTTACCATATGCCCTCCTGACGGAAGGAGAGGAGCATGAATGCCCACTTCCAGAAAACGAACCAAAGTTAGTTGAAGAAGCACCCCTGGTAGATGAAGTGTCAAGCTTTGGAGAAAAAGAGGTTTGGATTACAGATGGTAATTCATACATGAGAGCTCTAAGCAATATACGGGATATGCTGCTGTACAAATTGATGGGGAAACTATTTCTGGCTCTATGAATATGACTTCAGCTCAGGGAGCAGAGGTCAGAGCTCTTAGTGATCTGCTTAAACAGAAAAATAATGTTGCAGACTGTCCTTATGTCTATATGGATTCAGACTTTGTGGTACAAGGACTGTTATACAGGTTTGGGATTTGGAAAAACAATAATTGGGAAACAGCTGAGGGGAAAAATTTGGTCCAAAAGGAGGATTGGAAATCTATGATTGGTTGAAAAAACACCCAGAAAAATTAAGAGTAAGACATATTAAATGTCATCAAAAATGAGAAGGGAATGAAAAATATTGGAATGATAAAGCGGATGCTTTAGCTAAATTAGTAGCAAAGGAACCTTTGGGAGTTATGATAGTTACTAGAGCTCAAGCCATAAAACAGGAGGTTAAACCTGAGGAAAGATGGGGAAATTGGAATATACAAGGGGGCTATGCAGTGAATAAGAAAACAGGAGAGGTAAAGTGGATACCTGACAAACTTCAAAGAGAAGAGATTATTAACCTGTGTCACTCTATGGCCCACCAAGGAATAGAGAATACTCTCTTTAAGGTAAACCAAATTGGAATATAGTGTAAGGTGCAAAAGGGCGTAGAAAACATTGTTAAAAACTGCATAAGGTGTGCAGCAGATGGGAATAGACCACGGAATTCGGGACCCTTGTTACACCAACGAATTTAGTGATAGTAGATTTCTTTTCTGGATGGGTGGAGGCAATTCCCACCAGTAATCATACTGCAGTGACCACTGCCAAAAAGTTGTGGGAAGTAGTGTTTAGTAGATATGGAACTCCAAATGTAATTGATTCAGATAATGGGCCACATTTTGTAGGAGGAGTAATTAAAAGTTTATTAAAAGCTTTTGGAATAAAGCAACAACTACATATCCCCTATCATCCTCAATTGTCAGGGACGGTAGACAGGATGAATCAAACTATTAAACAAGCTCTATGCAAAGTAGTGCAAGAAACTGGCAAAGATTGGGACGATAAATTGCCAATGGTGTTGGTGGCCATCCGAAGTAATGATCGATTGGGGACTGGCTATCAGCCTTATCAACTTCTCTTTGGGAGGCCTATGACATAGTGGAGCCTTTTATTGTATGCAGAAGGAGAAGAAAAAAGAAGAGGAGCTATCAGTTACCCAATGGGTAAGGGAGTTCCCGATAGAACTTAAGAGAATGGAATTTAAATTGACTGATGCCATTGAAAAAGCAAGAGACTATGTGGATTCTTGTGTGGCTCAGGACAGTAAATTATGGAAAATCGGAGATAGAGTAATGTATTTGAAATTAATATCGAAAAATCATGTCCTGGAGTCTAGATGGGTTGGACCATTTTCCATCATGAATAAAATTTCACCTACTACAGTGCAGATTAACAGCATACATTTTTAACAGAGAATAAATTACCCATTGGAACAATTTACTAAGGGTTGTGGTGGATTCTTCATAACCGGCAATTTTTAAGATTGGATGTTTTTCTAAAAGATATGCTCTTGGAATTATTTGGATAAACTCTGTGGCCTATGTTATACAGGAGGTCAGACTAGATGATCACAATGGTCCCTTCTGGCCTTAGAATCTATGAATACATGAAAATCTGATGGAAAGAGACAGTCATAGCAAAGTGTAAGACTTTACTAAGATGTGTTTTAAGTTAGAGTAGACAGCTACAAGAGATAGCTACATATAATCATTACCTGTCCAAACAGTTTTGTTGCCCAGCTACTAACTCCATTCAGAGAGTGAAGCAAAAATTTGCAAACAGAGAACAATAAATATATCATCATTAGGACTAAAGTATAGCTCTCAGTACCCAACAGAATAAAAGGAGGAGGGCTGGGAAGAATGAAGGATGGCAAAGGGCAGTGTCATAGTCCTACCTAAACCCATCTTCTTCTGGGGGCATAGAGCACTGCAAGCAGTATCATCCACACTTGCTTGCTTGCACTCCCCAGCACTATGCAGCCAAATTATCTGCCTTGATGGGGATGGGATCCTCTGAGGTCTCCCCACTCCCATGGTGAACGACACCGGATCAGACTCAAAAGAGGGCAGAACAGGGACTATGTTTTCTAAACAGTAGGACAAATCCTCAGCTTGTATAAATCAGCTTATCTTCATTGACTTCAGCAGGGCCATGCTGATTTTACAGTCTGAGGCCCTGGCTCAGAATGTGATAATGGAAGGTGTAATACATGTTATCGTAGATGTATTGTCTCCTTGCCATGTGCTACTATTTCTCCCACTGTTATTATTGTACAGTGACTCATTTCAACTAGTGATGGACAAATCTCAGTAAGATTCCCAAACCCACTGATGTCAATTTCAAAGCTTTCATTGACTTCAGCGTTGCAGGCCCAGGCCATTGTTTGGAGATTTGATATGGAGTTTTAGTATTCTCCTTTCCACACCTAAACTGGCCCTTGCTGAGTAGACCTTTAACTATAACCTCATCTCTTTGACTTCCACAGTGTTTCCTACCTCCTCCTCCCGCCCCCCCCCCCCCCACCGCTCTTCTTCCTTTGCTGATATTCTCACATAAGTACACTAGCCAGGTATATTGTTTTGTCTGCTGGATTCTGGATGGTTGGTCTAACTATTTCATATATGCTCGGGGGCCTCCCTAAATTGGAGTTGCCCTAGAGTGCTTTGTTCCCAGAGACTAGGAAACATGGCCAGACCTGCCTAGAGCCTGAAGAGAGATACACTAAAATATGGAAAGGGTGGAACAGCATATGGGAAGGAAAGTGAGGGATACTTTAATGGTGAGACTACAAGACTGAATGTTGAGAAAACTAGATTTTACATGCACTTCTCTCACAGACTTGCTGCATGACCTTGGGTAAATCATTATACTACATGTATGAGTCTCCATTTCCCCATCTGCTTAATGGGAGTAATACTGTAGTGAAATATGCATATCAGCAGATTTCCAACCTTTCCCTCTTCTCCAGGAAAGGAGCTTGCTTTTTGGAGTTGCATCATTTATAACTGAAGAGAAACAGAGACTTCAGTAGGAGAACATAAGCAGCATCGAGGAAAAACTTGAAGCCCACACTGCAAAAGCATCATCAGAAATGGGGCGACTCATCAAGAATGTCTTTTACAAACCGAACACCCTGATAAGTAGGGAAACAGAACTGAGGATATATAACGGTTTGGTGGTCAGTATTCTGACCTATGGTACTGAAACATGGCCCCTCACTGTCAAGATTTAAAAGACGTTGGACACCATTCAGATGACGTATCTCAGAATGATCAAAAACATTACGCTGTATGAATTTAAGTTGAATATTCTAACAAAACAGCTTGCACTCTCTCAAGCAGTCACCCAATACACTCTAAGGTGGTATGGTCATCTATGCCAAATGCCTAACAACTTCTCTTGGAGAATCATCTTTGACTTTGACCTAAAAAAAGCAGGAAGACCTAAAACATGATGACTGGATGGTGTCAACAGACACTCGAACCTCACAGCCATTCTACCCCATAATGCAACAGATTTGGCTCGACAGAACATCCTGAAGGGGCATAACATGTTATGTGACCCCTACGCTGTCCAGTCAACAACATGAGAACTAAACATATTGTAACATCAGATATCATTTATATTTATATAAGCATCTCATAGTCCATAAAAAACTTTGTTATTTGATCTGTAATATCCAGGGTTTGGCCCACTGTACGCCATTAGATTGTAGATTTTGGTTCATATATTTAATGAGATAAAGAGAACAAACAGAGAGTCTGATTAAAAACCTAACACAACTGGCTAACAAAGCACAGTGGATTCTCAGGTGCTCCTTGAAGGAATGCTAATGAGATTAATTGTTAGCAGGCACTTAATCCTCGAGGGGCTGGCGGTACAAACTAGCAGAGAATAAGTTAGATAGAAGAGGGGGGCACATATTTTTTTAGTCAGCAATAAACCTTGGTTTAGGCTGTTTATTTGAGAATTCACCTACAACAAACTCTTGCCATTTTTGCCATCACATCTCTGTAGGTGGTTGTACTCTGACTTGGAGGCATGGAATATATGGCATAACCTCTCACCCCTCCAACTACACTGTCCTGCTGAAAATTTCTGTCATGACATGACCAAAGCAGCTTAGTGAATTGCTTCAGTCTGTCTTATCAAAAAATAAAATGAAATGCTCTGAATTATGAGAAGTATTTCTGTGCCAGGAAACAAGGTTACTATGACAGAATTTCTGGTCAATGATTGGTCATCAAAGGGCTGTACATAGGATAATTTAATTTATAAGAGACAAGATCTTCTATTAAAAAAATCCACAAACCTTTTCAGTAGCTTTTCCTCCCTGTCAGTTGTGACCAAGCCTGTCAACATTTTTGCTCAGTTGCTGCAATGTAATAGATCACACCTCAGCTGCAGTCAGTTCTCTCTCCCATATGTATTTCATAATCCTTAATTCATATACTGAATCTAGTTACAAAAGATGATGTCACTCTAGTAACAGCTTAGTGGATTTTATCTTTCCCCATTGTGTCTTATCTACTTTCAAATAGAGCTCTATGAAAACTGATTTTTTTTCAGATCAGTGGCTGAACCAAAAAATAAAAGCTAATATTTTGTTTTCAGTCATAAAAAATGTTTAATTTTTGAGGTTTTACTTTTTTCTTTTCTTTTTTTCCCCCATAAAGTTGAAGTAAATTTTGAAACAAAATGTCATTTCAAATTGAAAAATTTAAACATTTTATTTCAAAAATTTTGAAACAAAATGATTTTTTATTTTGACTGAAACAGTTTGGCAAATTAAATCCAATTTCAGGTAATGTTTTGGTCAACTGAATTTGCATTTTTCGCCAAAAATGTTTTGTGAGAAAAAGTTCCCCCAGCTCTACTTATGAGGTCTGAGAGTTCAAACTTATAGGTGATGTCTACACTAGCACTCTTGCCAGTAAAACTTTTGTCAGTGAGGAGTATGAAAAAACACCCCGACCGACATAAGTTTCATCGACAAAAGTGTTCGATGTGGTTTAAATATGCTGACAGGAGAGCTCTCTCCTATGAGCATAAAGTGGCTAAACCGGAGACCTTACAGTTACACAGCTGCAGCGGTACAGCTGTGCCACTATAAAGTCTGTAGTGTAGACATAGCCATACATTGTGATCCTTTGAAATTCCAGTCAGTATTCTTAAGTGTACCATAAAAGGGTTAATTGTTTATTAATTGTACCTCCAAACAACCCTTCCCGCCTCACTAAATCCAATTCCATTGCTAGTGAACTCAAATTAAGGTAACATTTTAAAAAACTCTTATCAATTCAGTTTAGAAATCACAATTCCTGAACTGACATAGCTGGCCAGTTATTTAAATCTTTTAAGTTCATGACTCAGTATTCTGTTAATACTCCCCAGAATGATTTTAGCCTTTTTGGCAACTGCATCACATTGTTGACTCATATTCAATTTGTGATCCACTATAACCACCAGGTCCTTTTCTGCAATACTACTGCCTAGCTAGTTATTCCCGATTTTGTTGTTGTGCATTTGATTTCTCCTTCCTAAGTGTAGTACTTTTAATGTCTTTATTTAAGATTAAATTTCCAAATTCTCAAGGTCATTTTGACTTCTAATCCTGTCCTTCAAAGTACTTGCAACCTCTCCCAACTTGGTGTCATCCACAAATTTTATAAGTGTACTCTCCTCTCCAGTAGCTAAGTCATTAATGAAAATATTGCATAGCATCACACCCAGGACAGACCCTTGTAGAACCCCACTAGATATAACCTCCCAGTTTGAGAGCAATCCATTGATAACTATTCTTTGAGTGTGATTTTTCAACTAGTTGTGCATCAATTTTATGGTAATTTCATCTAAACCACATTTCCCTAATTTGACTGTTTGAATGTCATGTGGAACTGTGTCAAAACCTTTACAAAAATCACAATAAATGGTGTCTACAGCCACCTTCCCATTAAATAATGAACCTATACTTTTCTGCACCTTGCTTGCTATATTTCTTTCATATCAGGATAATCTGCAGTTACATCTTTAATATTGTCTCTGAGAAATTCCCAACTCTCCTGAAATACTATTTTATTTAGATTTTGTTTTCTCATCGGACCTCACCTACCTGTTCCCTGAGTCTGTTAAAGTGTATTTTTTTAAGTCCACTGTCCTTATTATGCTGCTCTCACTCCTTCCTTTCTTTAGAATCATTAAATTTATCATTTCACGATCACATTCTCCCATGTTGCCTTCCACCTTTAGATTAACAACCAATTCCTTCCTGTTTGTCACAATCAACTCTAAAATGGGAGCCTCCCTAGTTACTTCCTCCACCTTCTGAAACAAGAAGTTGTCCCCAATACATTCTAAAAATTTACTGGACATGTTGTGTTTTGCCATATCACTTTTGCAACAGACGGTAGCTAATATACCCCATTATTACCAGATCTTATGTTTTGTTCTAGAAGTGCCTCATCCACCTCCTCCTCTTGATTTGGTAGTCTATAATAGATCCCTACCATAATGTCACCCCTGTTTTTTTCGTTTTTACCATCACCCACAGACCTTCATCCGGTCTGCTTCGCATCTCCGTCTTTGCCTTAGAACAAGTGTATATATTCAGGCTGTCAATTAATTGCAGTTAACTCACGCGATTAACTCAAAAAAATTAATCACAATCTAAAAATTGATCACGATAAATCACCGTTTTAATTGCATTGTTAAACAATAGAATACCAATTGAAATTTATTAAATGTTTTGAATGTTTTCCTACATTTTCATATATATTGTATTCTGTGTTGTAATTGAAATCAAAGTGTATATTATTTTTTATTATAAATATTTCCATTGTAAAAATGATAAACAAAAGAAATTGTATTTTTAAATTAACTTCATACAAGTACTGTAGTGCAGTCTCTTTGTTGTGAAAGTGCAACTTACAAATGTAGATCTTTTTTGTTACATAATTACACTCAAAAACAAAACTTCAGAGCCTACAAGTCCACTCAGTCCCACTTCTTGTTCAGCCAATCGCTAAAACAAACAAGTTTGTTTACATTTACAGGAGATAATGCTGCCCTCTTCTTATTTACAAGAATAATATACAAGAATAATTGTACAAATGACCAAATAATACAAATACTTCACAGGAACACAAAAAGTAGGACTACAGTAAGAAGCCTAGCAACGTTTTCACTGTAAACCCTCTTTTAAAGGGGTGTATTGCTTGCCCATAAAGATCTACTCCCAACGGAAATTATATATATTATTTAAAACTCACTTGTGTACTAAATCAGCAATAAAATTGGTAACCCTTTAAAGTACTGGTATAGTTATTATTATTAATTTCTTTACAATGCATTATAATATCATCAGTCATAAATAACTCCTATGGACCCCAATCCTGCAAAGACTTACATAGAAGTTTACTTTAAGGACATAGTAGTTCTATTGAACCCAGGGGGACAACTTATGCTTACTGTTAAGCACAGTCTTAAGACTTTCCAGGATCTGGACCTTGAATTTCTATTTTAATTCAGCATCTACTAACTAAGCTGTCTTTTTAAACTTTGCCAAATTTACTGTGCATTTATTTAAGAAATGAGAGTGCAGATTATATAGATTTTACTGATGTTGGAAGCCTGTGCTCTAAAAAAAATATACCTTTAATTAAATTTGAAATTAGTGAACTATTGGTACATGCAAAAAGAACAGGAGTACTTGTGGCATCTTAGAGACTAACAAATTTATTTGAGCATAAGCTTTCGTGGGCTACATCCCACTTCTTTGGATGCATAGAATGGAACATATATTGAGGAGATATATATACACACACATACAGAGAGCATGAACAGGTGGGAGTTGTTTTACCAACTCTGAGAGGCCAATTAAGTAAGAGAAAAAAAACGGTTGAAGTGATAATCAAGATAGCCCAATACAGACAGGTTGATAAGAAGTATGAGAGTACTTACATAGGGAGATAGATTCAATGTTTGTAATGGCTCAGCCATTCCCAGTCTTTATTCAAACCTAGACTGATTGTGTCTAATTTGCATATCAATTCAAGTTCAGCAGTGGTTGGAGTCTGTTTTTGAAGCTTTTCTGTTGTAAAATAGCCACCCGCAGGTCTGTCATTGAATGACCAGACAGGTTAAAGTGTTCTCCCACTGGTTTTTGAGTATTATGATTCCTGATGTCAGATTTGTGTCCATTAATTCTTTTGTGTAGAGACTGTCCGGTTTGGCCAATGTACATGGCAGAGGGGCATTGCTGGCACATGATGGCATATATCACATTGGTAGATGTGCAGGTGAACGAGCCCCTGATGGTATGGCTGATGTGATTAGGTCCTTGAATAGATATGTGGACAGAGTTGGCATCGGGCTTTGTTGCAAGGATAGGTTCCTGGGTCAGTGTTTTTGTTCAGTGATGTGTGGTTGCTGGTGAGTATTTGCTTCAGGTTGGGGGGTTGTCTGTAAGCGAGGACAGGTCTGTCTCCCAAGATCTGTGAGAGTGAGGGATCATCTTTCAAAAACAGACTCCAACGAGAAACTGCTGAACTCGAATTGATATGCAAATTAGACACAGTCAATTTAGGTTTGAATAAAGACTGGGAATGGCTGAGCCATTACAAACATTGAATCTATCTCCCCATGTAAGTACTCTCACACTTCTTATCAACCTGTCTGTACTGGGCTATCTTGATTATCACTTCAAAAGTTTGTTTTTTTTGTTTTTTGTTTTTCTCTTACTTAATTGGCCTCTCAGAGTTGGTAAGACAACTCCCACCTGTTCATGCTCTCTGTATGTGTGTGTATATATATCTCCTCAATATATGTTCCATTCTATGCATCCGAAGAAGTGGGATGTAGCCCATGAAAGCTTATGCTCAAATAAATTTGTTAGTCTCTAAGGTGCCACAAGTACTCCTGTTCTTTTTGCGGATACAGACTAACACGGCTGCTACTCTGAAACCTATTGGTACATGATAATTCCCTTGGTCCCACCAAGACATGTGCATGCATTAAGTGAATAAGTGCATAATCATATATCCATAATTCATATCCTATGTCAATCCTGCCCTTCCTGTTGTTTATTTCCTCACTTGTCTGTCAGTGTACTATTTACAGACATATGGTTCCTGGCTCTGATTCAGGTGCATAGTGTAGGTAGGGTATAAACACCCCGTTCCCATTATGATACCACAAAAGGTCACATTTTGGGGACTGCATGGACTGCCCCCTCCATTTTCCCCTAAGAGTGCATGGTGTCCCAACAGAGGATAGGATATAGAGGGAAGGAGTAGGTGAGGCTCTTTCTCTACTATTCACAATCAACAAAGCTGGACCTCTGTGCATGGTAAAAATGCATGTAAGATTATTAGCGCGCACACACGCACATACAAACATTTTTAGTGACTACTAAGGTTGCATTTCAACCTACTCCATCCACACAATCTTTGAAAGTATTGAAACAAGAAGTTAAGGGGAAAGTCTCCAGGATTCCTTGTCACCTTCCCTTTGCCTTCAATGTTTTTGACAACACACTCCAACACAGCATTCACTTTCATTTCCAACACACACTGAAAAGAATCCATATGCCACCTTATTCCAGTTTATTGTGTTGCATAAAACCTTTATGGTGACTTCATGGTATCAATAGATTAACACATCTGACTGTAACATAGTCCATTCATTTGAAAAGATATTCTGCTTTTATATTGATGAGGTCACCATTAAGGTTTAGCAAGAGAGACTGAGAGGCTAAACCCTTTGGAGATCTGACTGAGTTCAATTCATGCCACCTTCTGGGCAGATGTCTCTCTAACTATAGGCAAGCTGGGCAGCTGCCTAGAGCAGCAGATTTGGTCCAAACATCCCTCCATAACTATCACCCAGTGGCCAGGCCAAATTAGTGTAGCCTGTGGGGAACTACACTGAAGTGTTGCCTGGGGCAGCAGATTCTCTTGAGTGTCCTCTACATTGCAACACTCATCCTTTCATACAAGCATTGTCCTATGGGATTTGCAGGATGATTGTATGTATACCTCTTGAAGTCTAACCTTTCATATAAATGGTTCTGAAGGAGTAAGTGAATGGTAAAGAGCTATGTTCTCTTTGAGAAAATGCCACATATTTGAATAACGAATCTATGGAATTCCCATAAATTACATGGGTGGGCCCTTTAGAAAAGTGTCATAGCAATACTGGTTATTATGTATCTGGATATTTTTTTCTCTGATTCTGACAATTAGATTTTAATTTAGATTAATTCCTTTTGGCAGGGACTACATCTTTCCCTATGTTTTGTACAGCACTGTAACAGGCTCTTGTCTTCATCCCTTAGACCACTCCAAACAGGCTGGACCCATCCAAGTTTATATACACCAGTGTATTATTTATTGAGTCCCCTCCACCAGTCCACTGGTACAGCCTTGTGCAGCAACATACAATTGGAAGTAAACTCCCCCTTAGGCCACTGTCCAGGGAGGAAGAGCGAAAGATCTCCTCATCTTGAGATCCCGTTTCCCCTGATCCCCTGCCAGCCTTCTCTATTGTACTTCCTTCCCGTCCTTTAATGGTTCCTGACTGATGGGTTGATTGCTCTGATTAGCTCATCAACCCCCTAACTGGGCTACTGAGCACCCATCTCCCAATGATGTCCAGTGGGAGAGGGTGAGAAGAAGGGACCTGGGAGGGATAACTTGTATCTTAGTGATCAGAGTGTTGGTTGGTTCTAGGCTCCTAGCACTGTGTCACAAGCACTGAGCATAGTTTTCAGTGCTTAACAGGCATTTTTCTCTTATAGTTGTTTGCAAAGTCTATGGTGTGTGGGTGTGTGTGTGTGTGTGTGTGTGGGTGGGTGTGTGTGTGTGTGGGTGTGTGTGGTGGGGGAGGGGAGGATGGAATGAGGGCAGTAGGTCAAAAGAAATGGTTCACTACTAAAATAAATGGTCACATAAAATCATGAGTATACTAGCAGCTCAGGAACCATCCAGAAGAACAATGATAGAAAATACAGATATAATTACCATAATAAAATGTATATATAATATAATTGTGTCAGTCCTCATCAAACTCCCACTTTTGCGCACTCACCAGGCTGCTGTGTTTGGGCCCTCATTCTGGGTCCATGTACTTTTAAGTTTCCCTTGATTACTGGGTAGGGTTCAGACACTGTCTCTAGATTTGCTGGAACACTTCTTGGGCCAGGGACTCTTGTCTGATACTTTTCCTCAGAAGTTGTCCTACTTCCCCCAGATCCAATGCTGACTCCTCCCCACACCTGCCCTCACTCTCCCAGAGCTCCATCTTATTGGTCCTCTGGTTTACAGGTAACAGTTGAAGGAAATAGACACAGACTTTGCACAAGGATTTCTAAACTAATTACTCTTTTCTTTAGACAGCACGGGTGAAACAATAAACATGTGCCATTCCATGCCTCAGTTTGCTCACCAATATTGAAAATTCCTTGGGATTTGAGTCAATGTCCTATTAGACTTCCAGGTTCCCTCCACTAGGCTGAACTTCTTCAGCTCATGGCTTCTCCTCTGAATCATAGGTCAGCTTCCTTCAACTTTTGCAAGTCCTTCAGTCAATAGGTCCCCTCACTCAGGAAACCTGCCCATTTGTTTCTCTCCCTTACTCTCTCTCTGTCATTTAAAAAAAGAATACGGAGTTGACAGTCTCAAACAAGCACAGAGTTTGGTTCAAACTATTAACTCCTCCCCCTCTGTGTTTTTAAAGTGCTTGTACAGAACCTACAGATCAGTCTTATTATTACCCTGTTTGGAGATTTTCCAGTCTCCTATTCCTCCTTCTTGCAGACCAGCTGGATCGAACAGGTTCCCTTATGCTTCAGCAACCGTATTATCCTAAGGTCCTGCCATCTGAATGGGAGGTTTTCAGGTTAATGGCTCTGCACTGTCCCCACTCTGGGAGAGAGACAGCATCGTCCCTGATAGCAGATATCTAATTCCACATACACTGAGGCATTCAATGACATAGCAATTTCATAAAATCAACCAGAATTCATAAGTTGTACATAGACAGATGCCCCAAATCATCACAATAATTTACTACAACTAATATATTTTATAAATCTACAGATTTATTTACTACTTGCAGATTTAGCTATATTTTCAGCATATAACTTTTAATTTTCTTTTCTTTTTTTTTTGAAAAAAAATTCTAAGTAATAATTCTTAGGTTGTCCTTCATATTATTTAACATTGTGCTTAAATTTATTCCTATACATTTGTGAAATAATATCCTGGGAAGAAAAAAAGATGAATTATCCAGCTGCCTCATTTGTATATTGGGGGACATATCTACCAGTAACGTGACTGCATTTTCAAAAGGAGAGATTAAACCAACAAAAACGATGGTTAATTTAACTAAGAAACTAATCCTCAGGCACTGGGAAAGATTGCTTTTCTTTGACATTAAAGATATGGTTCACAGCTCCATCAATGCTGCTGCATATAAAAGAATTCTATTCAGGATAAATTTCCAACAAAGCCATTGGAAGAAAAATCCTGTTCTTGTTTTTGTTGTTATTTTTAACATAATAGTGATTTAAATTGAACTTATTTTATTTTATTTTTTCAAACATAGTTATAGAAGTTACCTGGGGCAGAGGCACTTTGTATAAAACAGTCACTTATAAATATGTTCTAATTCCCAAAATAACTAAACCCCAAAACAAACAAGCCAGTGTTCTCCTTTTGCATCATATAAACTCCTTTCAGGTGCTCTTTACGTCCTTTTTGGTCCTACCGGTAAGGAAACATAGAACAGGATTTCAGTTCAGCCGCCTCCTCTCTGCTTGCCTGCCTCATGGTCCCAACTTCAGTCAGTGCTGAAACTTCCTTCTGGGAAGGAGAAGGGTACTTTCTGGCAGGAACCAGGAAGTTCTCCCAACAGGCGGCAGTTTGCAGTCCACAACATTTACTTCCACTCCTGCTGAAGCACACTGGACCTTGGGCTAGTCATGGGCCCTACAGATGCCTATCACAACATGTGGTGTACCTCATCCAGAGCACTAACCACCCCAGTAGCAACTATGTGGGTCAAACCAGACAATCACTATGCTCTCGAATGAACTCACACAGGAAAATGATAAAAGACAAAAACATGCTATCACCTATGGGTGAACACTTTTCACAAAGCGATCACTCTATATCTGACCTATCAGTGCTCATCCTCAAAGGAAACCTGCACAACGCTTTCAAAAGATGAGCCTGGGAGCTTAAATTCATAACTTTGCTAAAAATCATGGACTGAATAGGGGTACTGGATTTATGACTAATTACAACAATCTATAACCCACTACCAATCTCCCCCCCTTAGTTTCTCCCCTCCACCCCAACTCTTCCTTTCCACCCTATGGCTGGAGGGGTGTCAACAGGCCACTTCACCTTGAATGCTCCCTCGAAATATGTGTTGACTACTTATGCTAAACAGTCTGTTCCATCTTGTATTTAGCTGTGACACTCTAAGTTTCCCAGACCTGAAGAATGCTGTGTAGCTTGAAAGCTTGTCTCTCTTACCAGCAGAAATTGGTCCAATACCACACCTTCCTTGTCTCCCTAATATGCTTAACCAAAACATTTACATTTTGAAAGAAAAAGTGTGCCTGTTTATTTAAGAGAGAGATTCCTCACCAACATCATATTCCCTCACCTTCCCTGCTCACCACATGCTTTGACGTACAGGAGGCCAGCAACCTCCCTTTGATTTTCCACATGGGAATCGTGACCTATAATGCATTACAGTAATGCAACACATTGAAGTTCAGGAGTGGGGAATTGTCCTAGGGCTTGGATTGAGGGATCTGAGGAACTCTTGCTTAGAGGGTTGACAGAGCATAGAGCTCAGGTGATATTGTACACAGTAATATTACTTAAGTATAAATGTAGCCTATTTGGAGTAGGAGGAAAAAGATGTTTGTGCTAGAAAGTTAATTAAAATGGCAGTGCTCTATAACCTCCTCTGCTTCTCTAAATTTGAAATGTTACTTAAGGAGCAAGAGAGATCTGTTAAGGGGAGATCTTACTGCAACAGGGAAGGGATTAGAAGGGATATTTACTGTGATCTGGGGATGGGAGACTTCCTGTGAAGGGGAAACTCTAAGAGAATTCTTGTTGCACAAGTTGAGCAGGAGCAGGGAAATGTTTTTACAGGGAAGGAGAAGAGGAAAAGGGTTGCAGTATAGTGGGGTGAGTGTGGATCTGGGAGTGAGTGTGGCATTTGTGACTAATTCGGGAATCTGTCAGTACAATTTATGAATTCTGTGTGAGATTATGAACTTTTTGTATGTATCTTTACCAAGCTGGAACTCCACTTTGAATGTTCAGTCTTTTGCCTTCTCTATTGTCTGTTTGCCTCTGAAATTCTAAAGGCTGGTGGCAAAAGAGCGTTATTGACATAAAATGCTCAAACACTGAAATGTAATTTCTTTAAACAACAATATAGCTCACGCCCATGAGAACTGGTTTGTCAAAGGAGAAGTCACCTTGGCAACAAACAAACAAAAATCACCTGGCAGGGGTTTCTGGTCAGCTGGAGAAGCCGGCTAGGAATTCTCCCGATAGAGGAGACTGGAAGGTCGTTAAAAGGAAGAGCCGATGGGTTTGGTGTCTTTGGTCATTTTCAGCAGCTTAAGCTTGTTCACCTATGAACCAGGCTTTTATAAGCCCTGGCTGGGATGATTTAGTTGGGGTTGATCCTGCTTTGAACAGGGGGTTGGACTCGATGACCTCCTGAGGTCTCTTCCAACCCTAATTTTCTGATTCTATGATCGACCTAACAGCTCACTCTTGAACCATTGCTCTATGGCAGTTGTGAGAAACCTGTGGCCTGCGAGCTGCACCCGGCCCATCAGGGTCATCCGCTGGTGGGTCGCGAGACAGTGTTTACATTGACCGTCTGCAGGCCAATGGGAGTTGCGGGAAGCAGCGGCCAGCATGTCCCTGCTGCCTGTGCTGCTTCCCGCAGCACTACTGCTCTATGCTCATGTTAAGAAGGGAAAAAAGCAAGCTTGCTAAACTTGTTAAGGAAGATATAGTGATTTTTAACACAGTACTCCACTCTTTTGACTGAACAAGCAACATCTTAACTTCAATAGACAAGAATATATATATACATACACCAACAACAAATAATGAGTAAGCAGCAGATGCTAATCATGCAATTAGGAAATGAATATACTATGACAGAAAATCTGGAAATATACTGGAAAGCAAGATATATATCTGAGTCAGAAAAAGGGAATCACTGGGAATGCAAACTACAGATACCCTAAGAAACTAGGGGCGTAACTGTGGGAAGCTGTAAATGAGCAATTAGAACCAGATAGCACTGAAATCACTCTGTCATGTTTTTCATCAGCTGCAAGCTCCATTTCCACAGACAGGGTAACGGTGTGTGCAGTGTACTAACAATTAATTAATTAATTGAAGTTTTATGAGGCAGGGGAAGTTCTGCCTGAATGAGCTCCAAGACCCAGAGGAGAAGGAGAAGCTAGTAAAGAGCCTTGTGGTTAGGATGTTTGCTTTCTAAATGTACTCTCTTGTGATTTATATGATTAAGCATAAAAGAGCAGTGATGTTCGAATCTGTGCAAAGTGTCTGTGTCAAAGTGTTATATGCTTCGCAATTGCCATGTGCCTCCTGAGAGTTACGTGGTAAACCAGAAGGCTCACAACTTGAGGTGGATCAGCACTGAGCCCACAGACTAGGCAGTTGCACAGCAGATTCCAGCTCACAGAGTGTTAGGGTATGTCTACACTGCCGCGCTAGTTCGGCGGCTGGGGATCGAAGTTCCGGGTTCGATTTATCGCGTCTGGTGTGGACGTGATAAATCGAACCAGGAAGTGCTCGCCGTCGACTGCGGTACTCCAGCTAGACGAGAGGAGTACCGCGGAGTCGACGGGGAGCCTGCCTGCCGCGTGTGGACCGCGTCTGAACCGCGGTAAGTTCGAAGTAAGGTATGTCGAATTCAGCTACGTTATTCACGTAGCTGAATTTGCGTACCTTACTTCGACTTGGGGGGTAAGTGTAGACCAAGCCTTAGACACAGCATCTGCACCTCACATATGCCTAAGGACCCTCAAGATTGGGGCAGTGTCTGAGCTCTGTTCAGGCTCTGGAGGGTTGAAGTACAAAGGGACCTAGAGGCTTGGATTCCCTTTGCAGCCATCAGGGAGCACCTAGCCAGATCTGTGACAGAGATAAATGAGGGTGAAGGATGGTGACTGAAGTGAGGGATAATGCAGTTGAGGAGTGTAGTGGTAAAGGTGTGTAGGCTGTACAAGGAAAAAAGATGTAACTGTAAGGAGAGAAGTGAGACAAGTGGAATGGGCAACAGCTGAGGAAGAGAAATCAAGGAAGAAAAAAAGAAATAAAAGTGAAAAGGAAAGTATAGGTAATTAGAACAGAGAACTCAGAAGAAAGAAGGGGCTGAGGGGAAGGTAAAGCAGGGAAGAATACTGAAAAGAAAGAAGAGAAGGTAGTAAGGTAGAACTACTAATTAAAAATAATCCTCAGAATTCATCAATGTTAATGGAGTTACAGCTGCTTAGATCACATCTGAATTTGGTCCTGACAGCTACAAGCTATGAGAGATGCCTCATCAATTCTAGTGTGTAGTTAATGGGGTACCCAAGGGACAGAGCTTGACAATGAACAACAATTCCTTTTTATGACAACTTTCTAGGTTTCAAAATTTGTTTTCATTCTGCACTGGACTGAAGACAAAACCTTTCAAATATTTTCCATAAATATGGAATTGTGTCACCCATCTGTTTTCATATTGAAAAGGTCAGGATCTCGATTCTCCTCTCTCTCTGGAAGTGACTAGAGACTCCACCCTTAACCTCAGAAACCTTCCCATCAAAAACTTTGTTGTAATCAGTATGTCTCTATGGAACATTTTGTCTTCGATGAAACAGCATATGTCAGCGAAAACATATTTTGCCAAAAATGTTCTGACCAGCTCTACTGAGGAATTACATAGCTATGCACTGATAAAATTCTGGACCCACCTGGCCTTGATCATTTACACAGCTGGCTGCAGCAAAACTGGGGCAGTTCCCAAGCTTCTGGTATGTGAGCATGAGTGTGTGTGTGTGTGTGTGTGTGACAGAGAGAGAGCAAACACGCAAGCGAGCACACAGGGGAGTGCTCCTGACAATATCCCTATCCTTTGCAAGTTAAGAGCTCCTGAGAATTGGGGAAACAATGATGCTGGTGATCCCTGCTATGCCTTACAGTGTAGGGGCAGCCTGACATCATCCCTCTGAGACTGCAGGAAGCAGCAGGGCCAAGTATAATTTGTTACCATTATCAGTTCACCCTTTTGTTTTAAAACTTTTCAGGGCATGTGACCGGTGGCTGCCTATACAATTTTGCTTTCCTCTTTGTCTTTCTCTCCATGTATGAAGACCAAATGGAGATTTGCATCATCTTTATCAATACCTTTTTAGCCGAGAGAGAGAGAGAGAGAGAGAATAATAATGAAGAGACACAGCTGCTTAACTCCTCCCCCCTTTTTCTTTGCCTATGCTCAGATGAAGTGTTCTGGCAATAAAGAATTATGTAAAAATATTTCAAGAATAACTGTTCTTGAGTTGACAAATATTTTTTTGCTTTAAATACCTTTATAAAGATAAAATTATTTATTATTTATAATGTTTTATGAAAATTGGAATAAATATATAGCAGGACAAAAATTAACAATATATATCTATATATGTATATTACCCTTTAACAGCCATGCTATGACTAGGGTGTAACTATGATGGTCTGATATATTGCTGGATACAAGCTGCTCTCACTACACTGACTGCAAAGTTATGAGCAGCATTGTATTCATTATTTTGACTCTTTAATGTCATGTTCTAACAGAATACATTTTTTGTAGTGAAAACAAGGCACATTACAAGTGTTCTAGATGTACGACAATGACAGTAAGCATGCTTTTCATGGTTGAAAAAGACATTGTGGAGATAAACTACTGTTAGGTGGATAAACACAACAACAACAACAAAAACTATTCACAGATATGTATTGTATTTAAAACCTCAAATTCTCCTTGACAGTATTCACAACCAGTGTTATTGTTCATGCCAGAAAAATCTAAGCAGCCATCTTAAAATTGATTGGATTTCCTTCCTCTTGTTTATAAAATATTTATAATCCAATCAGGGAGCAGAAACAATATTCTATGACATAGTTAATGAATAATGAACAGTTGAAGTCTTCACAGACAACCCTTAGGCTGAAATGTTATCTTAAAGAGTTTGTCAATAATGAATACATTTTCAAAAATAATTCATTTCATGGATAATACAAACAGAGAAAAAAGAACTAGAATGGGCTAAATGATTCTCTCTGAACAGTGCACCTATCTGGGTGCTTACTAATAATTACTCAATTATTTATTGCTTACTACTACTACCCATTATAAAAGTTCGACTATATCCATTTTAGTTTTTCTAGGCAAGATAGTGTGTTAGAATAGGTTTCAGAGTGGTAGCCATGTTAGTCTGTATCAGCAAAAACAACGAGGAGTCCTTGTGGCACCTTAGAGACTAACAAATTTATTTGGGAATAAGCTTTCGTGGGCTAGAACCCACTTCAATTAACAGCAGGATACCAATAACTCAATAACACACCTAAAAGTGGCAATTCTTCAACAAAAAAATTTCAAAAACAGACTCCAATGTCTAGCTGCAGAACTGGAATTATTTTGCAAACTGGATACCATCACATTAGGCCTGAATAAAGACTGGGAGTAGCTGGGTCGTTACAAAACCTAAACTTAATTTCCCCAATACTAATTTCTCTGTACTGTTACTCACACCTTCTTGTCAACTGTCTGTAATGGGCCATTCTCTTACCACTTCAAAAGTTATTTTTCCTCCCTTGATATCCTGCTGTTAATTGATTTATCTCATTAGACTGACCTCACACTTGGTAAAGCAACCTCCATCCTTTCATGTATTTATACCTGCTCCTGTATTTTTCACTCCATGCATCTGATGAAATTGGTTCTAGCACACAAAAGCTTATGCCCAAATAAATTTGTTAGTCTCTAAGGTGCCACAAGGACTCCTCATAGTTTTTGTGTTAGAATAGTTTGTCCAGTTCTAATTTCTGTATACATTGCTTCAGATGATTTTGGTATTTGATTAAATGGCCTTGGTATGAGTATTAGAAATAAGCAGCGTCATGGTTGTTATTCCAATACTCTTGAGGTGCACATTTCCTAGTTGTAAATCAATATAGTTAATTCTTTATCATCACTGTCATCTAGGAATTCATTCACAGTCTTTAATAATTGCATTATCTGTCCAAATATGTATTATTCCACTGACTCAACAGCTGATATATCATATGTGTGCTACAGCACAACAATCTGTTTGAGGAGATTTGGGAGAAATTTACCAAATTAACAGCTGGGCAGAAATCATGAAGAAGAACTGGATCAATTCCAGTGACTAATGGTTATAGACAATGTATGTAATTTCAAGAACAGTTGCTTAGATATGTAATGAGAAGTCAGCTCTTGCATGAAAAATAATGGATAGACAAGTAATTAAGTGGGTAGATCTTTTAAAGACAAATGTTTGGGAAATTTTGTAGGTCCTGCTTTGAAAAATGACGGTATTGATACAATACAGTTTTGGGATTTGTAATGAGAATCTTTGACTGGAAAAACACAAGTAAATGGCATGGAAGAATTTCTAATTTCCACATCTTTCCACATCTTTCACGTTACTGTGAACTGGATTGGTTCAGTATCTGTGATCTTGAGTAGAAAAGCATCATTTTTGAAAGTGTCCTTGACATTTACTCCTGAAGAAGATGAATTATGAAAATTGATTTACGTTTTCTGATACATTATTTCTAAACCATCAAACCTTACCCCAAAACCTACTCAGTTTAATGTATAGCTCTATTACCACTTTGGGGAAAGGATAGGAAATACTTTAAATATAAATATGTTAGGTTTATATAAACTATATATGCACAATGAACCAATGAAATACAGCCAACAGTGGGGTGGACAGCAGCAGCCAATCTGTGGGTAGCAAACAACATAACAATGAGTGGAAGGGGAAATTTTAGCCTATACATTGAAACAAATCAATAATCTTTCAAAAATAAAATTCCATAAGATCTTTAACTGGCACACAAAAAAGACAGACCTCTATTTTTAAAGTCTCGTCTAAACGATTCTGCTTATTAAGCTAAAGTCAGATGAATTTATGGAATGGATAAGGACAAAGTCAACCTTGCAGGATCTGAACGTGTGGTTCCACAAAACTAGGATTGCCAATTTTGGTTGGACATATTCCTGGAGGTTTCAGCACATGACATAATCTTTAATTAAAGATTAATCTTTAATTCCTGGAGACTCCCGTGCAATCCTGGAGGGTTGGCAACCCTACACAAAACTTCAAAGCTGCTGCTGCTTGACCCTTTGTATGTCTATGGGAAGTACTCTTGACTTAGATCCCAATCCTACATTGTATAACACATGTGCAGATTGCTGTGCCCGTGCAGATTTCCACAATGTAGGATCAGGACCCTATGCAGACCATATATAATACATAATATTTCTATTATGATACAAATAAAAATAAGTTTTGAATACAAATATAAAGTTAAGTACATCATTCATTCTATCATCAACATTTGTTCACTTCTTGATTCATAAGAAAACTGAGAAAGGGAAACATCCACAGGAAATGAAAGGAAGATGATAGGAAAAACACAACATGTGGACAAAAGAAATGCCGCACAGATTTTGGAAATTCTCATCATACATATAGATCACGTTGAAATAAATGGCTTTTTGATTAAAATAAAATTTTCAAGTTTTGGTAAAAAAAGATGGATTTAATGGTTTTCCAACCCAGAAATTTTCTCCGTTTTTTTTTTTTAAACTGAAAAAAAAATAGTTTGTTTTGTTAAAGGAAAAATAAATTCTGGAAGTTTAGGGAAAAACAAAAGCTATTTTTCTCCAAAGTTTTTAGAGCGAAAAAATGGCATTTTTCAACCAGCTCTAACAACAACAACATCCAGCAGTGTTCCACCAGGTTCCCCAGACATCATATCCACAGGAGTTTCAAACACTAAAAATAAGGAACCTCTTCTTTTAAAAGCTACTCTTTCAGGAGTTGCCATGTCTCTTTAATCCACTCTACCAGTTTTTTATCCTAGGAGATGTAGGTCAATTCCAGTGCTGTAGTATTAACATTTTAGTCTTCTGTACCTGATGAATGTATTCTCAATCCTTCTTTAACTTCCCTGAATCACCAGACTGCTCGCAAAACTCAAAGTGGTAATCAGCTAAATTAATAATTGATGTACTTTTTGCTGAGTGCCATTCTTGCACCCTGCTTGGTCCATCAGGACAGCAATTCACTGTCCTAATTTTCAAATGTGGTGCCTAAGGTCAGAGTGCCTGAAATGAATATTTAGCTGGTTAACTTTAGGCACCCGTGTTTAAAAATTAAGCCCATATATTGGGTCTGAAAATAGTTATTTTAAAGAAGCCAGTATAAGAAGCTCCAAAGTACTGTTTTTGTTTATATCTCATTCAGTCTCAGCTGCTAGGTTGTCCGTATCATCAAAATATTTTTACAAATATTATAATAGATAAAAATCCTTCACTATAACATCATCTGATCACCATTCACTTCTCCACTGCCTTTATTTAAATGCTTTATTCCATAAGGACATGGATATAAAGAAACTGTCTTTTTTGATAGAAGCAATGGGACCAATTTAACAAGAGAGGTTAGAATTAGGGTCAGAGAGAGAGAGAGAGAGAGATGCTTGGTAAAATGTATGCTAATACATCGGGGGGAAATAATCCAGAAATCACAAACACTCAATGGAGGGAGAAACCTGGGAAGTAGTGATGCCTAAAGAGACCTGGGAGTGATAGTAGATAGCAAATTAGATACAAGATTGAATTATGCCACTGAAATAAATAAGGCCAGGTTTGTGCTGTATTTTCAGATATCTGTAATCAGCAAAATGATAATGTGTCTTACTACATTTCTAGTGAGAAAACACATGGAATATTGCATTCAGTTCTGAACCTCTTACTACCAAAAAGATAGAGACAAATTGGAAGGGAGTTCATGAACAGAAATACTGTAATCAAGGAAGTAGAGGGAGTAAATTAAGAGGAAAGATTAAAAGAGGGTTGGCTAAAAAATGACAGGAGATGGATGGATGAATCTGTGTGAATATGGATCCTGTGACCTTAACACTGGCCCAGCACCAGCTTACTTTCATTGTGGCTTCATTGTTAGCCCATGCTGGGCCAGGGTGGAGAACCATTCCATGGATCACACAGGTTGCAAAAATCACGAGGAGTACTTGTGGCACCTTAGAGACTAACAAATTTAGTCTCTACGGTGCCACAAGTACTCCTCGTTCTTTTTGCTGATACAGACTAACATGGCTGCCACTCTGAAACAGCAAAAAGAACAGGAGTACTTGTGGCACCTTAGAGACTAACAAATTTATTAGAGCATAAGCTTTCATGGGCTACAGCCCACTTCTTCGGATGCATATAGAGTGAAACATATTGAGGAAATATATATACACACATACAGAGAGCATGAACAGGTGGGAGTTGTCTTACCAACTCTGAGAGGCCAATTAAGTAAGAGAAAAAAACTTTTGAAGTGATAATCAAGATAGCTCAGTACAGACAGTTTGATAAGAAGTGTGAGAATACTTACAAGGGGAGATAGATTCAATGTTTGTAATGGCTCAGCCATTCCCAATCCTTATTCAATCCTGAGTTGATCGTATCTAGTTTGCATATCAATTCCAGCTCAGCAGTCTCTCGTTGGAGTCTGTGTGAATATATATCTCCTCAATATGTTTCACTCTATATGCATCCGAAGAAGTGGGCTGTAGCCCACGAAAGCTTATGCTCTAATAAATTTGTTAGTCTCTAAGGTGCCACAAGTACTCCTGTTCTTTTTGCGGATACAGACTAACACGGCTGCTACTCTGAAACTCTGAAACAGGTTAAAAAGGCATTCATGCGTTTTTCCAAGTTCATCCTCAATGCAGTTCTTCAGTGGTGCAGAAGTCTTTGTATTGACCTTCTACACGGAGAGTGAAATTTCACTCTTATATAGCTTTCTTTCTATGTAACTTTTTTTTCTATCTTTCCAATTGTGAGTTGAAACATGGTTTGTCACTAAGAAAAGTAATCATTTAGAAGGTATGTTAATAATTAACGAGCAATTAAGGACCTATCTCCATAATCCTTACTTTCTTTGCATAGTCCTGTTAGTATATAGGTCTGTTTGTTAGCCTGGGATAGAATGTTGGGTTTGACTTTTTGATACTCTTCTACTAAAATGTGTAAACAAGGGACAAAGACACTGTGATGTTGCTTCTGCCTAGTCAGCTGGATTTGTACAATGGGAACAGATAAGAGCAGTTAAAGTGTTACTTGAGAGCACACTTTAAGATTGCCTCAACCCTATCTCAAGGCAAAATCAAGCAACCAGTCAGGAGGAGCAAAGGAGTTTGGTGTGGAGGGAGGTATAAAACACTAAAAGACCAAAGAAATGCCCGTCCCTGACTGGAGAACAACCTCACTCCTTACCCCTCCCATGGGGTACAAAAGGATGGGATGAAGACCCCAGACCCAAATGGAACATGACCCTAAATTGTAAGGGATGGGACTGTGGGCGTGCATGGCAGGTATACTTAGGCCTGCTAAGAAGGAGGAGGTGGGAATGAGAATAGGGAAGGGGGAATGGGGACAAAGGCAAGGCTTTGCGGCAGCAGAGCTGGGAATGGAACACTGGGAAACAGACTCTGCTGGTGTGTAGAGCTATGGATATGCTTGTTTGGAACTAACCCCAATAAACATTGAATTGCCTGCACTTTGGACTTTTGGTCTTCTGCTTTCTCTCTGTTGACAAGAACCAGAGGAGAGGGTGAAGGGAAAGCCCTCTAACAAGTCCTATTGATGAGTTAGCACTACGTAGCATGAGCAAGGGTTACAGAGTAGGACAATTAGAAAGAGAAAGAATAAAAAGGTACAAAACAGGACTTTCTATTGCCTGTTGTTGATGTATTTCAACTACCTCTCTTGAAAAAAGTGTCCATCCAGTTTCAAGGGAAATTGCAAGGTTACACCCCAACATAAGGAGTAAGAGTGTGCGTTAACTTGATTTGCATCTTCCCAGTTCTGGGTTACTCCAGGGCCAGGACTGGTCAGCCCTTTGTAACTTGAGAAAAGGAGGGCTGTCTAAGATATAGAAGGCTTTACCCACTCCACTCTGCCCTGTCCCAACATGCCTTTCTCATCTTCTGCCCCACCCATAGCATGCCCCCTACACCATGGTTTAATGGAGAGGTGTTGGAAGAGAGACCATGGTTATCTTAATTTTTACCCTAGGGGAATTTTCCCACATCCAGATGCAGGACTTTTGGGGTTCCTTTAGGCTGCTCCACCCCTTTATATCAGGTCAAGGAAGCTAAGGGAAAGTGAGAATCTCATCCAAGATTTCTAAGGAACCATCTGTTTTTATAGTAGGAGCGTATAGTACAGAGCATTCTAAGGCTGGCAGTAGATCAAATATTGTTATATAATCTTTCACTAAGTAAAGATCACCAGGGTATCTAATGAATTAGCTAAATTTTAAAGCTGCTGTATGCCATTTTCACATCTACACACATCTTGGTATTAAAAGAAAATCAAATAATATCCTCAATAAATGTAACTGATTTGAGAAATTAATATGGAGTACAAATCTGTGTTAAGAGTAAACACTGAACAAAATCCACTATTAACACACTACAGAGACTTTGCCAAAAGCTGGGGCACTAATGGAATGTATGTACTTTTATATAGAATATAATAGCATAATAGCAATATAATATTTAGTGATATTTTAAGACTAGGTTAGACGTTAGATCAGATTTGAATTCCAAGCAAAAAATTCTGATTATTTGTTTTTTCTATTACAATAATGCCCAGAAGCCCCAATCAGGATCATGGTCCAATTGTGCTGGGCATTGTACATACACAGATTTGGACACAACTTGGCAGTTGTGAATCTGGAGAAACATTTGAAACCTCCAGAGGAAATTCTTTCACCTAACTGTATAATTCGTATTATGACTACTAAACATATTTGGGTTAGGATATAAGCTAAATTTAGGCAATAAAATTCAGACAAAGGAAAAATTAAATACTTGAAAATGTCATGACATATTATGTGAAAGAAGGTGCTGCCTCCCTGTTAAGTTCTCCTAGATACTTATTAATCAGGTGTGGTGCAAGAATGAAATGAATCCCAGATGATGGATAAACAAAATGAGTAATGGGTGATTTACAGACTGTGATGAAAGTTTTGGCCTGGCATAAGTAATTTCTGCATCTATGAAATCACGTTATGCTCATCATTAGTTCTATACTGTCTACAGTCTAATTTTATTGGAACAGGTTGTATATGAAGCCCTTGACAATGACTATCCAGAAGTTAATGGAATCACATATGTGTATAAGTGATGTAGTGTAGTGGGGAACCAGGACCAAAAAGTGAATATACGGCTAATTTTCCCCACTCCTTAATTCTGAGTAAATGAACTTTAGACAGAGGATTAAATTTGCCCTAATTGTGTCTTGTTAAAAATGACCATTTAATAGGAAACATCTCTTTGTCTGACTTGGGTTTTTTATATGTGTAAAAAGTTTTTGAGCAGTTCTAAACATGTACACTAACTCACCACTTCCAGACAGTGGAATTAAATACTCAGAAGGAAAACTACCCTTTAAACAAAACAAAACGAATTGTACTGGAAATATAGATGAAGCGATGAAGAAGATGAAGACACAAATCTCCTAAATGAGAAATCAATACTATTGATACCACAATAAATGGAATGACACTGCAGTCCCATTAAGAGACACATTTTCCACAACTTATTGCCCAGGAAATGTGGCAATATCAATATTCTCCAAATGTAAGAATATCATCTCCCTGTGATGAATGAACTAGTGGGGAAGAGACTTGAAGAAATGTTTGGGTGAAATTGAACAGGAATAACTAAAAAAGAGCTGTAAGTAATAAATTATGCTTGTGATGAAAATCATTTGAAGACACTGAGATGTATGCACTGAACTTTTGTCTTTAAAATACAGTGAAACAGGAAATGTCGAAAAGGGAAATGCAAAAGAACGTTCAAAGGAGCAGGAAGCATTATTTCAAAGCTGTTAACAATGTAGCAGAGATTGCAGTGGATACAAATGAACTCAAAGAAGACCAAAGGAGAACTG
This sequence comes from Emys orbicularis, assembly GCF_028017835.1. Taxonomy (NCBI): domain Eukaryota; kingdom Metazoa; phylum Chordata; order Testudines; family Emydidae; genus Emys; species Emys orbicularis. The sequence continues at coordinate 31,443,678 of NC_088684.1, forward strand.
CTTCAATCAACAAATGTATTGATCACAGGAAATGCAAGAGATGATAGAAGAGATTACTGAAGAAGTAAGAAACAGAATGAAAATGCTGTGAGACCATTGTTGAAATAAGACTCACATGGCAGTTATTTGGCCCAAGTTTACATTAGCATTTGTTTTCAGACAAAATTCTCATTAACTTCCGAGGATTATGCCTATTGCTGACACTAGGATCAATCTCATGAGCAAAGTGAACAGGACTTAGCCCAAAGTAGATAAAGCATGAGAGGGTCTGACCCAAAGTCCACTGAGGTCAGTGAGAGTCCTTCCATCATCTTAAATGGATTTTGGATGAAGTCCTAGTTCTCTCTCTCTCTCTCTGTATATATATATACACACATAAAGTAATGGGCAGTGTAATCATTGAAGCTTTAACTGGCACTCTGTGAAAATTTATTTGTATAAATATGGATGATTTCATATAGGCTGTAGAGTGATGGGGGATGTGTTGCCTTATATATTTCCCCTATGTTGCAACATAGAGAAAAAACCCTGTGTTGAAGGCAAAATTTCACTGCATACATCTCAGTACCTTCCAATAATTTTCATCTCAAGCGTAAATTATTACAGTTCTTTTGTACTTATTGCTGTTCCATTTAATCAAAAACTTTCTTCAAGTCAATAAAAGCCTCTTCCCCCCTAGTTCATTGATCACAGGGAGATGAGGATCCCACTACATGGTATGGTTAGGGGATCACTGCTCTGTGGAAAAGGCTGTGGGGTCCTCCCCAAAATATAGCAGATGTCCTGTGATCTAAAGGCATCCAGGGACATCCACATGTTGATATCGGGACCAATAACTTGAACATCCTGTAGAATCAGGATTTCTTCTCCTCAACCTTTTCCTGGCTAGGGCATATTGCAGGTTGCTCCTGCTTCTTTTTTTCCAGAAAACCTCCATCTGCTACTTCCCTAATTTGTGCCACAAACATACACTATTTCTGGAGTCATTACTTGCTACTCACTCCCTATGAGACTGAATCCCTCCCCACTGCAATGACAAGGAATTTGTGGTAAATGTGTGTAGGATATAGTTGCACACCAAATTTTGGCTTTCTCTAACATGTTTGTTGAGTATGTGTCACATATTTCCCTTAGGTAGCTGGTCCACATAAGAGAATAAGAACGTATTACTGCTACCAGCTAACACATTTATTCGATTAACTCAAATGGCATAGTCCCATGCATTTGCCAACCAACATCTTGGGTTCATCATTGCTGATGAACGATACACATGAGGCAAATGTAGTGGCTTTGGAGGGCCCCTTGATTTGCTGGAATAAGTCTTAGCCACACTTCAAATCTTTAATTTGTCCTTGGCTGAGGGAAATCCTATTGTACCTGAATTTGGTCTTCAAATGTACAAGACATTCTTTACTTTTATTTCTCTCTGTTACAAAAAACAACAACATGTGTTTAAACTCCACCCAAGTATTCAGAAAGGATCCTTTCCTTTTCCCTGTCACATATAGACACTGAAATTATAGATGGAAGGGCAAACTTTTAAATAAATATTTTCAATGCCAAAAAGCCTTTTTCATGAATCTCTCATCTAAAAAACACCTCCAATGCCAGTATTCAGGCCAGATCCCCAACTGTGGTAAATCAATATGCTCCACTGACTTAAATGGAGCTATGCTGATTTACACTCACTAGAGCTCTAACCCATTCATTGTTAAAAGATATTTATATTTGTCCTTATTAATTTTATTTGCCATTTCTCCGTGCCCTCCTTGCAAAAATAATTTTATATATAACTTTGGGATCCTATGGAGAATTTCAGCAAACATTCTTTCCTATACAATATTTCAAAAGGCATCTTTTACCACAAACGTTATTTGGAAAAGAGGCCAAGTCCCCACAGAGTCAACAATATTACTATCCAGTTCACTGTGGCTTGAAAGCATAATTGGAAGAGGAATTTAGTAGGTCTACTGAGCCTGACCAAACTGATATCCATCCTTACCTTTCAAATAATTCTATCATGTAATCTAAGTGTAAATTTCTTTTTAACTGGCTCTTTCATGATTGGGTTTCCCCATGGGCTGAATCTATGCTAGGCCATCAGAGAGATGGCACTCTGATAATGCATTTGAGGAACGTATCAAAGTACTATTGCTCTGATAATTCCGTATAGCATGTTTGATGATGCAGTGTAGTGACAGCTGGCTGGGGCCAATTCTAAATACTGCAGTCATTTAAGTCTTCTTTAAAGATCAATTTTTACTGACTTTCAACATTTAATTACTTTTAATTATTGAAAAAAAGGGAAGGTTAAAGAATTGGTTCCAAATCAATAATGTGTGGGGAAATACAATTAGATACAGATCTGAAGCATGACTGACTCACTTTTTCATCAAACACATGCACAAAATTGAAGTTCAATTCTGAAAATTTCTCAGGAGACCATTCTGTTTCCATCTTAGCATGCTGACTAGGTTTCAAAGTTCACCAGCTTTCGTTATCCAACCAAACGGATGCTGCTGTGGTTTAATAGAGCAAGAAAAAAGTTTGGCCAGTCTGATACAATTCAAATGCAATGAACAGCTGATGTTCAGCAGGCAGTATTTGAAAACAATCAGAATTACACTGTGTCTTCTCAGTAAAGGTGATCTGAGGGGATGAAGTGCTGTCTCTGCTTCATCCACGAAACAATGCACAAGACAATCCTAAATCAGTGACTGGCCAGGGAAGCGTGATGGATGATGATAACACTGTTGACAATTCTAGTGGTCCCAGAAGGATCATATAAGAGTGTGCATGCCTATGTCCTCATCCCTCTGCACACCAGTAGAGCTGCACTGAGTGAAATACTGTCTCCACTTCTGAAGAAAGGGCTGGATTGATGCATAAGCACTATAGACCCACATCTAGGACCTCAGTACTTGGAGTAATGTGATTAACATCAGATTCCCAAATTTAATAAAAAATGGTTATTTTCTACTCCTCATGTTTTTGGAAGAAGAGCTCGAAAAGAACTGAATGGAACTGATGGAATGCTGTCTCCCTGAGTCTGCAGACAGGCTGAAATCATAGTTCAGAGAGGTGTTAACAGCACCATTCATTCCACTGAGGTGATCGGTCCAAAGACCCACTGCTCTGTAGAGGCCAGCAGTATCCTAGCAAAGAACTCTATGCATACTTCTACACTTGGAGCTGGGTGTGTGATTGAGCATGCTAAAAATAGCAGGGAAGCCATGGTAGCATGGGCACCAGCCAGCTGGAGCATGGGTTAACCACCCCGAGTACAAACCCGCCCCATGGGAATGAACTCAGGGCAGTGAAACCCAAGCCACTGCCCGTGCTACTGCAGCTACACTACTATTTTAGCACACTAGCTTGATCAGAGCTAGCGTATATCTTCTTGAGATGGGAATCACTTCTCCAGCTCCAAGTGGAGATGTAGCCTATGGCAGGAGAAGAATGAAGCAGGCCCAGCCTATCCACCCACTCAAACAGATTTGGTCGAGCTGCTGGGGTCAGTATTAAGGGACTACCCTCTGCAATTCTGGTGTCCTGGCTCTGTTATTTCAATTAGCTAGTCACAAAAGCATTGCTGAGAGATTGGATATTTTAAAAACTTTATTTAGAAAAATCTACACACATTAAATTAATTGAGAATTTTGATATGGAGCTGATGATGAGCTTATTAAAGCCAAAGTTAAAATGGATGTTAGTGAATTTTTTTCTTCCATTCCTTGGATCTGGATTATTTCCTAAAGATAATTTTGTGCTCATCACTCTTTGTAGGATGGCCCAAGAAGGCTGGATTCTTCTGAAGGCTATAGGTAAGATTTAGGAAAGGACAGCCTGAATTTCACTGATGAGTATCCTTACCACTTGTACATCAAGTAACCGTCTGACACAATAACTTAGACAGTGGGATGAGGAATACAATGGCAGACCAGGTAGGCCCAGTAACATCATGACTTAACAGTTTGTTTGTTTTTCAAGCACTAACAGCTTTGTGGGCTTTTGTTTGTTTTTAAATAAAACCCAAAACAAAATATTTTCCTGCTTTTGAACTCAGAGTCAAGTCAGATGCATGTGAAAAAACAAAAAAACAAAATGCACTTGTTAAAAGTTTTCCTGCTGTAGCAAGTCAATCAAGAGCTTCTCCCACTGACATAGCTTCTGCAGCTCGTGGAGGTGGTTTTTTTATGCCGACGGGAGAGCTGCGCTGCTGCAGTGCTGTACGTATAGACATGGCCTAAGTCCTGTTGTCTGGCCCCTCCTAGGGTCTCTGCTTCAGAGGACTTCTGACGCTGTAGACACAACAAAAATTCCCTATCTGGTCTTTCACTTCAAGGTCCTTTCCCTGAGGCAGAGTCTCCCTGCAGCTCTCCCCCTTAAGCAACTCCCCTTGCTTGTTTGTCTTTTATCTCATTAGCTTGGAGGCAGCTGATTGGTCAAAGGTGTATGCTAAGCTCAACTCACTTGAAGGGACATGCTACTCTGTGACACTTACTGAGTGGACGTCATATGTTTGAAGTCTAGGGCCAGATTGTCCACTTGATCTTTGAATGGAGGGGACAAAAAAATGAATCCCTTGCTTGGGATTCAGGCAGGGGACAATGTGACTTTATCCATTCCCCATGAATGCCCTTCTATCAGAATCCAGATATGTAGGTGGGGAGAACTCGGGCTGGGTGTGGAAGAACTAGGGATGCAAAGGTGCTCTCCATACATCATCCCACCCCACACCATTCACTTGGTGCTTCCTTTCCAAACTGTGGAACATTATTTGGATTGGTTCTCAGACATTGACTGGTGGGGCACTGTCCCTATGTCCCTTTAAAATGTTCATCTCAACAGAATGGCTTTGTTTGCTTAACATTGTTGCTTTGCTGTGTTTAATTTAATTTTTTTACTTACATACATCACACTCTAAATTAAAATTTGATACAGGCTGAAAATGTCAAGTATTAAAACACAGTGTTATACTTATTCTTTACATAAGACAATTATTTTATTATCTTATTTCTTTCCATGGAAGAGTGAAGGATAAATAAGTGGTCAAAATGTGGCCATATAATATAATGTGGGAACATATATTTCCACAGTGTTACCATGGGTAGGCACATGAAAAATCATGTCATGCAAGTTCCTAATCTCTGAGGGAGGGGAAACTGAGGTACAGTCAGGGTCAGATGCTAAAGGTTAAGCAGTGAGTGCATTGATGTAAAATTACTACCTCATGATATGACAACAAATGCAATGCTGGTTTTTCTTTGGCTTCAGGGAAAGTCTGTTTGACTCACAGCTAAGTTAATAAAAGAAAGCTTAGAACCACCAAGATCAGACATATGTGATAGACATTTAAAAACATGCTCACTAAAGGTCATTGATAATTGCTAGGAAGATCATTTTCAAGTCTTTATTTTCCATATGTTCAAACACAATATCATTGCATCTGGAACATTAACAGCTTTATAGGGTCTTTATTATTTACCACTGCCAAAAAAAAAAAAAAACATTAACAGAAACAACACCATTGTAAGAAAGAAAGATACTGTTAAATTGGGGTACCACAAGGTATCCTTGCCATGTGCTTGATTAAAGTTTTCACCGGTCTTTGGTGCACTCTATACAAGAAAATAGAGGAATGCATTTTTCGACATGATTTTCTTCCTCTGCAAAGGTGTTTTATTTAAAGATATTTTAGTGTAATTGCTGATAATGCCAAAAATATTTTAAAACTTTAACCTGCTTATAATACAGCAGCTCTAACAAGCTAACCCTGTAGACCTTACTCAGACAAAATTAACACAAAAGTCAAGAGTTTTTCCTGAGTAAAGACTGCAGGATTTGCCCATTCAGGTATGCTTTAATGCCTCCTATTAAGCATTGTAATGACAATGAGACCAACTAATATGGCTTAGAAGAAAGATTGTAAGTGACTTAACGGCTATGGACTTGAACTTTGGAGGAAGGCCTAAAAATCACTTAACCAAGGTCATACTAAGAGGAACATGGTGAATCCTGGAAATTTTGCTTTGGGGTGTGGATTCTTATTATACATTCTGAGATTCAGTTCAACGGTGCCAAATTTCAAGATTAAGACTGTGTTGAAAGACTACTAGGAAACTTTAGCTAACACAACTATTAGAGCTTGACAGAGAAAGGCAGTTCTGTTTGATGGAGGATTTTAAGTTAAAAAAAGACTCTCTGATACAAAAAATAAATGAATGTTTTGACACAATTCTGGTTCATAAAAAGCCAGCACAAATGTGTGTCTCAACTTCATTTTGTTGTTGGGTGTTACTGGTTTTTTTGCAATCTTAACTGTGCTTATTTTCCACCCTAAGCTAAGGCTTAATGGATGTTAAGCCTATTTAACCTCAGGCTATGGTGTTTTTAGAGTTGAACAGCCTTTGGCTGTACTGTTGATGCTGTTGCCACAAACTCCTGCCACCTGGAAGAGGAGGGGACATTGACAACTGGACCTGACCTCTGATCCAGTCTCCCATTCTGACTTACCCACATATGGATCAGGGTCTCTGAAGCATAAGAGAAGTGCCACTTCAAAGACCTGAAGAAACAAATAACTACTCCCAGCTAAGTTTAATGGAGATTCTTTTCCTATATTCTCTTCTTCTATTTTCTCTTTTATTTTTGTTTGGTTGAGAAATTGATTTAACAAAATGAGCAGTTTTGTAAGAAACCTGAGAATGTTTTGTTTGCAGTTATGTATTGCAATCATTCAAGATGACAAAGCTTGGTTTGTAACCTATAATTTTACTGTAGCCAGGTCAATAAAGTAGAAGGTTGAAAGCACAGTGTGGCTATTGGGAAGTTACACCTTACACAATGAGAAAGGATTTCATTCTTTGTCCTCCTATTTTCAGTAAGAATTTAAAAAATAGGTAGCTAACGTTTGGCTTAAACATGGATTTAAGAGCCTAACAATGGTCGGAATTTGAAGAGTGCTGGGCACGTAAAAGCTGCCACTGAAATCAGGCTGCTAATTTACGTGCCTAATGGTGAACTTAGATAAAGTAATAGAGTGAATAAAGTAATATCTAAAATGATCCATAAGCCATGACAGGGTAACCCCAAACCCTCACCATTTAACTTAAAAATATACAGAAGACAAATATAAAATCCTGAGCTAAATAACTTTCAGGAAAATACAATGCTGGTTTTATTTAGCAATTGAATTTAATTACATTCTGAGGGTCAGACTCATTAGTCCTGGAAGGTGTAAATTACAACTCCCTGCAGCAGTTAATTCCCATTTTCCCTGCCCTACCTCCATATATCATGGAGAACTCACCCCAAGGGAGTTACAGCTCCTGCCTTCTTTCTGCAGGTTTGCCCAGGGAAGCTTTACATAACTGCCCCGATTCCAAAGGAGCTACTGAAGGGATGGACTGATTCAGTGCATCTCCTATATGCTCTGGGCATATGCCCTTCCTTGCCAGAGCCTCCCACTTTTGCACTATGATGCCTATTCCTCCATGATTCCCTCAGTGAAAGTGATTTTGGACTTACTTTGTGCCACTACAACCTCTTTCTCAGTGGATTTTTTTCTGTCTTTAGCATCCTACCAAAGTGTCTTCTCTGGCTTATGCCAGTGTGCCCCCCATCAGTGAATCTGGCCCCAGGAATAAAGAAATTGAATTATTTTCAAGTTAAATCTATAAGCAAGTAACAAATCTCCAATTAGATGGGGAGGCTCTGTGCAAATGTGACATGGATCTGTTTCTTGTGGTGAAGCGTCATGATATCATTAGAATGTAAACTGATTCACTGGAATTTGTAACTCTGCCTTAGTTATTTCTCTGTGGGACACATGTACATGCCTTTGCAGAATTCCCTTGCCTGAAGAGAGGCCTATTTTTATGAACTTTCTTTTGACTTGGAGATAGGAAGTGGCAACTTCTGTGAAGAAGAATTAATTTATTTTAAAAACCCATTCAAATGTCTCTAGGAAAAATTCATTATAGCTACAATTCACAGCTGTCAGAAAATGGCCCATGCCCCGGTACAGAAAACAAAAACTGACAGATTCTAACAGGGTATTAAGTGTACTATTGAATTCCTTTCTGTTCAGAGAAACTGATATTATTTCTAAAGAAATAATGACCAAGACTGTTATTTTGTCTCTCATGCAAAAATAAAACGGGATATTTTTTGTAGATGATCCAAGCTTAATAAAAAGAACAAAAATGCAGCTGCATGGAAGGAACACACAAATCCTTACATGTTAGAGGCAGGTTGTGTTCTGAGCAGATCCTTACTCTATGTGTTGTTCCACTGAAGTCAGGACCAGTGTGAGTAAAAATGGCAGAATCTGGCCCTCAGAAAGGGAAAAATAGTAATCAGCCCTATACTGGAGCATGTCTGAAGCAATTTCACTCTGGAAACGTGAGCATATATTCATGAATGAAATGTTATTTATTATTCACTCAGCGCTATTAAAATCTGATCTAATTCTCCTTGAAGTCAACATGACTCTCTTTCACTCACTTAAATGGAGCTAGATCAGGTTCTTAATTACCATATTTTTTTAAACAAAGCTATCTCTTATGCTTTGTTTTCAATTCTCTTAAGTGTTTGAATTTCAATATTTATCAAAAGCTTTGTTTGAAAGTTATTGCATTTTGATATTTTAGGAGGTCATTTGTCCTAAATTTGATATTTGAACAAAAAAAATATGCAAATACAAGAAACTGGTTCCTGAAAAATCATATTGAAAGGAAAAAGAAAGAAAAACAAACAAAACCCTCAAATTGAACATCAAAGAGAGAAGTCCAGAAACTGTTTCACTTTTGATTCCCTGTCATGGAATGATTATTCATATTTATTATAATATTACAATCCTACATTTTACTGTTTGTTTTCTGTCTTAGCTAACAGTCTTGAAATATTTTCTATATGGTTTTTCAACTCCTGAAACTGCTGAATAACTACACAGTTACCCACTGTTTTTATGATGTTGAATACTTAGTTTAAACTTTCATTTGTTGAATGCATGAATGATGTTTTACTTTTACTAGAGAGTGATACCAGAGACAACAGGAAGTAGATAAGGGATATCAATAAGAATTTTACAGCCCTAATGACCGCAGGCATTTCAAAGTGTGATATCAGTGAAAAGTGAAAACCCATCTACTCTTTATGTTTCATATTCTGAAAGCCACTGTTCTGTATGCAATGATTGACCAGATAGGGTGAATCATATATTTGTAGTAATATTTCTAATGACAATTTTAAGTTCATTGGCTAATTTATCAGACCACACTAAAATTAAAGGAGAATTTGCTGGGATGTTGATCAGATTATGGTCTATGGACTGTTGCACTCTTAAAATATCGGCTGAAGTATTGGGTATGTTGCTAATGACCAAAGGCTGTTTGGTGGCCAGTGAAAATAATTATTGGTGGTCTTGATGCCGGTTCCAAATAAACAAGTGAAGTATCCATGTGGCGAGGCGAAGACTCACTGGCACGGCACCTCCTGCTGATCTTCCTGGAAATTAGCTCTTCCAGCCCAGAGTGCCCTCTGAAGGCCAGAGTCTCGCCTGCCACTGCCCCCCCCCCCGTGTCCCTCCTGGACCCTGGTGCCCCTCTACATCAGGGTTCTGCCCCCAGCAGTAACCCACAATCTGGGTCTCCCCATCCAGGTGAACCCCCAACCCTCTATCCCCACCTTTCCTCAGTGGCTACTCCCAGTCACCATCTAGCCCCTGCTCACTGGGGCAGACTGCAGTCTCCAGTCTGTAAACCACTCATCATCGGCAAAAGGGTTTAGGACCTGCTGTCTTTGCCTATCTCTGGGCTGCCCTTCTGCAGCCCCAATACCCTTTTGTAGGCCTCTAACTAGGCCTGCAGCCTGGGATTTTGCTAGGCTGGAGCTCCCCAGCTCCCTCTGCCCTTCCACAGCACTGATCTACCCTAACAAGGCCTGCAGCCTGGGGTTTTACTAGGCTGGAGCTCCCCAGCTCCATCTGCCCTTCCCCAGCACTACTCCACCCTAGGTACCCTTCTCAGCTCTCAGGCAGCCAGGCCCTTCTCTCTCACAAGCTAGAGAGAGACTCTTACAGCCTCTGGCCCTCAGCCCTCTTATAGGGCCAGCTGTAGCCTGATTGGGGCATAGCCCCAGCTGTGGCTGCTTCCCCCCCATCAGCCTAGCTTTTCCCCTCCACAGCCCTCTCCAGGGCTGCTTTAACCCCTTCAGGGCTGGAGTGGGGTGACTACCCCGCTACAATCCAGAACACAAAAGTACAACAGGACCTTCCTGTCAGTCTCATTGTATAAACCAGAGCTTCAATGGGCATAGAGTATGAACTAAAATCTCCACTAAAATCTCCAGAGGTAGTCCTCTTAGGGTCTAGGTTAAGACATGCTGGTGGGTCAGCATAAAGCTTGTGTTCTCCACTGCCTCTGCCACATCTGTTTTATGGGCAAACAGAGGACAGTCAATGTGGAAGCTTCCACAATAATACATATTTATATGCCAAAATAGAAGGAGAATATCTTAGCTATGATTACATTCAATTCTACAGCATTTACAGCTAAAGTCCATTGTATCATAGAATATCAGGGTTGGAAGGGACCTCAGGAGGTCATCTAGTCCAACCCTTTGCTCAAAGCAGGACCAAGCCCCAGACAGATTTTTGCCCCAGAACCCTAAATGGCCCCCTCAAGGATTGAACTCATAACCCTGGGTTTAGTAGGCCAATGCTCAAACCACAGAGCTATCCCTCCCCTATGTTTCAGTTGAACCCCAAAAGAATATTGTTTCAGTTGACACAAATGTATAAAATGTTGCCAAAAATGCATTTGTCCCTGGAAATGACTAATATTAATCAATATTCTGGAACCAGCATAACAGTCCTCTAACAGATGTTTCTTCTACAATATTTTCTGTTTCTTAAATTCAACAGCTATAAATTCAAACATGAGAGGGAAGCTGCTTGCTAAGTGGGACAGCATGGCTTAATACAATGATAAACCATTAGCACTACACTTACATTATGAATAACTATTTCAAAAATGAAGGCCTCTACCTATGCATTGATATTTATTTCAAAAGGAAACTGCGGAGTAATCTATCTGTCCAACATAACAATTTTCCACGTTCTGATGTTCTAAGAGACCCAGACAAAGCTGGAAACCTTTTCACGTTGAATGCAATAAAGATCTCTCTACTCCTAACTAGTGCTGTGCAAATAAAATGATTTTTCAGTTTGCTGACCAAAATGGCAAAATAGAAACAAAATTTGTATCAGTCAACCTGAACACTTTTCTGGTGAACCAAAACAAACAAAAAATATTTCAGGTAAAACAACATTTTGTTTAACCCAAAACAACGTTTCCTTTTGGTTGAGCGGTGGTTTATTTTTTGTTATTTTTTTAAATAAAATTGAAGTAGAGTTTGAAATGAAAATCTTTTCTACTAAAAAAAAAATCAAAACATTGTTTCACTAAGGTGAACATGAAACATTTCATTTTTTCCCCACCCAAAATCATTTGGTGAATTCACAAGTTTTTGGCCAAAAAACCTCCTTCCCTCCCTCCTTCCCCAGTCTTTATATCCTTCAGCTTTTTTTACCTCCCCGAAAGTCCCCCCACAAGTCACCTCATAATGTTTCCGTATGGCCTGGCAAACTCCACCCAATCAGCTCCCCTACCTTTCTAGATACTGCTCTGAGCCTAGAAGTTCTGTCGTTTTCTCAAATTGATCTGGCTTACCACAAATTGAATATTTTGAATTGAATATTTTGAATTGAATATGCAGTGAGCTTTCGGACATTTGGTCACAGGAGGAAGTTGAGAGGTCATTGGAGAAATCCTCAGAATGATAATATGCTGTGTGGCTGCACTTCAGTTTAAGAAATTTTGTTAGTTACTATTCACACATTTAATTTGTTCAGCCACTTAATACAGCTCACTTATACCACAGATAAATTGTAAATGTATGTATGGTGTGACCTCTTATTTAACAGTAATGGCCTCAGAGGTTTTATATTAGACATGCTTGTATCCAACTGTGTTTAAATTAATAACAAAACAGACATGGTGCAGTTTATTAATGCTCCTAATGGTCAGACTGGGTTCCTGCAGTTTAGACTATTTCAAAGCATGCTGTGATTTACTGAAGACAACATCGGAGTCAGGAACTGGGACATGTCCTTGTAACCTGTTTGTATCATTTCCTTTTCGCAGGAAACTTTGACTGATCAGTGAGCTACAACAGGAAAAGGCAACTAACTGAAGTTTTGTTTTTCATTTAGATCAATAATCAAGTTTACTGGTACAAGCCTCTCTTTCTAATTCAGAACATGCCTGTAAATAGAATCACTACAGCCACCATCTGAAATTAAACCAACAGGTAAAAATCATAGTTTTATCTTCCTCGTCCATATTAATCAATATTCTGTAAATCACAAACACTTTTCATTTCGTATATTTCAGCTTTTCTGCAGAGGCTTTCAGGGTGTTATGCAAAAAAAGTCTCACAACACTCCTGAGAGGAATTGGCATTATTTACCATATTCTTTTTTCACAAATGTATAAAGAGAGGCCCAGCAAGGATAACAGATTGTTCAAGGTCACACAGGGAGTCCACACAGTGGCAGAATCAAGAGTCCAGATTTCCAAGTTAAGACTCTAACCACAGTCCTTCTCCACCCTTAACCTCCTCCTGCTGCTGCTCCTCTATGTCCCCCCAGCACTTGGCTCCCTTGTGTGATTCAATCTTACTGGACAGATTCTGATCTCATTACACTAGATTTACACCACTGTGGTTCTATTTCTCCATTTACTCTGGGGTAAGTGTGAACAGAATCAGGTCTCCAGTGTTATAAAGGTGTGACACACAACAATGCTGGTAAGAGATTGCTCTTTAATTCTTGGCCCCAATCGCATGACTAACAAAAGGTTCTGTATCTGCTGCATGGCAGAAATCAGTACTCACTGATGCCAGAGACCACTGATACATCTTAAAATAAATACAGTTTCAACCAAAACCACCACAAACTAATACTGCCAAGTAAGAACCTGATTGGGCCACCCTTAATCAGGCTGGTGGGCATTTATTCATGCAAATAGTTCAATTTGAAGTCAAAGGGACCACTTTTGTGAGTAAGCATTCATCAACCTGAATAAATGTTGTACAATTGGGCCCTAACAGAACACCCAGAGATTTCTAGGATGGGGATCTGCATAGAAAACATAATCCCCCAACAGATGAGATCATAACATTTCTTTCAGCAATAGCCTCTTCAGCCACTGTGATGGATCCACTGCTGTCTATGTTTCCAACTCCCTAGTAGGCAAATGAACAGTATTACCTTGTCATTGAATAGCTTGGCACATTCTATCCTGAGCACTGTCAATAGCATTCTGGACGTCCTTAAGGCACAAAGACAGAGATTATTTTTCACAGGAAGAGCTTCCCAGAAAAGTTCTATACCAGGAGAACCCAAATAGAATGATTTAGCTTGCCAGCTACCCATATGGCAGGCTCTTAACAATTCCACTTCTCCCTACAGGCAGAAAAAAAAATTGACAAGAGCCTTCTATGTTGGCTGCTTAAGGCTGAGCACCCCACTCTGCCTCCCCACTTTCAAGGGAGCTAGGATGCTCAGCCTCCCAGCCTCACCCCACAGCCTGACTCCCTGCCTGGAGCTGGACAGCCAGGGAACTGTTATTTTGATTTTCCTGAGATAAAGTCACATGTTTGGGCCAAACTGAAGTATTCCCATGGAAAATCTTGATTTTGAAAAAATCATATGGACAGAAAATTCCCAACCAGCTCTGTTTACAGGTTAATTGTCTTTGGCTCAAGAAGCTTGTGAGATGTTGATGCAAAGGGTTTATATGCATGCTAGCTGTGATTACATTTGACTATTTCAGGGTCCATTTTAAAATTTTCTTTTTGTTCATTCGTTTCCAATGTTGCACATGGCTGCTGTAGAACTTTGGATTGTAAATGTATTAAGATACTCAATGAAAGACTTTGTAACTACACCAATTTCTGTTCATAAATATATTCATGACATTGTTTTCCTCTGACACCATGTAATAAGATTGTTGTGATACACAAAAGCAATCCTTTACTTCTTGACACCATCCATTTGATATGCATTAGGGTTACAAAATGTATAGCCCTATCAGATGGCAAGGGTCAATATAAACAATATAAACAAGGAGCCAGCTTTGCAAAGATATTTTGGTACCCAAAGATGCTGAATGGGTGCCTAAGCAGGTTAGGTGCCTAACTCCCATTGAAAGCCAGTTCAAGTCCAGTAGCTGCTGTTATACTTTGGTCTTCATTCTCCACTGCCTTGGATTTTGGGTTCTTATTTTCAAACTGTGTGTAAAATGCTGCCATTCTGATTTGCCCAGGTGTAAATAAAGATACAAGGAAGTGAAAATCAGGCCTTCAGACAGTACAAATAAATAAACTCAGATCTCCTTTTCTTAAGCTATGGCTATTTAAGTAAGTTGTTGAGAAAGTTCACTTAAAAGAGAACTTTTTCAAATGATTGAACCAGAGTGTGTCATAAAATTATGCATGCATTGATGTCTTAATAAATGTAAGATCCAATTACAAAAAATGATATGAACAGAAAGTTAAAATCATTTAACAGGAAAAAACAATGCTTAAAAAGAGTTTATGAAGAGACAAGCACAAAATATTTAAGTCTCCTCTTGATGTAGTTTGTTTCTTCAGAGAAGTTATTTCAAGGAATATTAAAGAAATATATCACATGGATACAAATATCTCGTATCTAATAGAATATTTTACTAGCCCCACAAATGCTTGCTATGGTGTTAACTTTCCCATCTGTCTTTACTTCTGAGCCACTGGGGCAGAACTCATGGGGGCATGTCTACATGGAGATACTTAGGAAAGTTAAGGTGAATCAACTTAAGGTATGAAGTCAATGTTCATAAATTAAAGTTCATTAACCCCCATATGGATGCTCTCATTCGAGAGGAGTGGATTTAAATTCACAGTAATTTAATCCTTCTCCATTTACAGAAAAAAATCCTGTTTGGATTTAGGAGAGTTAATTGCCTTAATCAATCTCCTAACTGCCATGTAAACATCCTGACATCCTTGGTTATTCAGGACTATTTTGTCACAAGGACAGAAATAGTAATTAAAACTACTCAGTTTACTTGACATTTGGATGGGATATTATGAAGGATAGGTAGTTAGTCCCAAAACCAATGGATAAGGAACATATACATTCTCCTTCATAATTTGATACATTTTAAGGAGAATGTATATGGGTTTTATCTGTAACTAGACCTGGCCAACCCTCCAGGTGCACAGAGGCTGATTAATTGGTTTCTCAGTATTAACCCTTTTAAAGCATGTGTTGGGTGAACATCCCATCACAACAATGCTCCAAAGTAATAATTCACATGTGTTTTAATAATTAGTTAATACATTTCACCCACTTATGATTTAAAATCATTTTAGAACATAACAGTGTTCGGATTCTTAAGACTGTTTGCTTCAACTAGGTTAGTTTTCCTTCTTCATGCAATATTTGGGAATGTTCAGACTAAAGTTTCCATTTGCATGAGTGTTGAATGTTGCTCTTCATATGAATACATATAATCTCATGTGAACAGAGCATTTCTGCCGGGAAAAGAGGAAAATTTAAAAAAAAATCAGAACTGTCTAAAACAGGGATCGGCAACCTTTGGCACACGGCCTGTCAGGGAAATCTGCTGGCGGGCTGGGACGGTTTGGCCGATCGCAGCTCCCACTGGCCACAGTTCGCTGTTCCAGGCCAATGGGAGCTGCAGGAAGTGGCAGCCAGCACATCCCTCGGCCCATGCCACTTCCCGCACCCCCATTGGCCTAAAATGTTTCAATCATATAATCAGAAAAAAACAGTATGATAAGTGATCCAACCCGCACCTCTAATAATGGATAGATAAAGTGAACAGGTCAGGTGGGAATTTTTTTGCACAAACTATTTGCTGAGCCATAACAATGGGTGAATAAAAAAATTCAAAGGATCTGAATCATCACTGGATTTTTCACTTTTTTACTTGTATAATTCCAGTGATTTCAATGTTTTATTGAGAACTGGGGATCCTATTACCTCCACAATTTGTTAAAAGTGAGGTCTTTAGAAAGTGCAGCTCATCTGTAAGATTCTCCTCATATTCAAGAAGGCCATCAGCATATTGGGCTGTATTAGTAGGAGCATTGCCAGCAGATCAAGGGAAGTGATTATTCACTTCTATTCGGCATTGGTGAGGCCACATCTGGAATATTGCGTCCAGTTTTGGTCCCTCCACTACAGAAGGGACGTGGACAAATTGGAGAGAGTCCAGCAGAGGGCAACAAAAACGATGAGGGGGCTAGGGCACATGACTTATGAGGAGAGGCTGAGGGAACTGGGCTTATTTAGACTGCAGAAGAGAAGAGGGAGGGAGGGATTTGATAGCAGCCTTCAACTGCCTGAAGGGGGGTTCCAAAGAGGATGGAGCTAGGCTGTTCTCAATGGTGGCAGATGACAGAACAAGAAGCAATGGTCTCAAGTTGCAATGGGGGAGGTCTAGGTTGAATATTAGGAAACACTATTTCACTAGGAGGGTGGTGAAGCACTGGAATGGGTTACCTAGGGAAGTGGTGGAATCTCCATCCTTAGAGGTTTTTAAGGCCCAGCTTGACAAAGCCCTGGCTGGGATGATTTAGTTGCTTTGAGCAGGGGGTTGGACTAGATGACCTCCTGAGGTCTCTTCCAACTCTAATATTCTATGATTCTATTCCTCCTCTACACATCTGCAGATTATATGGCAGAAGTTTGTTTTCAAGCGTAGGTAGTAAAGTATGTATCCAAACACACTATGGATAATTTATGTATTTGTGTTTTACAAGGTATATTTGGATTTTAGAGGGTTCCAGGCACCTTTAATGTACCTAGAAAATGCAAATCAACTTATTATGGCCCACAGAAGTCAATGGCAAAATTTCCACTGACTTCCATGGGAGTAGGATTGAGCATTTAGACAACAAAAATAAGCAAAACAGCTTCCCTAATCGAAAAAGGAGAGAAAAGTCTCCTATTCCAGCCAATGATCTCAGCCCACAACATGTCCATCTCATTCCTCAACTCCATTTCCCCACTCAAAAAGCCTGGCTAGATATAGGGTTTAAGGGGTGGTCCTAAAAATTGACAGATTAGGCCTATTGTGGACCAAGAGAAAGAGTGAATTACAAAGATGCCATTGAGAAAAGCATCTCAGGAGACGCCAAAGTACCTTCAATTATGGCAGATGTGTCAGTAAGACATGGGAAGAAGATACAAGGAGAGGAAGGTTAGAGTACTAATTTGGGATTTAGGAGACCTCAGTTTGGTTCCTTCCTCCACCATAAATTTCCTGTGTAACCTTAGGCAAGTCACTTGGTCTCCTAGGCCCTGATCCGCAAAGGTAATTAGGCTCCTAACTTCTACTGATGTCTGTGGAAGTTAGGGGCCTAAATACCTTCATGGATCTGGGCCCGAAGTTCCCATTTGTAAAATGGGAATAACTATACTTCTCTAGTTCACAGTGATATTATGAAGATAAAAATGTTTTAGACTGTGAGGTGCTCAGGTACTATACACAGAGGGACATGTGAGTACCTTTGATAGATACATAGGTTGCTACTCTAATTTCAGTAGTATAGATTTTATCATTTGAGTGTTTCCCCACAACACAGAATAGAATAGTATGCAAATACACTAGTGCAGGTCTATGTTAGAATATTTCATTCTATCAAAATACAGCACTAAAGACAATTATAATAAATTGAACCATCAAATTAAATGAAATGTTAAACAATAATAGTTGTGTTTTCCTGTCTGAGGGGAAAATAACAATGTTTCAAATGACAATTAGTTTATATGCACCTGAACCCATTATACTTGATATAAAGTGACAATTGATAGCAATTTGTATTGACAGACCTTGATTGAATATAATTACTTTAACTAGGAAACATTCTGAATAAATTAATCACAGTATAATGCCATTTCAGTGTTACAGAGCTCCAACATTCAGAAAAAAAGAAACCATCACATTTTTAATTAATACATTTTACCCCTTTGTTTACAAATGTTGAACTATGTTAGTTAAATTAATTGAATTTTAGCTCCTCAATTAGTGATACACTGGATGTTAATTATGCATTAATGCAGTTACAACACCCCTATTATTTTAATTATATTCAAACTTCATTGTGGGGCTTTACTTATCTTTATGGTAGGAAATTCTGAGGTACTTGTACCTTCAGAGTACAACACAGTTTGGAGGCATCTCTAAAAGCATTGACTCACAGTGTTACATCCTGGAGCACAATTTTGACAATTAAGAATTATATATATTCTTATAATACAGGAGTCATTTGACCTTTACTACAGGTGCCATTGTGGGGTTAACCACACATCCCGAGTACGAGACAGCATGTACTTGTGCTGCTCCACAAGCAGATCAGGGACTGAACGGCAACTCAGAACAATTCCGTTCCTGTCTCCCTTGCTTCAAAGGGGGAAGTAATCTTTGTCATCTATTTACCTGGTGCAGTCTAGTTCTATCTCCACACTAGCAGCATTCTGCTAGCCACGATAGGTGTATGGAGTCAGGGCTTGGTTCAGTCACCACTCCTGCCTACCCCTCTCCCCACCCACCTGCCTGGAAAGGGGAAAGAGGATGATCATCTTAGTATATAGGAGTCCTCTGTTCAGGCACATGTGGTGAGCCACAATCTCACCCACATTTTGCTATTAATTATAATAACCAATGGGACATTGTGGATATCTTGCTAAGTCACAATAACATTATTTCAGCAAAAGTAATATTCAAAATAGTTCATTCCAAAGGTTATTTATATGGGAATTGAACTGCCACAGTTCTGGGGTTAACTGCACCTCTGCCTCCTGCACAGTCTGCTCAAGGGCACCCCTTTAGGTCTCACCCTCCAGCCGTCACCGCTCTAATGGCAGGGAGCTGTCTCCTTCTCCCTCCAAACTGAGGATTTAAGTTTGCAATTCACTGTGATTATCCCCGCAGATCTGGCCTTAATCCATCACGTGCTATTTGCTCTTTCTCAAAAGACAGTGACAGCATTTGTCAGTGACCAGCCAATTTTCACAGCACACAGTATATTTATTTTTAGGGCAAAAACATTAGAGAAAATCTATCATAAAACAACAGTCTACACATATGCTAAGCTTTCCAGGTGTCACCCATCTTCCATGTGGAATTCCTGGCTGGTTCCACTCCTTCACCGTCTTCCTGCAGGTTTTGCCATCTTGGTTACAGTCCCATGTCAGCATTTGGATCAACAATAGGGACAGTCAGCCATTTCAGGGTGACTCTTTATACCACAAGCTCTTTCTTTGTCTTCTCACCTCTTGAACCTGGTCTCAACCAGGGGCGTATTTCTCTGGAATTGTTTATCTTGCCCAGGATCTGCACAAAGTTCCCACCCCACACACACTGCTTTTAGTTTCTAGGGAAGCTCAGTATCCCCCACTCCCACCCCTGCATGTGGTTAGATTACACCCCCCCGCGCCAATACCACACAGATACATATAACATTTATAGATACAAAAGTTTATGACTAATCCCTGTGGGCACATCTCAATATAACAGTCTTTCCACATTTCCAAGGTCTTGCATTTGTCACACATACCATCAATCCCACTTTGAAACAGGCGAATGACACAGGAATTAAGACTGTGGCTTTGATGTCAGATAAGGCTTTGCATTCCATATGCGGTGTACTATTGGACACAAAAGAAGTTTAACCTATTTATCTTTTTTCTTCCACCTGCCACAAGAAAAGGCCTTCAAGTTCAGAGGAGCTAAATGGCCACCTAAATTGAGTAACAATGCTTATCAATCTATATGACAGCCCCTAACGGGATCAAGAATTTTTCACACCAAGTATTGCCGCACCTCTTGCAAAATAGATTATGTCTCAAAGCACCGAGTTAGAGCCCAGTCCTGCAAAGTTCTAAACTTTTTCTATGGAAGTGGAGGAGGCTCTGCACATTGCAGGATTAGGACCTAAATGACCATTATATCCTTTACAATCACAAAGCACATTTGGCAGGGATAACATCTGAGCTCCTTTATCTCATTCTTGCTGATTCTTTTAAATAGGTACACTTTCTCTCTCTCTCTTTCTTCCCTTTTGAAAGAATGTTCTGTTTAATTCCAAAGGAGAGCATAATGTGCTGTAAGTAAACTGAGCTTAATACCAAGTTATCTTATGTGATATACTGTTTTTCAGAGTCGTTGTGTGTGGGAAGTTTTGGTTTTGAACCTTGAAGTACTAAGGGCCAAGATGCTTTATTATCTGAATATACTGGATATTGGAGTTCATCCTGACTAGAACTTGCTAGAAATGCAGAAAGAGGGCAAACAACTTAGATTAAAACAAGCCCGGTCTGAATCAAGAAATAGGCAAACTATTAGAACAGAAACCATATAAATATAAAACTACAAATGCTTCAAATATACCAAAATAAAACTTCTGTCAGCAGACCCACATAAATCAGCACAACTTCCTCTCTCATTCTACAATATATATATATGTCAGAATTTCAAAGAAACAAAATTGTCTTTGAAAATTTATTTTTTAACATCAGCACAGGGGAAAAAAAATAACACAAACTCTCCAGAGCTAGACAAACTACACTGAACTAAACATAAAAATAGAAAGTAATATCATAGATACCTCAAAATAGTTAATCCCCAGTGTAAGACCGAATAGTGGGAGAATTCATCAGAATATTCAAATATTAAACTCTACATACAGAAATTATACAGGAATATTATTTTCCTTCATGAGTCCTTTATATTGAAATCCAATTAATACCCCAACATGGTTGAAAACTAAAGACTAAAAGATCACTACTAGACTAAATATAATGATTATAATAAACAATAAACCCAGACCAAGTGGGATTTATGGTAGAAAGCCACACAGAAAATAGCTGACTGCTATAACATGGGAAACTCAAAAGCCAAAATACATCCAATAACAATATCCTGCAATGAAGACAAGGCTTTTCATAGGCTAAAATGGGAGAATTTACTGTCTCTATCGGGTGTGTTTTTAAGAGAAGCTTTTGTTTCTTAGCAAAAGTAAAAGCCATTAATGTTTGGATGATATACAACAAAAATTACTCTAATAGTGAAAGAATGAAGACCACCTTCTCATTGCTCGCAGCCACCACCCATGCTATGGGAGTCTGGAACTTTGTTTCTTGAGACATTGAAACTTGCATTGGTTAAAGCAGATTGGAAGTTTATATTGGTTTGTTTTTCTAGCTATGTTTAGCAATGGGTTCTATTTTCATCTGACTTACAGATACATCTGGTACCATGAACTATCATTTCACCTCCGCAGAAATTCATGTTATTAGTTGGTTTAAAATAAGAAAAAGTCTGTTCAGCCTCAGATACACAGGTGTTTTTCTTCTCTTTGCTTTGTAAATAATAATTTCTCCTTGTTTTACTTCTAATTAGGTTACTGTTGCTTTAACATGTACTTCAGCAAGTGCAACTGACATACTGGGAAACTGTAATGAGCAATGCTCAAACTGATGGACATACTAAGATTAACTGTTCACAAACATTGGTGTGAGTGAAATTCTGTACATGCAAATGTTCCTGAAAAAACATTTACAGTCTAGGCCTTTGTCATTGCAGCAGGGAGACCATTCACAGAGCTCTAAAAGTGAATTCTGAGTATTTGAATAAAACGAGTAAATACTCATTTTGACATGTTCAGGGAAAATCCATAGCTCAGATATGTTTGTAAAAAATACTTGTGACGTGCAAGTCAGATCCTTTCGGTCCTCATACAGGGAGTCTCATGATCATGTTCTTTCAGGACCCAGTTTCACTAACAGAAGGAAGCAGCATTTGTCTGGGAAGTGGGATCTAGGAAGATTCCTTCAATTCTTCAAGGCAGCAGAGGTAGGACAGGTCAGAGTTGTGCAGAGGAACCTAAGCAGACTCAACTATCAAATCTATCTCCCTGTCAATGCAGGATTGTTTTAGATTTTGAAAACCAGTTTCTTCCACTCACACAAATTTTACATAGTGTAACACCACTAAGGTCAGTACAGTTATTCTTGATTAAAGGTGATGTAATTGAAGGGAGAATCATATCATTGATCTAAGAAAAGCATATGTGCATGATTAACATGGATATAAACCATCACTGTAACTGAATATGCTAGTAAATATTAACAAAAGTTGTATTTGTGCCAATAAAAATAAACCTTCCGGGTGCCTCTTCCCAGATGATCCAATGGACTTTTTTTTTTAAAGGAAAGAGATATGCCCTTTGGTTTTCCATAATATTAAGGGATGCCTTACCATTGCAAACATTAATATGTACTGCTGATTATGGCTTCAGGGGCTGGGAGGATCTGGGCCCGCATAAAACCTGAAACCAAGTCGGTGTACTTTGCAGAGCATGAAGTAGTATGTTGCTGCTCCTAGGATTATTATTAAACAACATCAAAGAATATAAAGAAACTCAGAATAAGCTACCAACTAAATATTATGCAGGTGCTATTCTACCTATGGTTAAAAACCATCTCCACAGGCAAAGCCAACAATACCTAGAATTTGTAACAATATCCAGATACAAATCACAATTGCTGTAATGATCGAGCTGCCACCCAGTGACGGTAGTTACTTCCTGGAAGCTTAACTAAAACTCAAAAACTTTCAATGACTTGTTTATAAATCAGGCTGAATACAGGCCTAAGTGTGTTTTTGAAACAGCATCAAACTTACGCCTTTAGGGGCAACTCCAGCCCCATCCTGTGTGATTGTGAAAATGCCATTTGGAGTGGAACTGGTGTGATTCTACTTGCAAAGGTGATCTTGATGTGCGGTACCAAGCCGGGGATGCACACTCCCTGAATAGCAGCAAACAAGGTGCAGAGCAAGGGCAGGCTGGGAAATGGGAAGGGATGGGGCATCCACCACTACACCGATCCTTGTATCTACCCTCTGCTAGACTGCTATATAAAAGACATCAGAAGGTATATAAACAGATATTGGACTGAAATAGCGCTTCTGAAGTGATTCTGCAGCCAATTCACAGCTTGCAGGGGAGAATTCCTCCCCTGCTTTCCCTGTACATCTCCCAATCACTCAGCCTTGCTACTTAGGCTAGGCATTCTTTCCTCTGAGAATAGTATTCCAGGAAACAAGTTTGGGAGGAGACTCTTTGGATTCATTTGCCTGCTTAATATACCAAAGAAAATTAATACCAGAGTGAAAAAAAGCTACCTCTCAACCAAAACATGACCATTGGTCTATGTCTGTGTTTTCTCAATTAACAGTCTTATACCAGCTTGTTTTGTACAATTAATCTCCATCTCTCTGTCCAATATATACACTGTAGACAAGAAAAATGACCTATAGTGCACACTATTGATTTTTGTTTATTTATTTAAAGGCCTTTGTGAATTATGTTGATGTTGTACTGAACACAGGGTATGGATGAATTTCTGCCATAACTCATTGATTGTTTGGTTTATGGTGAGATTAGCTTCACATATAAACAAGCTACACAAAAGGTCTAGCCTATACTCTTTACTCAGACTCCTCTGGAATTTAGTGGAAGGTTTGGCTGAATAAAGGTGGGTGGATAGAATGCTAAATATTACCTTATATAAGAGATTTTTAATTTCATATTCTCATCTTCCAGAACCACTTCAACAAATATGGGGAGCAGTTCATTTCATAAATCTGAAAGATTTGTGGATGGCACATGCTGATATTGATACATTATCTACTGAAATATATCTTGCTATATAAAAAAGAATGCACTTCACATTGAAATAGGCTGCATGGTGGCTACAATTGATAACAAAGAGAAAAAAAACTTCTTTTGAAAAAAAATCACTCATTGAACTGATTGGTAGATTAACTATTTGTTCTAATTGAAAATACCTTCAGATTTAGAGAGCGTTCATTACTTATGGATGGATCCTGCACCCATTGAACTCCATTACAAAACTCCCATTGACATCAATAGATGTGTGATAAATCCCTGCCCCCCTCAGTGTACCTGATCACTTACTGAATTAGGCATCATCATTATTTAGCATCTGAATAGCACCACTACTGGGCTAGAGGCCTGATCCGACTTTCAGACGAAACCAATGGGAAATGTTCTTTTGATTTCAGTAGGAACTGGCTCAGGACTTTAATGCTTTGGAGAGGAAAGACAACATATGATCAAATTGGAGTGGCTGGGTTCTGAACAGTTTGAAAATCTGGCCAATAGTCTGCTCTCCAAAGAGATTCCAAATAATCAAATACAGAAAATAGTGGGAAATCCCATTTTCCCTCTCCCATCTCTGCTCACTTGTTTTGTCTGCTCTTTTCTTAGCCCTTTGTCACAAATCCCAATTACACTTGTACTTATCTTCCTCTTATCCCTCCGGTGTCTGTGTTCCTTCTCTCCTTTCTTTCCGTAGCTATAATAAGTTGTCCCAAGTAACATTGTCAACAAGTGTTAAAGATCTTGTAATTCTTAAGTCAAGTTATATTTACTCTTTCTAAGAGTATACTCCAAAATAAAGTACTGCGGATGCACACATGTATTTGTGGCTGACAGCCTGAGTGTACACTAATGGTTGTACACCTCTGCCCCGATATAACGCTGTCCTCAGGAGCCAAAAAATCTTATCGCATTATAGGTGAAACCGCGTTATATCGAACTTGCTTTGATCCGCCGGAGCGCGCAGGCCTGCCCCCCAGGAGAGCTGCTTTACCGCGTTATATCCGAATTCATGTTATATCGGATAGCGTTATATCGGGGTAGAGGTGTATATATCGAACATGTTTCTTTTACAGCCATGCCAGAGCTGAAAAGCAAGGGTGTGACATGCCTGTTCTTTGACTGACATTCATGCTTCATGATGTAAAGTACTGTAACCCTTTGCTAAATTTTGCATACATTTCACAGACCTGAGGAAGAGCTCTGAGAAGCTCAAAAGCTTGTTTCTTCCACCAACAGAAGTTGGTCCAATAAAAGATATTACCTTATCCATCTTCTCTCCCTCAAATTTTGCATACACAGTTTTCATTTTCTGATGTTTTTCTATGTTGTTCATATAAGCAGTCTTTTTTTTTAAAGACTCACTATGCTTATTTCAAAGTCAAATTCTTAGATATTTCTAAATAAGTAATATATATTACAGTTATTTGCAGAAGTGATTATCATTATTGGAATTTTCTCTGTGTTGGCAAGGTACATATGTACAGGTTTTCTTTAAATTATGAAATTAGGATGATAGCCATCCCAAACTGCTTAAAATAAATTGCATAGATCTAAATCTTTGGAGAATTCCCAAACCCACAGAAGTTGCTTGCATGCTAATGTTTGGAGACATGTATCCAGCCACCTTCCCTGCGGCAACACCTCCAAGGAGGCAACTGCCCATCTGTTATTCTCCCTATAGGCTAGATTAATTCTCTCAACCAAAATGAACTTTTAACATGAAGTTATTTTATACCTAAGTGAGAACCAGAAGGCATGCATTAGTAGAAAATAGGATAAAAATGTTTCAACATGTGCAAAACTATTCCCTCCCTTTACCATTCTCACAGTGGGACTATAATTAATTAGGTGCAGTGGTCATTCTTAAATCTTGCCAGTTGCCTTATATAACTAAAGGTTCTTTCTGTTCGGACCAGAAGCAGGATTATCATTAATTAATAATATAGGACAGGACTAGAAATTTCCCAAGAAGTACCCCTTGCTACCATAATCCATACAGAGCAGATTCTAGGGTCAGATGAGCAGGGCAGTCCCTTCCAGGGGGCGCCATTTCACTGTGTTGATCGGCTTTTCCTTTCTTTTCTTTTTTTCCCCTCCCCCTTAGATTGGATGGCTGTTGGCAGGGTTCTTTGTTGTTCCCCTCCAATTGGTCAGCTGTTTTCTGCCCTGTGGTGAGGGCACCAAAAACATTTTATACCTGGCTTGCAAAATGGCTAGGGGCACTTTTGGATTAAGAAGTTATTCACCTTGTGCAATAATGATGGTTTGAGATGTGTGTGTCTACGAGTGCTCCACTGTAGGTATGCTTGCATCACTGCGCTGCTGATCAGAGAACTTCAGTAGCAGTGTGTGCATTAGGCCTACAAATGCGCTGTCTCTCCTTGTGCCCTGCCATGAGGCTAGTCAGCATGTGCGGGCTAACTTCCCTCCGTTCTCTACTTCAGAGTCATTAACAAGAAGTCCTCTCAAGTAGAGAGGAGAAGGGTGGGTTGTGGAGCACCCATAGGGGACACATCTCAAAGAACCATCATTACTCCACAAGGTGAGTAACTTCTTCTTCAAGTAATGTCCCTATGGATGCTCCACTGTAGGTGAGTCCCGAGCAGTATCCCCTCTGGAGGGCTGTGATTTCCAAGTTGGGTCAGTTACAGATGACAGCACTGTGGAGCTAAAGATGACAGAAGGTGGAGGTGGAATCCCCAGCGATGGCATGCATTAGTAAGACTGCCGTTACACGGAGGTCCCTTGAGTGCCAGAATTCTGGGAGTGCTGACTGGCTCGGTGCCACTGTGGGTGCGGGGGGTGAGGCAGGATGAAGATCTTGTCCACACCAGTTGTTCAGGACCGGATGAGGAGTTGCTCCTGTCCTTCTCCTTAGGTGCCATTGACTTGGTGCCTATGCCCATAGGGTCTGTGGGCACATCAGTGGTACCTGCCATTGTAGTCTTTCTTGAGCCATGGGTACCAGGCTTGACCTGTCTCAGTGCCAATGGTACCAAGGATACTAAGCGTGCAGGGGATCCTTTGCAACTAGCTTGTGGTTCACTGTGGGGACTTCCCACTCTCTTTTTTGATTTGTGAGAGGGCTGAGGGACTGATTTCTTCACCCTCTGGTCCTTAGATATTATGGGCTGTGGGGAAGACTCACATTTGCATGGAGACTCTTGTTGTAGGTCCAGAGAAGGTCTGAGAGCTGCCTCCATGAATACAATCTTTTGCCTCAGCTCTCTGTCCTTGCGAGACCAAGGTCTAAGCTGCTGGCAGAGAGTGCACTTTTGAGGAACATGTCCTTCCCTGAGGCAACGAATGCACCATGAGTGCATGTCACCAACGGTGATAGCCTTGTTGCAGGAGAGGCACTTCTTGAAGCCCAGAGAACCAGACATGCCCCGTTGGGGGTTGGGGGAGAAAGGGCTCACAACAAGAATGGTAGGAAGAAAGTAAACTAATATCTAAGTATATTTTGTGTTTTATTTTTTGGAATGTAAGGATAAAAATAAAAGACACTAGACTAACTACTATTAAAAACTAGGCTCTAGGCTACAAAGAAAGCACAGTGTAATAGTTATTAATGGATCACGAATAGCTCCATCTCTAGCTGGGAGCAGCTGAAAAGGTATAGGAGGTTAGCCTGCACACGCTGATTAGCCTCCTGGCAGGGCATGAGGAGAGGCAGCGCATGTGCAGGCCTAACAGACACTGCTATTGAAGTTCTCCAATCAGCAGTGCAGGGATTCAAGCAGCACACCTATAGTGGAGCACCCATAGGGTAACTACTCGAAGAAGAACCATGGTTTGGTCACCTATAGATAGGACTACTTTAATGAGCTCTACAAAGGGGAAAACTTCAACTGACTTCAATGAAATCTGGATTTCACCCTTTCAGTCAATGTGAAAATGTAGATACTTCAGAAAGAGATGGCTCATGTGGTAAATGGTGCATCTCTGTGGAAGTACAAGATACCAGTTAGAGCTGAGTGAATAATTGCTTTTTAGGTTTGAGGGCCAAAACAAAAAATCCACCCCCCCAAAAAAAACTGTTTAGTTTTAAGCCAGAACTATTTTCCTCGTTTTTCTTGCTGAAACAACAAACAAAAAACTCATTCTGGTGAAACAAATGTTTTGAATGTCAGTTTGAAACAGCACTTCATTTAGAAAATGTCAATTCAAAACTAAATGTTGAAATGGTTTGTTTTGACATTCCCAAAACTAACCATTTTGACATTTCTGAAATTTGTTTTCAGAGGTTTTGTTGTTGTTGTTGTTTTCTTTGTGGATGAATTCCCCAATTCAAACCTGAATTTGGCAAATAGTTTTGGCGCCCCCCAAAAATATTTTTGGCATATTTACTATTGGCAAAAAAAAAAAAAAATGGTGCTCAGCTCTTATACCAGTTCTCCTGTCTGTAATGACTGCCTGTTTGTTTCTGGTTCATATATAATGTATTGATTTCTACCTACATAGCACTCGACAGCATAGAGCTCTACTACTTGATCTAATGGAAAATCAATGTTAGATGCTAGCGACATAGGAGGGAAGGGAATTAAAATAGCTTCTTAGATTCATTCTTTTTTAAAAAATCCCCTTTTTTGCATCCCTCTTAAGCTCTGTCCATCTTTCACTTACATTCTGAGAGAAAAATCTTTATTTTTGTGTGAGCTAATGATAATCCTAGTGAGGAAAATCACACAAATATGTATGCTAATGTGATCATAGGTGCCAACTCCATGGATGCTCAGGGACTGAAGCACCCTTGAAGAAAAAATAGGGGGTCCTCAGCACCTAAGGGGCTGGCTGCGGCTGCTGCCCCACCACCTGTCAACTGTTGAGTGGGGCCACCCATTTTTCTCTGCCTCCTCCTGTTGCCCGAAACAGAAGTTGGAAATAAAAGTAGCCCAGATCTTTCGGTCTTAGTTTCGCCCCCTACCCGTATCTGTCACCGGGGGGTTGTATTTTATAGAAAAACTTCACAGAATCAAGGTGCAACAAGGTTTATTAAAGGGAGAAAATGACAAGGACCCCAAAAATAACCAGGGGGGAGGAGAAACAGGTGATAACAGGGCAAATAGCGAACAAGACAGGCTGTATCAATAGGGAACTGTACAAGCAGACACACAATGATTACAATACCATCTCCAGCAGCTTGTGGTACCGATGTCTCTCTTCTTTTTAGACTGGTACAGCGCAGCAGGTCGCTGGATCCCCTGGATGAAAGCAGGATCTTGAAGCAGGGCTGGACGAGCTTCTTTCAGGTAAGTTGTTGAGTTCTACCCTCCCTCTGCCCTTTACCTGCGTCGTCGTGTGTGTAGTGAGAGAATCTGCATCGTCGTGCATGTGGTGTGTGAATCTCCCAGAAGATGGAATGAGTGTGTGTAAGAGAGAAATTCCCTAACAAGAATAACCCATATGAGGCGAATGGCCTACCCTTAATTGTCTGTTCTGCACTCTGCCACTCAGACAGGCAGCCCCGATCTGATCTCAACACTACCTTATATAGACTCCCAGTTACTGAGCAGATTATGTGACTGAAAGTTCCCTTTTCCCGCCTAAACCAGAAAAGGGCGCCAAACTCAGGTGGGGAAGGAACAAGAAGGCTCACAAACATGGACGCCTAGTTGTCCTTAAGAGGATCCAAGATGGCCTCAAGATTTTTGCCTCTACACTCCCCCCTCAAGGCAGGACAGGGCAAGAAAGGAGTGAGCAGAGGGCAAGAGGTGCTCGGGGGGGGGGGGGGGGGAGCTGGTGTGGGGCACCCACCGGCAAAACCAAAAGTTATCGCCTATGAATGTGATCCAACAGAGAAGACTAAAAGAAAGTCACCATAACCTTCAGAGAATATTAATTAGGAAAGTGTTCATTCATATATAAGGCTTTGTTTGTTTTAATAATAAATAAGACTTCATACTTATATTGTTTTATGCAGTGTAGTTCTAGCTGTGTTGGTCCCAGGATATTAGAGAGAAGAGGTGGGTGAGGTAATATCTTTTGTTGGACCAACTTCTGGTGGTGAGAGAGACAAGCTTTCAAGCCACACAGAGATCTTCTTCAGGTCTACGAAATGTACTCCGAGGGTCACAGCTAAATGAAAGATGGAACAGATTACTTAGCATAAATAGTTAGCACATAATCCAAGGAATAATTCAAGGTAGAGTGGCCCTTTTAACACCACTACAGTGTAGGACAAAAAGGGGGGTTAGTGGGTTACAAATTAGTAGGTAGTGGTAGTGGTTGAAGTTGTGGTGGAAATCTATTAGGAAGTTTAAGATGTCCGTCTAGGGGATCAAGTATCAGAGAGCTAGCCGTGTTAGTCTGGATCTGTAAAAAGCGACAAAGAGTCCTGAGAAATTTCCACCACATGCGTCTGACGAAGTGGGTATTCCCCCCCCGAAAGCTTATGCTCCAATACGTCTGTTAAGTCTATAAGGTGCCACAGGACTCTTTGTCGCTTTGTCTAGGGGATGAACATATTATTGACGTATCTCAGGTAGTAGGCATCCTTCAATGTCGAGAGACCATGGGTATCTGCCCCTGAGAGGTAAAGAATGTACGTAGTTGGTTTTAAGGCAGCCGTGGCTGTGGCTGAAAAGACACACTTAAGAGAGACAATCTCTGCCGTATCTGTCACATTTAAAGGTGATGTTTCAACCCTTTAGACTCTGCCTTCTGCGAGCTTTTTTCTCATATGTTAATCTGGACTGCTTCCTTTCCTAACTCTGGAAACCTTTGTTAAGCTCATGTTTTCAAAGGCTGCGGTCTTGAGTGTGATCTTCCCAGTTGTTCACATCCATGTCCATTTCTGTGAAGTCTTGCTTGCACATATCCTTGAAACACAGTGTTAAGCGTCCTTTGGGTCTTTTTCCAGAAGAGGATGTCCTTTGGGGTGTGCCCATCATTCATTCAGAACAAATGCCAAGCCAGCGGAGGCATCTCTGTTTGAGGAGTGTTTGCATGCTGGGTATGCTGGCCTGTTTGAGCTCCTCTGTATTGGTGACTCTCTCCCTCCAGGAGATGCCAAAGATTTGATGAAGGCAACGCATATAAAAGCTGTTGAGCCTCTTTTCCTGATAGTATAAGGTCCATGTCTCACTCCCATACAAAAGTGTGCTGATAACACATGCACGATACACACAGATCTTTGTGTGTTCTGTCAGTTTGTTGTTTTCCCAGACCCTCTTGCTCAGTCTAGATATTGTTGTGGTGGCTTTTACACTGCGGATGTTGAGTTCTGTTTCAAGTGAAAGGTTGACTGTGATAGTTGACCCCAGGTATGTGAACTCGTTCCACTTCAACTTCAAATTCCTCAACTCCTTGGCACATTGTTAGTCTTTTTTAGGCTTATGGTAAGCCCGAAGTCTTGGCAGGCTTTGTAAAAACTGTGCATGAGGTTTTGGAGATGAGCTTCTGTATGGGTTGTCACTGCTGCATCATCAGCAAAGAGGAGGTGTTGCATAAGGGCCTCCCAAGTCTTGGTTTTAGATCTGAGTCTTGCAAGATTGAACAGTTTTCCATCAGATCTTGTGTGCAAGTAGCTTCCCTCAGTTGAGGAACCAAAAGCTTGTTTCAGTAGCAAGGATAAGAAGATCCCAAACAGAATTGGGGCAAGTACATAGACTTGCTTAACACCTCTCTGAATCCGGAAAACCTCAGAGACTGAGCTGCTGTATTGAACTCTGCCATACATGTTTTCATGGAAGGATCGAATCATGCTTAAGGGCTTGGGGGGACATCCAATCTTTTCTAGAAGTGCAAATACTCCACTTCTACTGACAAGGTCAAAAGCCTTTGTGAGATAGATGAAGGCTATGTAAAGGGGTGGGTTTTTTTGTTCTCTGCATTTCTCTTGTAGTTGTAAAGGGAGGTGGGTGGACAGACAGTTTACTGTCCCCAAATGGATTTTTTTCATTTTGCTAAGAAGTTCCAAACATTTTTGGAACCAAACTGAATATTTTGCCTAATTTTTGTTTCCTGGCCAAACCAGAAAATCAGTTATTCACTGAGGTGTACTAGTGAGTTTTTCTGGGATCTCTGTAGAATATTTCCTTGTCCCATGCATATGAATACAACACTCAGATGTCCCTAAAAATGTTATTGTGTATTATATTTAACTAAGGGCTTTAGAAGTTGATATACTCCAACATATTTCTTGGTGCTGAAGTATGGGGAAGCAGTCTGCAGTCCTGAGATCCTCCAACTACCTTTTAAAAGGTAGGTGAAAAGTCCTTCAGAATAGCAGCTGTTTTTTTTAAATAATAAGTTACCTGTTTTTATGAATGGCTCAGCTACTTCACTGTTTAGTTCCTTTTGAAGTCTCAGGTGAATATCTCCTATTACTGATGATTTATTGTAATTTAGTTTCTTGAGCTGTTCTATCTGTGAAATTTGTGATACCTCTAACTTTGACAGTAGCTCAACTTCATTGCCTGAAAAGAGTAACCCCCAGGTAGATATTTCCTCATCATTGTCTGTGGCGACAAATGATGTAAACTAAAAATCATAAAGCCCCTCTGCAATTTCTTTAAAGTCTGATTGCTCCCTGTGTTCCACAGTGGTCTACTGAAGATTGATCTATGAGAGGAGAGCCACTCCCAGTAGGCTATCAGCACATTTTTGTGAGGTCATTATGGGATTCTCCCCATTCCCTACAAGCACACTTAGTGTCAGAGGCAGAGTGTCCCTGTGATCAGTTTTTCTTTCAGCCTGCTTCAGATTAACAGTGAGTTGAGTGGCAAACTCTCTGAGCACTGACTTCAGTAAAGCAGGTAGCAAAGCACCAAGAAACTGACACGGACTGAAAAATGAAACTTCTTGCTTAAAGGAGAAGAGAAAAAAGTACATGGTTCTTCACTTACTGATTCTCCACTCGGCCTCATGCAGGCCTGTCTAGATGACACCAGAGCGACACTAGTGATCAAAATGGAGCTCTCAGACACCAGAACTCTATTTACTGGAGCGTATGTCCAACTGGCACGAGAGACTGCTCAAACAGGAGCAGCATTGGCATGCAGACAGTATATTTAGACCTAATCTCTAAATACTAAAAATGAAGCAATAAAACACAAACACAATATTTGTTTTTACTTCCCAAATGGAATTCTATTCAAACCAAACTATTTTAATATGGACTTACTCTGTCGCACAGTCTCAGAGCCTTAGATAATAAAATGAAGTAAACAAATTTTAAAAAATTGAGCAGCTGGGATCAATTTTAGAAATATTTTGTGGGGCAGGTTCCCATCTCCAAATCAGCTATTCCTATTCTCTGCAATAAATTTAAAATGCTTCTCTAAGCTTCAATTTCTCTACTCAGAAACATTCCTATCACATGAATTAAAGCTACATTTTGCATAGATATGAATTGTCATTCCACAGGAAATTTATTCTGGACAAAATGCTTCGCATTTTCCAAATGCAGAGATTGGGAAGCTTTTAAGTGTAAGCTGCAAGGCAGAAAATGACCTTATGAATCTCTCTATTCAGAACTCCATGACATCCTGAATGAGTTCAACAGCATGCAGATGACAGCTGTAAAAAAGAGACAGGTGATTACAAAGTTCTTAAAGATTACCATGAAAAACAAATATATAGTCCATTTATTTTTAAAAGTGCATGGGCGCTTTCAATGCTCCAAAATGCCTTTCTCTTGTTGTGCTTCATAGAGCACTGCTATTCTAGGCAAAACATACTGTCAGGCTATAGAGTAAAATGCTGAATAAATAAGTTTTGACACTCACTTCAATTTGTGTGGGGAAAAATTGTGAAAATCATAGTTGTAGTTATTATTTCATAGTTCAAACCTTTTTATTGCCATAATGTAAGTAATTTCTGTCTTTTCCCGAAGAAGATTGTGCTTTATTGCAGTTCCACTGTATGTGTGATTATACGGATGTGATTTGTCTTACAGAACAGACTGCAAGGCCAAAAGATACATTCATGGAGGTTAAGTCCATTATTAGCCAGGATGGGTAAGGAATGGTGTCCCTAGCCTCTCTTTGTCAGAGGGTGGAGATGGATAGCAGGAGAGAGATCACTTGATCATTACCTGTTAGGTTCACTCCCTCTGGGGCACCTGGCATTGGCCACTGTCGGCAGACAGGATACTGGGCTGGATGGATCTTTGGTCTGACCCAGTATGGACATTATTATGTTCTTATGTAACGGGACCACTGTGATCATCTAGTCTGACCTCATATATAACAGAAGCCATATGACTTCCCCAGAATAATTCCCAGAGCATATATTTTAGGGGAAAAAATTTAATCTTGATTTAAAAATTGTCAGTGATGGAGAATCCACCATGACCCTTGGTAAGTTGTCCCAATGTTAATTATCCTCACAGTTAAAAATGTACATCTTATTTCCATTCTGAATTTGTCTAGCTTCAACTTCCAGCCAGTGGATCATTTTATACCTTTCTCTGCTACACTAAAGAGTCCATTATTAAATATGTGTTCCTAATATAGGTACTTATAGACTGTAATCAAGCCATCCCTTAACCTCTTTGTCAAGCTAAATAGACTGAGCTCTTTGAGTCCATCACAATAAGGCATGTTCTAACACTTTAATCATTCTCGTGACTCTTCTCTAAATCTTCTCCAATTTATCAACATTCTTCTTGAATTGTTGACACCAGAATTGGACATACTATTCCAGTAGCAGTCGCACCAGAGCCAAAGACAGAAGCAAAATAACCTCTCTTCTCCTACTCAAAATGTACCTGTTTATTCATCCAAGGATTGCATTAGCCATTTTGGCCACAATATCACACTGGGAGTTCATGTTCACCCGATTATGACACACACACCCCTCCCAATCTTTTACAAAGTCACTACTTCCCAGGATAGCATCTCCCATCCTGTGAGTATGGCCTACATTCTTTGTTCCTAGATGTATTTATTTTCAATATGGCTAAATGTCATGTATTGTTTGCTTGCATGCAACTTGCCAAGCGATCCAGATCACTCTATCAGTGGGTTGTCCTCTTCATTATTAACCATTCCCCCATTTTTTGGATCTTCTTGTACCCAATAGAGCTAACTTTTACATTTATTTTATTTAGAAGCAACACAAGGAAACTACAGTTCTGTGTCCCTCTGAGATATTGTCTTCAGCAGTTACCATAAGGCTTGAGACCTGTGAACTTTGGCACAGATAAATGACACAATGCTCACCCCTAAGTTTTGGAGAACCGGGAATAGAGTTTAGGGGGAAGTTTGTACATAATGACACCAGGCAACCATAGGAATATTAACTACCACCAGCTTTTGGATATTTTAGGATAGAAACATCTGCAGATGTCAGACCTCAAGACTGTGATGGTAACTAATTGATGCACATGATAATAAATTGAGTTCATTAAAATATTAACCTATAGGAGAAAAGCACCCCTACATTAGTAGGGTGAGGAAATACAAATAAGGAAGAGGGGAGAAACCCCTACTGAATCGGCATTAGGCATGATGGCGTCGGTGTAATCTATTCTAAAAGTATCCCAGCCTGTTGACTTGAGGAGGGAAAAATATAGCTCGGCGGGGGAGGGGTGCCAGAATTATGGCCACTGGCAAAGGTGATGAGGAAGATAATGGCTAACATTTCAGGCTGTTCTTCAAAGGATGGTTTGAGTAATTGGATGTTCAGATGTACATTCTCTACTATCTCTGTCTACCTGGATAGGTTGCAATGTTTGTGACTTTGTTAAACATATTAATAAAACTATTGCAAATACAGAAGGGTTCCTAAAGTGTGAGTATGGTAACTCTACACATTGGGGTTCCCAACTGAAGAGTAATTTTAATAATACTGGACCTGATATTGGAACAAGAACATGTCAAACCTCAGAGTGATAACTGGGAATTCTTCAGTAAACAATATAATTGATACACAATCCATAGATCAGGCAATGTTCTGACAACTTTATCAGTGATGGGTTTATGGTTTTTTTCCAAGTAATTGATAAAAATGTCAGATAGCACAGGGCCAAGCAAACCAATTCCTGTATGATCCCACGAGAAACATACTCACGCAATGATGATTCCCCATATACAATTACACTGAGACCCATAAATTAGCTAGTTTATAATCCATTTAATGTGTTCCATGTTGGTTATACACTATTCTAGTTTATCAAAATGCTGTGTTGTACCAAGACAAATGCCTTATAAAAGTCTAAATAGAAGTCTAAATATATTATATCAGTGCTATTACCTTTATCAGCCAAACTTGCTATCTCATAAAAAATATATTAAGTTAGTTTGACAGGATCTATTTTCCCTTCCCTCTAACACAGATCATTTTTCAAACCAATATTGTCTTCTTCCTCATTTGTAGGATTGTGACTTTTGGGGTATCTAATAAAGTGTTGTGAGCTCAGAGCTCACAAAAACTACACAGTACTGTGGCTGGGCTGCTCATAAAAATATTTCCTATGAGATTTTGTTCTCAATAAAAGCAATTTCCTCACTTCTGTTCATGGTCCTTGTGTTCACTTTTCAAAAATATTCAAGCAAATATCAAACTGGCAGGAATGTTCACCAACACAGCCAATTTTAAGTGAATAGTACAATATATGGTAAAGTCTTATTTAATAGAAAATGATGCAAACTTATCTACAGGACTTTTTAAAAAATGATAGAAAAAATAGTGGGCCTCTATTGAAGTTAATGTAGTTAATTTGGATAAAAACTGGAATATTGTGATGGATCAGACTCAGTATCCCTGGTATAAAATTCTAGAGGATGGTTCAAGGAATGGAAAATATATCATTCTCTATTCAGTTCTCTAGGATTTACTCAAATTTTTATTATCAGAGGCGTAGCCGTGTTAATCTGGATCTGTAAAAAGCAACAAAGAGTCCTGTGGCACCTTATAGACTAACAGATGCATTGGAGCATAAGCTTTCATGGGTGAATACCCACTTCGTCAGATGCATCACTTCGTCATGCGTCTCACGAATTGGGTATTCACCCACGAAAGCTTATGCTCCAATACATCTGTTAGTCTATAAGGTGCCACAGGACTCTTTGTCAAATTTCTATAGAATCCTATCAGTTTTATCCCTATTATATTTGATAGAACTTTTCCATAAGTGATATGTAGGCAACATATCATTTGGTAGCTCCCAATATACATTTTAACCTTTAGTCCTCTGTGGTAGATTGTTCCTGTATACTATAGACCTCTTTTTTACACTTTAAATGGGTGAGCACTTCTCTGAAGCGTCTCAAAGAATGTTATGGTTAGAAAGAGAGGACCTTGAAGGGCTCCTGATGTGTCGATTGCAGATAATATAAATTCTATATCTTCATAATTGGAATGAGGTTTCATTATAGATATTTTCCAACCCAGTTATACATTGTTTTCCCATAAGGGAGGCATAATGCCATGTGTTATTTTTATGGCTAATGCCATCACCTTCTAGGGTCAAAGGCCAGAGTGGTATATCACTGAATATACAAAAAAGTATGTGAACAAGTAATCTACATGGATTTATGCATGATATTTTAAGTTCTAAATTATTAAACAGGATATGCTACATTGATGTGTATAAAGCAAGTCTTTCAATCTGTTTATAAAATATAAGATAATTTATGTTTCAGACTTATTTTACAGTGTAAATTGTGCAAATATGACCATAAAAGCTATTTTTTACAGCTTTCCTCACTGAGAGCCAAATCATGGTACTTGCTTCTTTGCCAGAGCAAAGGACTTCAAATAGAAAAAAAAAAGGTGAGGAAGACTCAGGAAAAACAAAAGTAGACATTTTAAAAAGCATTAAACACAAGGCACATTTCCCTAGAATCCAGACTCAAGTGCTTTTAATGACTGCTGCTGGAAAATCCTGCCTTTAAATGACAGCTATGCACCCACAAAAATAAAGCAAGGGATACTTCAAGAGTTGAGCTCACTTTCTAAAAGAAACTCTTAAGAACAAGCTTTTGACTGCAAGTGAATAGCTGGAGATAGGGAGGGATAATGTAGGCATACCAGAAAGGAAAGGATCTGTTAGGGCTGCAAGTGAAAAGATATTAAAAAACAAATCACATAATGAGTATTGATTCCCTACATCCCTGCACCCCTCACCATGCCCCAGACTGAGAGGTCTCACACAGTT
This sequence comes from Emys orbicularis, assembly GCF_028017835.1. Lineage (NCBI taxonomy): Eukaryota > Metazoa > Chordata > Testudines > Emydidae > Emys > Emys orbicularis. The sequence continues at coordinate 31,481,611 of NC_088684.1, forward strand.
CAAAACATTCTGAGCACTTCCTTTTTATTGTAAAATCCACAGGTTTAACATCTTTTTTTTCGTAACAGTAATTGAAAACGATTCGGTGTATGAGCTAGCAGAAGAAAACTGTAACCAGAAAACAAGATCACCTACTCTTGGTAAAAAGTCCTGAAGTTCAGCGTAGTTCACACTGTACAATGAACACAGCAGTAAAATGCCACTATCCATCCTTCTGGTGCCTTTCCTGAGATGGCAAATTACAAGGGCAGTGCTCTACTTACAGTCACGGTCGGCATCCAACATGAGAGCACCCACCAACCCAAAGCAAAGTAAAATACACAGCGCATACCCCAAAGTCTCAATAACATTGTATCAAATCTGTGCCTAATGGCATCACACCGTATGATTCTGCTTTCACATGGGTATAAAAGAGGTTTAAGTGAAGAATCAGGACCAATGGCTTTTAATTTTAAAACAAACAAACAATAACCAAAAACAGCACTGAAACAAAACAGTTACACTAAAGACCTGATCCAAAGCCCATGAAAGGCTTCCACTCAGGGCCGGCTCTGGCTTTTTGGCCGCCCCAAGCAAAAAGAAAACCCCAGGGCGGCCAGAACGGCAAAGCAAAAAAAAAAAAAAAACTGCGGCGTGGCTGGAGCCAGGGTGCAGGGGGACTCCCTGTGCTGCAGACGTGCCCCAGCTAGCGGGGAGGAGGGGGAAGGAGCGGGGGGGAGAGAGAGAGAAGGGGGGCGTCCAGGGCTTCAGCGGGGCGCTACCACGCGGCCCCAACCTGTGTGCCACTTACCGGGAGGCTCCGCGCCGCTCCGGTCGTCTGGGAGGGAAGGACGCGGACTGCCCTGCTGGGCTTGCTGCAGGGCGCTCCCCTCCTCCGCGCTGCCGCTCCCTACAGGGCGGCCAGAGCGGCACAACAAACAAACCAAAAAAAAAAAAAAAAGAGCGGCCGTGCCGCCCTAGGATTGGGCGGAATGCCGCCTCGAACAATCTGCCGCCCCAAGCACCAGCTTGCTCAGCTGGTGCCTGGAGCCGGCCCTGCTTCTACTGACTTCAGTGGGCTTTTGACAAGGCCCTAAATCCCAATTTACAACAGGTGATTAATTATCACTTTGGAGCTAGAAGAGATATCCATGTTTGAAACCGAGGCCAGTTTTAATAATAGGAGTTTTAGCATCTATAGAGGAATAACTAGTGTGCATTGATTCATCTACTGATCATAACACTTCAACTGGTTTAAGGCTAACCCTCTGTGAGACCTATCTCTAGCTGACAGTGATCAGGCAAATTACACCTGTATCACATTGCATAAAAAAAAATCTGGCAACAAAGGGCAAATTGAGCTATGTAAAACCCTCAGTTTGGAAGAGAGCTTGGTGGGAACAAGAGGAAGTGACTGTAGTATTTCCAACTTTTCCTTACAGCAAGTGTCTTGAAGAAGAAACCAAAGAAGGTGCAACCCTTGGCACTGTTACATATGGTAGGTGCCAAGACACTAGGGATCTACAATACATTCCAGCCAGAACACCAATTGGACTTCTAACCGTATGACAAATAGAGCTGGTCAGATCACTTTTGATTTAATATTTTTTCATGAAAATATGGTGTTTTGAAGCCAAAAACAGTTTGCACAGCTCTATCAGTTTTGATGATATTTTTAATGGGGAAATTTGAGATCAAGGATGAACTCCCCATTCAATTCCAGAGAGAAAGAGAAAGAGAGAGACCCAAATAAAAAAGCCTGATTTTTTTAGCTCCAAAAATGCATGTTTCTGAAAATGCTATTTTGTTAAGACATTTGAAAGGTTGTGTCGTAGTTCCATTGCAGAACAAAAGCAAATGTTAGAACTTAAATAGTTGTTGCAAAATAGAATTTTCGTTCTCTGGCCAGCTCCAGCAATAAAGTCATTCAAAACTTCGAAGCATGCTATGATCTAGCATGAATGTCACTTGGGAGAAAAACCCACTGCCAAATGAAACCATTGACCATTATGACCTACAGTAGAACTTCAGAGCTACTAACATCTAGGGAATGGAAGTTGTTCATATCTCTGAAATGTTTGTAATTCTGACCAAGATGTCATGGTTGTTTTTTCAAAAGTTTACAACTGAACATTGACTTAATACAGCTTTGAAACTTTACTATGCAGAAGAAAAATACTGCTTTCCCTTTATTATTTTTAATAGCTTATGTTTAACACAGTACTGTACTGTATTTGCTAATTTTTTTTTTGGTCTCTGCTGCTGCCTGATTGCATACTTCTGGTTCCAAATGAGACGTGTGGTTGACTGGTCAGTTCGTAACTCTGGTGCTTGTAACTCTGAGGTGCTACTGTATGTAATAAGTAAGGTTATGATTTAGTCATGAGTATTTTTAGTAAAAGTCATGGACAGGTCATGGGCAATAAACAAAAATTCATGGGCCCCTGACCTGTCCATAACTTATACTATAAATACCCATGACTAAATATGGGGGTGCCCTAGGGAGCCACGGCTCAGGGGGCTCACCCTGGGTGGGGGGGCTGATGCTCCGGGGGATGGGCAAGGTCAGTGGCACCTGGGGGCCGCCGAGCAGCAGCTCCAGCCACTTCCAGGACCTCTGCTTGGGGAGTGTGTTGGGCTTCTGATTGGGGTGGGGGACCAGAGGACTGCTCCTGGGGAGGGAGGGGCAAGGCCAGTGGCACCAGCTACCCAGGGCGTGCCGGGAATACTGCCGGGAGTTGCTGAGCAGTGGCTGCTCCAGCCACCCCTGGGATCGCGCATGGGGGAATGCAGAGGGGGCTGCTGACTGGGATGGGGGACCAGGGGACTGCTGCTGTGGGTGGGGGAGCGAGGCCAGTGGCACCAGCTGCCCAGGGCCGCCTCGAGACCACTGCCGGGGTGGCAGGGCAGCAGCTGCTCCAGCCACCCCCCGGGACTACTGCTCAGGCAGTCCCTGGGGCCAGCTGCACCAGCTGCTGCTTGAGCTGTCCCCAGGGCCAGCCACACCAGCTGCTGCTCAAGCTGTCCCCGGGGCCAGCTGCCCGGGGCTGCTCCAGCAGTGGCTGGTGCAGCCGGCTGCGGGGCCCATCTGAGCGGCTGGCTGCAGAGCCGCCCCAGCAGTTGCCAGTGTGGCTGTCCCTGGGGCCACTGAGCAGCTGGCCCTGAAACCAGCTGCTTGAGTGGCCCTGGGGACAGCCACACTGTCCGCTGCAGAAGTCACAGAGGTTGTAGAAAGTAATGGAATCCGTGACTTCTGTGACCTCCATGACAGACACAGAGCCCTAGTGCAAGTCATTTGAATCTTAACTGTTCAATGACAGGTTAATAAAAGACCAAAATATTTGTGGTATAAAACTACCTATTGCGATGGACCGCAGGCCTTTAATGCAAGACCCTAAACAGTGCTTACATTGTGGCTGCCACCTATCAACTTACCTGAAGCACTGAAGAGGGCTAGCAAAACTCTAGCTCAAAGGGTCCTGACTGGGGAAGACACCCAGCCCCACTGATTGACTGAGGCACACTACTTAACCAGTAAGAGTCACAGGAAGTTGTCTGAGCAACTAGGTGAATCTCTGGCTAGCAGCTACTCTGGGCCCTGCCTACCTACCTGACTCTGCCTTCCCTCCTATTCTTGGTTCCTATCTCCCAGGCTGCTCCTGTCCTCCTTATCCCAGACTCCCGTCTGTTCATGGTTCCTGCTTTCCTCCCTTGCTTCAGCTTCCTACTCCTATGCCCTACCCTTGATGCTAACTCCAGCTCAACTCCTGACCTTGACCTTTGGCTTGGCACCTGACAGTGACTCTGATGTCGGCTCCAGTTCCTGGTTCCATAAGGCCTGACTGCCCACACCCTGGCCCTAACACTAATAATGTCAAAGCAAGGTCACTGCAAAGAACAGCTGATATTTTCCATTAGTGAAAACTACCCTCCCCAAATGGAAGCATTATCAAGCAAAAAAAGAACTGAAGTGCATCTAATTAAAATGCATACCATAGAACAAGAAGAATACAAAGGGACCAGCACTCCTGTGTATAATACAGCCTGTATGCCTTTTTGCTACTGTTGTCAGTCTGGAGCATGAGTAATTCCTCAGGAAATTTCATGATAGAAAGGTAAGTGAGGTGTCCTTTGATTTGTAAAAATTTGCAGAATCAGAATTTCAGTAATGTCACCCTCTGTGGTGTGGCTGGGTGGACATGCTGCTCCCCCGTCTCCTGTTTAGTCATCGAAAATGGGTCAGGTTGGGTATCGTTCGAAAGCACTTTTCCCCATGAATTCAATGGCACAAAATCTAGAACAAGTATGCAGGTATGTATTCAAGAAAATGTTTAAAAATCAACTTTTTAAAAATTATACCTTAACGCAAGCATGTCAAACATTCAGCCCTCACAAAGTTAAATTGTGGTCCTTGACCGACAGTACTGTGTTATCAGTTAATGCGCAGAACATGATACCTGATTAATTGTTTTAATGTTACACATTACTAAAAATGGAAGGGGTGCTTCAAGTTGATTTGACATCATCAGCAAAAAAGTTCAGTGGTATTGATTATCAGCTTTGTTATGTCAAAAGAGTCGTAATGAGGCACTGATTAAAACACCAGCACCGAGCCAGAAATTATTGTAGTCTATCCACAAACACTATGCACAGTTACATAACATAATTAATTACAACCCCAAAGTAATTTATTACAAAATTCTTGTTTTTACTTTGGTCTTGATCATTTTTAGGCATCAATGGAGAATTGAAGACTACCAACTAGTAGCTGAATCATTGGAGAATACCACTCCAGTGGACCTGGTTAAATACAAAGCTCAGTGGCAACTTACAGGCTATAAGTGCAACCATAAAATGCATTTGGCAAGATTGGAAAGGAAGAACATCGAGCATCAGGAAAGAGTTGAAGATGCTGGGATGAGTTCAATCTGTGGACAAGACTTGCCTTATACTAGGTCCCCCGGTATGTGTTTCAAGAAGAATAACTTCTTCTGTGGTAAGCATATGCATAGTTTAAACATGTGAGACAGGTGAGAAACTGTATGAAGCCGTCACTCTTAGCAAAAAGTTTCATGGAAAGTAAAGTTAGGTGGGTGTATTGACCCAAAAGATGCCCATACATACAACACTGCATATCACATTTAGTGTTACACCAAGAATATGTGTACTTTGTTGGCAACCCATTCACATAGGATGGATCGGAGCTCATTAATATCACGATGAAAACAATGTTCAGTGATGACATAGCTAAAGTTGTCAGTCAAATGCATACTTTGGGGCATGACTTGTATGAAGCCTTCAAAACCCAAAGAATTATCCAAGGCTCAATCATTCTTTGGGCTTCAATTAAGAAGAACAGACTAAAGCTGTGCTCAAATGCAAAGAAAGTCAGAGTGAATGTGACAGGGACTGTTACAGAACTAGCTGCAGACAATCGGTGTTTGTCTGTCTCTTGGTCATGTCCACATCTCAGTATGATGTTGATCTATGAGATTTTGGGAAAGTACAAGTTCTTTGTGGTACCATTATTGATGCCTGAATGTGATGGAACAATGCATATGTCCCAGACTATGTCCAGATTCTGTTTCTTTGTAAAAATCACTTCAACTTCTACAGACTTTTTTTTTTAAGGCCTGGCAGATCTCATCTCATTTACTCCCTTCTACCCTTTTCTCCACAACAGTGTGTTTCCTCCCCTCTCCTCATCAGTTCTTCCCAAAGCTCAGTTACCCAGCAGTCTCTATCTGTTACAGTAAGAAATTGGTAAGTAGACAGCACTTCATAGAAATAATGTGCCAGCATGAGGCTTTTGAATTATAGCTTTTGAAAATTCTCTTTAAGGTATAAAACAAAAAAATCCCCTGAAGAAGAAAAAGTTCAAAAATAAAATATTCCTGGCATTGCATTTAGATAATGTTTTAAATATTTTTTTTACTAAATTAACACATTGTAACCATAATGCTACATTTTAATATCAATAACATTCACATTAAAAGGGCCCCTACATTTGACAGAGTAGTTCTATCAAACATCTGACAGCCAACACATACATTTTCTTTAAGAGATGCTGCTCGTGTCAGAGGAATCTTTTTTCTTTTGTGAGCTACAAAGGAAATGTAAATAACATGATACACCCTTGCCTAACAAAGGTGAAAATGAAAGATACTGAATGTGTTCAAATTTTCTCATATGCTAATAATTTGTTTTGTGTCAAAAATAAGCAAACACTTTCCATACAATACATCTGACATATATTTATTACCAAGTTTTCCAGGAGCAATTTCCATTCTGATGTGTTCTTTCACAGATTGTGTTGTCAAAAAGTGAAGGCGAATGGAGAACAGAGGATCAAGAACAGATCATTCACAGATTGAGCAGATAATCTATTCATAAATTTAAAGAAACATACTGTAACTTTCACAGCTATTATAAGTAGAGATGCTACACTAAGTAGTTTCCTTAAGAAGATTCTATGAAATCGCATCCACAAACTTTCAGCCTTATAAATGCATACAGATTTAAACCACAAGGAGACAGACAGTCCTCTACTGGCAAAAGACATGAGGTTTGAAAACACTGGTCAGTTAGTAGTAAATGTCTGAAAATGTATCTAGATCCACCTTAGACAGACAATAGTGTACAGCAAACTTCAACCATTTAGCAATTATGCTAATTTTCACTAACCCCTCCCCCCCAAAACATAGACCCTTTTTCTATTATATGTTGCCAAAACCATGGTCAATATATACTACTGAGGATAGATGGGATGGAGAACAGCATCTTTGGAGAAACACATTCACTTTCAGATTCACACTTCCATAAATCAAAATAAAGTTTAAGAAATAAATGTGGCCTTAAGCACCTACTTGTGCATCATTCAAATATAAATTGTTTGTAGCTGAGGCCTGGCCTGGCCTGACATGAGTAATTAACACATGGAGGGAGATCTTATTTCTTGAAGGATAATATTAGGGAGGTAAACAGATCATTAGTTTGAAAAAAGACAATGTCTGAACCAGCTAAGATAAGAGGGAGAACATCTAGGTAACCACTTATTGGCAATGGACATGGTAAGCTAGGAATGTAGAGATGAGGTAAAGGGTAGTTTGAGCATGGACAGTTCATGGACAGAGCATATTGCATAGGGATTGGTACCTGCAAAGTAACCAAGCCAATCCAAAAACGTGTGATTTAATGAATAGTAAATGCAATGAGATGTGTAAATGTGTGTAAAGGGAGAGGGTTTCTGTATAATTTTGAATCTGTGGTATGCCCACCCGCTACACTTGAATCTGATCAACACAATGTCGCATTTCTGTGTGCCAAGTAAAGGAACCTGAGTGATGAAATCTGGAGTCAAACTGAATTTTTGGATTCCAGAGAACTGGATGAAATTTTCTCCCAGAACTAGAAGAAGGTGTTCTGGATAAACCAAGTGGAAAGAATCTTGGAGGGAATCCCAACAATGTTAATATCCCAAGCACTGGTTTTGGAATGGATGGTAAACCCGGAGTTACCATAACAGGTCCTAATGAGTGTCCATGCTGTTATATAGCATTATTGATATAAAGGTCATTGTGACTTAATATCAGATCCTTTCAAGAAAAGTATTTTTGCACACTGTGGTTATTTAAAAAATGATACTAAGAGAGAGCTAATTAGGTGCTGATGGTGTTTTGTTTGTTGTTTGATCATTCATAGTAACACCAAGAAAGAACAGAAATGCCATGCTCTGTAGGTGCTAGTACCAAACAAGCTATTTATAGTCCTTTCACATGTGAACTATACAGACATAATTCTGGATTCTCCATAAAATACATACATTAAGAGTTATTGTGATCTCCATAAGTACCACCATCTCAGGGACATCTTTTCCATCACAAGCCCTAATTTGTTATGAGGTTTTATAAGTCCAGTCTTTTAAAGTGTGTGCAGCTGATAGGCTGCTTGCAAGTGATCACCTGAAATGTATTTTGTTTGTTTACATGTTACCAAAGCCATAAAGCATTATAGCACATTTATTCACTTGGACAGTATTACAATGCTATAGTTCTCCAGGTTTATATTTCTGGTTCTGTGTCAAAACTGGAGAGTCAGGGTATGTCTACACTGCAATTAAAAACCCATGGCTGGCCCATGCCAGCTGACACAGGCTACGGATACGGGACTCTTTACTAGTACTATAGACATTTGGGCTTGAGCTGCAGCCTAAGCTCTGGGACTGTCCCACCTCACAGAGTCCTAGAACCCATGCTCCAGCCTGAGCCTCAACACTGCAATTAAGCAGCCCCTCAGCCCAAGGCAGAGTCAGCTGGCACAGGCCAGCCCTGAATTTTAACGGCAATGTGGACATACCCATAAAGCCTGATTTTTTTCTCTCACATCAGTTTTACACTGCTGTAATTCTACTAGTTTCAGTGGAGTTACTCCTGATTAATCCTGATATAAGTGAGAGGAGAATCACTTCTTTAGAATTTAACGTGAATTTAGCTCTCTGTCTGGGGAGCGGAAGGAGCAATGGAAACTAACAGCTGTGTAGAGAGTCCTGTGGCACCTTTAAGACTAACAGATGTATTGGAGCATAAGCTTTCGTGGGTGAATGGTTGCATCCGACGAAGTGGGCATTCACCCTCAAAAGCTTATGCTCCAATACGTCTGTTAGTCTTAAAGGTGCCACAGGACTCTCTGTTGCTTTTTACAGATCCAGACGAACACGGCTACCCCTCTGATACTTAACAGCTGCTTGGTAGCTCCAAGCTACTTTTTCTTTTTTAGAGAGGGAGTCAGTTATGCCGCACCTCTTGTAGGCATTCAAATTTCTGCTCCCCCATTCTGCTATCAAGAGACATAGCAGAGTGCCCTCTTCTGGTCAGTTCTGCACTCAGTGTGCCTGAATGGAATCAGCATGAACTGAACAATGCTGTCAGCAGAAAATTGGCCAGTATGGTTTACTTTGATTCTTGCCCATGTGGTACTTGTTTACTTTTGCTCTAGCATTGATCCTAACTGAAAACAGGTTGGCTCAGGGTAAGGGTCTCATTTTAAGACAAGGGCCTCAGATTTCAGAAGCTTCCAAAGTAGGACATCAGCTTACAAGCATTGAAAACATGAGTAAGTGCAAGTGGTGACCTCTCCTAAGAAAGGTTTCCTAACTTCCAGGCAATGTTGCTGGCAACTGATTGAATTGAAGCTTTTAACTCTGACTCACTGGAAAAATGTAGAAGCATTTCTGATTTGGAAAAAAAAAAAAAAGGAAGACACCATAGAACATGACACATTACTGATGGGTCAAGCTGTGGGATGGACTGCTGATTCCAACTATCTATCAATACATCCACCCAACCACTTAATAACTGAGCACTGCCTAAGAAGGAGCATCACAAATTCTCAAAACAAAATCTTAGGATTTAAAAATGTCATATACAGTTTATTATCCAACAGAGAATTAGTTATCATTTAAGTGCTTAGTATTCCTCTATGTACTTAAGAGTATCATCTTTATCCTTTCAAGGCAGGTTCTATTTAACTGAAATTATTTTTCAGTATTTGTACATGGCTTATTACTGAAGTTGGAATCAGTAACATCAATAAATATTATTCTTTTCATCTATTTCCCATGGATCTGAGAAGATTCACTTATTTTAAATAATAGAATTATTTATAAAATTAACAACTTTACTCAAAAGTAACTTTATTCAAAAATGTGGGTGGAGGCGACTGGGGTACAATTGAGCCCCCGGACCCATGAGCCTGGGCTCCCTCTCACACTGTGGTGCTGTGACAAGCTGCAGACCTGCTCCCAGTCCTACACTTCCACCAGCATCCACACAGGTAGGGTCACACCCAGCTGCAGTTACAGGCAGGCTCTCTGACCAGCCACTGCATGAACCAACAATAGAAAGGCTACAGCCAAGATAACTTCCAGCTCCCCAGGCACGCACCTCCTCTGGAGAATAAACCCCACATTATACCGTCTTGCACTGCACACGAAACTTTACAGTGAAAGCTCATAGAGTTCACACCTCTCTCAATGTGGAGAGGAAATACAATGAACCTGTGTTAAACCAAGTTGAGATTTTCCCTCAGACATCTCACTTAAAGGTGCACTGGGCTTAATTTAAAACATAAAACAGGTATATTAACTACAAAAGATAGATCTTAAGTGATTATAAGGGATAGCCAATGGATCAAAGCAGATTACCTAGTAAATAAACAAATATGCAAACTAAGCTTAACATACAAGAAAGATAGGATTTGAATTAACAAACTCTCATCCTGACTGATGATACAAGCAGGCTTCAGATTCTTAAGTGACAAGCTGCACTTGCTTTACAGCTTGGAATCCCCAAGTCTTTCATTCACAGGCTAGAAAGCCCTTTAGCCTAGGTCCAGCAGTTCTCCCAGTTCAGTCTTTGTTCCTCAGGTGTTTCTAGGAATCTTCTTGGGTGGGGAGTGAAGAACGACAGATGGTGTCACTCCCTTCCTTATATAGCTTTAGCATATGGTGGGAACCCTTTGTCCCAAACTCAGTTTGTGGAAAAACACTGACATCCCAAGATGGAGTCCGGAGTCATGTGGCCTGGTTACATGCTCTTGCATACCTAGCAGTCATTACTTACAGGCTGTCTGGAACGTTCACAGGAAGGTTCAGTTCTTCCAGGGTCCATTGTCTTTGCTGATGGGCCATCAGCAATGTCTGGCTTCTTCATTGTTGTACCAGAAAGGCTAGTTGTGGGTGTCACCCAGAGTAAGCAGGATTGAAATACAGATATAGAGTCAATATTCCTAACTTTAGATACAAAAATGATGCGTGCATGCAAATAGGATACTCATATTCAGCAAATCATAACTTTTCCAGTGACACCTCACATGCCCTGTCTTGTACAAAATGCATCATAATTATTCCATAATCCTATCATAATAATATCCCAGTGAAGAATATGGGGTGCAGTGTCACAGCAACGATGAGGGAAGACAGCCTAACTTGAGCTATTGGTATTCAATATTATCAAGGAATCCAAGGTACTGTGTTTGGCAAGGTGGTAAGGCTGCTGGATGCAAAGTCATTAAAGAAACTCAAAGCTACCTGTGTGATATCCTTCTGGGATTTGTTAGGATGGAACTTCCTTGGGTTGTCTGTATTTGATTTTCCTATAAGCAAAATTCCTGTATGGATCAAAGACCAGAGTCCTGATGTGTGTGTTCAGCTGTTAGAATTTAAGATTTCTATCTTTTTTTAAAAAAATTCTTCATGTATTTTGGCCTTACTGTTTGAGCTTTCTTCCCTCCAGGGTATTTAACTGTTCTAAAACCAACTCCATGCTACAGTTCTATTGGTAATATCTTCGTTTGATGTTTGTTTTAAGTGCACTCTTGTTGTTGTATTGTCTGTCTGAAAGAACCATTTAATAAATCCCACATCTAAACCTTTACAAATGATGCTAAAATAAATTTTGGAAAGGGAAGAACTCATCCCCACCCTCCCAACTATATTCAGTTAAATTTGAGGCTCTTATTCAAATGGATAAGTAAAACAATTTTTTCAGAGTCAGATATACTGGTGGAGGTGATGCCTGTTCATCACAGGCCTCTGTTAAGGGTGCACAGAGGTGTACCATAAGGGAAGCACTAGGGGCTTCTCTCTGAGCTCCCTGGTGTGCTGGGTTGAGTACAATATACTACACCCCTTTAACCAAAGCTTGATAGTACACTGGGAGCTTGGGGAAGAAGGGGCTCTGTTTTCACTCACCCCTGCTCAATCCCTTTGGGGAGCACCTCAAGAGTTCTAGTCATCTGAGCACAGGAACTGCAAATCTGATCTCACTAAGGGCAGATAAGTTCCTTCCTGCCTCCCTTCCTACTGCACATCTGCATAAGAGCTGGCCAGAATCTAGCCAAAAATCATTTTCTAGCAAAGGAGGGGGGATCAGTACAGAAAGCTCTGCCAAGGGCTGGTCTAAATAATACTTAGTCCTGACATGAGTGCAGGGGACTGGACTGAATGACCTCTCGGGGTCCCTTCTAGTCCTATGATTCTAAGTACTGCAACCAATCCGGCCTTCTGTCAGAGAGTTTTTCAAATGTAAAATCATAGGCCAACCCCCCTGTATTCAACCTCTCCATCACTGCAAGCAGAGACTAGGTAAACTGCACAAATCCAACATGTATACATGGAAAGAGGGAATGCCATTACTGAAGCATTATACTTCTCTTTGGGAGGTACTATGGTAGATAAGGGAATCCTTCTTGACCCTAGCAGTGATCATCAGCTTGTAATGCTGATGCATGGGAGATGATTATTTCCAACACTTGTATTGCAGTGGACGTAATATATCATGACTTTAGCAAAGCTTTTGATACGGTCTCCCACAGTATTCTTCCCAGCAAGTTAAAAAAGTACGGATTGAATGATTGGACTATAACATGGATAGAAAGCTGGCTAGATCTTCAAGTTCAATGGGTAGTGATCAATGGCTCAATGTCTAGTTGGCAACGGTATCAAGCAGAGTGCCCCAGGGGTCAGTCCTGGGGCTGGTTTTGTTCAACATCTTCATTAATGATCTGGATGATGGGATGGATTGCACCCTCAGAAAGTTCTCGGATGATACTAAGCTGGGGGGGAGAGGTAGATAAACTGGAGGGTAGGATAGGGTCAGAGTTAATTAGACAAATTGGAGGATTGGGCCAAAAGAAATCTGATGGGGTTCAACATGGACAAGTGCAGAGTCTTGCACTTAGGACAGAAGAATCCCATGCACTGCGACAGGCTGGGTATCGACTGGCTAGCAGAAGTTCTACAGAAAAGGACCTGGGGATTACAGTGGATGAGAAGATGGATATGAGTCAACAGTGTGCCCTTGTTGCCACAAAGGCTAACGGCATATTGGGCTGCATTAGTAGGGGCATTGCCAGCAGATCGAGGGAAGTGATTATTCCCCTCTATTCGGCACTGGTGAGGCCACATCTGGAGTATTGCGTCCAGTTTTGGGGCCCCCACTACAGAAAGATGTGGACAAATTGGAGAGAGTCCAGTGGAGGGAAATGAAAATGATTAGGGGGCTGGGGCACATGACTTATGAGGAGAGACTGAGGGAACTGGGCTTATTTAGTCTACAGAAGAGAAGAGTGAGGGGGGATTTGATAGCAGCCTTCAACTACCTGAAGGGGAGTTCCAAAGAGGATGGAGCTAGGTTGTTCTCAGTGGTGGCAGATGACAGAACAAGGAGCAATGGTCTCAAGTTGCGGTGGGGGGGTCTAGGTTGGATATTAGGAAAAACTATTTCACTAAGAGGGTGGTGAAGCACTGGAATGGGTTACCTAGGGAGGTGGTGGAATCTCCATCTTTAGAGATTTTTAATACCCGGCTTGACAAAGCCCCATCTGGGATGATTTAGTTGGGTTGGTCCAGCTTTGAGCTCCTGAGGTCTCTTCTAACCCTAATCTTCTATGTTTCTGTGATTCTATTGAGGTAAATGGAAAAAGTCATATAGACTTAGCTGGAGCAGTATCAGATCCAATGTAAACCATCCATTAGCAAGACTACATAGAACACTGAACTGTGTGATCTGTAACACTTAGATGCATTGCAGAGAAATGGCTGTTTGAAGAGAACTGTGCTAATGCAAACTAGGAATGTTTTAGTTCACACCTGCACCATTCACATAGGGGTGTAACAATGCAGCACTTCTGTGCGCACTGCTATTCATACCCCTTTAGTTCAAACTCAGGGCACTGTAGACAAGACTTAAGAAAGGTCAAGTCCTTGTTTGGTCTTGCTTTCAGAGATGTTTCAATTTGTCCTCTGTTCTGGTTGTGTTTATTGACATAGATGAATAAATACCATAAACTGATGTTTCTGATAGGAGCAACTTGCTTGTCTGTGTTTTCAATTAATCTTCTATACAAAGAGACTATACACAGGTATGCAATGCTATTAATCATGCTGACCTTTCCAAATGGTAATAATAATGGTTTAACTTATTTTTTTTCTTGACATGGGATAGGTGAGAGAAAATATGTTTTTTCTACAAGCTTTTCAAAACATTTTGTAGCTGTTTCAATTGATGCTGAAAGGGAAAAAAAAAACATTTATTCTAAGTGAAAACAATAGTCCATAGTTGTTCTATGTAAGTGTGGATATATGCACTGAATGCTATGAATTTGTCTAGGAATATTTTCCTTTTCCTCCAGTCTTCCAGAATTACAATTTAAAGCCATTGTTAGGTTAAAAATAGTTTGGAGTTTCCCATCTCCAAGTCAGATTCACTTATTTCCCATCTGGCTAGCTTTTAGTGAGTTTAGCTTTACTTGGATGCTTCCAGTAATGCTTCCCCCAACCCCCATGTTCAACCTAAATATTTGTTGTTTTCAGTATTGCTGTGTGAATAACTTCAATTCTTCCGTAAGTACTTGTTTGGATTTTTTAAATAAATTTGGTCCAAACACCTTTCACATTCACTTTTCTACTTCAGAAAGTAAATTTCCAAGCATATGAAGGATTGGAAGGAATCTAATTTTAGAATCACACACATACACACAGGTTCTATCAGGGAACAGAAACACTACTATGAAATACTACTCACCAATCAAAACTAATCAGCACTATTTGAATGCCCAATAATGAATACTGAGAAAAATAGTATTTACAAGCATTTCATGGAGTTAAAAATATTCACAAGTCCTATGTCTTAAAAATCTTTCAGTCCTAGCAATCTTATTCGTAATTGTCACACAGCCCTGATAAATCTCCCCTTCCTGGACACTCACCAGGCTTCTGGGTTTGGATCTCACAATGTTGGGCCCCAAGTGCTTTAAGTTTTCAGAGTCTGCGCAGAGTCCAGGCCCTACCTCTGTCTGGGGGTTTATAGACATATCCACTGTCTAACACCCCTTTCTGAGAGCTAAGAGCCTGAAGTCCACAGAACTAGACCCTGACATACCAGTTGCTTTAAATACACCCTTCCCAGTGCTCCAGCATTGTGGGCATTCTGGCTTACACCTTCAGGGACACTTGATAGGTGTAACTATAGCCTTACAAGGCTTTCTAAACACATTTACTCTGTATTTTGAATAGCACTAAAGAGAGAAAAATCCAAACAAAAAATAATAAAACGCTACATGCATTTTCCTTACTCAGTTTCCTCACCACTCTTCACTTAGGTCAGAATCCCCTAGGGTGTCCAGGATGATTCTCCTGCAGTTCATGGCTTCTCCTCTGAGTTATAGAGTCAGTCATGTGCCCTTCCACAACCTCCTGTCCCCTTCTGTCAGAAGATCAAAGTCCCTCAGCAAGCAATCCATTGCTTAGTTCTCTCCCACATGGAGTTCAGACTTCAAACATTGATTTGCTCTGAGTGGCAGCCATCTCTGTGTCCACAGATGCTCTATTTAATGGACTATCATTAAAGTTTAATAACTCTTCATCATTGGCCCTGTACCAGGTGCAAGAATTTGGTGCAGTTACTCAAGTTTTACACCAATGTTAGACCAAAAAAGCACCGGAACTTGCTTTTTACCAAATAGTTTGGTTACTATTTGCATAGAAACATCCCCTTATTGAGCTTTTCACAAATTTAATGGTCTATGTTATAGATTCATCCAAGTCCAGGAGAAACCATTGTGATCATCGAGTCTGACCTCCTGTATAGTAAGGGCCATAGAACTTCCACAAAAATAATTCCTGAAGCATATATTTTTAAAAAACATCCAATCTTGATTTAAAAATTGTCAGTGATGCAGAATCCACCAGAACCCTTGTTAATATGTTACAGTGGTTAATTACTCTCATCATTAGCAATTTACACCATATTTCCAGTCTGAATTTATCTATCTGCAGCTTCCAGACATTGTGCTATATCTTTTTCTGCAAGATTGAAGATCCATTTGCTAAATATTTGTTCCCCATGTAGATACTTATAAATCAAGTCACTACTTAACCTTCTCTTTGTTAAGCTAAATAGATTGAGCTCTTCAAGTCTATCACTATAAGGCATGTTTTCTAATTCTTTAATCATTCTCATGCCTCTTCTCTGAACCCTATCCAACTTATCAATGTCTTTCTTGACATGATATGATGTCATTGATATGACATGATGCAGAGTATGTAAGAAACATTCTAGCCCTACTCCCTTCTAGCTATACAAATCTGAAGTAGACTATAATGAAAGTGAGTAATATTTAACTTTTTTTAAAACATAAAATATGGAAAAGTTCTGTTTTACCATAGCTGCAATCTTTTGGATTCTACTGGTCTTGTACTTAACTCACAAATATGCAGCAATATAATAATTCATGTAATATTTGGTTCAGTCTTCAAATACTTACTCAACCCGCTGAGGTGAATGCAACTACTTGTATGAGCAAGACTACACATATGAATACAAGTTTGCAAGATTTTTCCTCCAATATATCTTCTCAATCTTTTCCCTCCCAATCCAACTGTTTTACTGGTGAAGGAGTTAATCCTATTCCAAACTATTATTTAAGTCACTGTCATGTGTAATTTCTATTATATTGCTATGAACTGGGTGGAACCTTGTTATGAGCTGAGTGAAAACCCCCACCTAAGAAAAAAGGAGCACATGAACTGTTGTAATAATTGGGCCTACAAATTTTCCTTGCTTATGATCTCCACTGTAAGAAGTGAGGGGAAGTTCATAAAATGTCGGAATAACCTATATCAAATGTTGATCGGAAAAGGTATGATGCAAATCAGAAAGACTGAACTAGTCCAAACAAAAAGGCCTACTGATACAACTCAAGGGCAGTGTTAAGATCATGTGTGTTAAACAAGAAAATGTGGATTCAAAAAATATCAGGGTTGGAAGGGACCTCAGGAGGTCATCTAGTCCAACACTCTGCTCAAACCAGGACCAATCCCCAGACAGATTTTTGCCCCAGAGCCTTAAGTGGCCCCCTCAAGGATTAAACTCACAAAGCTGGGTTTAGCAGGCCAATGCTCAAACCACTGAGCTATCCCTCCCAACCTTTTAATAAATCAAAATTGGTGTGTCAGAAACTAGGTCTAATTGATGGACAAAATTATGAGGGATTCCATCCACCACTCCCTTTTGGGGTCCTTAAGGACAAACTTTGGGGAGATAAACTGGCTACTAGAGCACCATCATTGCTGCCACCCCTACTGTCTCCTGGGATCCCAGGGCTTCATCATCCTGATCCTGAGAGATCTCCTGAACAGAATGGGCTAGAGAGAGGGACCCAGATGCCATTGCCACCTCTACTAGTTCTAGCTGAACCAAAACACCACCTGGGATGAAACTGGATGGGACTTTAACAACTGCAGCAACAGCTCCAGCCCATCTCAGCTAACTTCTTCTCATTTCCACAAAAGGACCATTATTACCACCTTTGATACCAGCTAAGAGACTGTCAAAGGTGGTTTTTTAAAAATTTTCCTTCTCAAAACTAGCTCCAGCTAAAGAGATAGGGAACAAGGGAAGTTGTTAAAATAAAGCCTTACTTAATATTTTACATTTCAAATGCTTGAACTGTTTTTCCATCTTTTCTTTATTTTCAATACAAGGTTGAAAGGATTTTTAATGGTGTGTTTGCTGTGTTCCTCAGCAGACTGAGGTCTCTGTATACCAAACCCTGGACCTTGTTTAATACTGTTTAATGTTGGACAGTGACTGGGTTATGGTAACATCTTTGGCCCTTCTAGTCCATGTAAATTAATACAACAGAACCTGCCGAGGAGCTTTTGCCTGAATATGGGTTTCAGTAAGTGTATGTTGGAGGGCAGTACAGAAAAACTGGGAAAGTGAGAGAGGGAGAGACAGCCCAAAGGAGCAAGCTGAAAGCATGGTGGCTGACTCTGGAAGAAACCTGGGGAGAGTTTTTGTGTCAGGATGCAGTCTGAAAAGAGGACTCCTAGCGTTGTGAGCAAAAGAAGCTGTTTCTTGCTAATTGATTCCTTCTCTGCTCAGAGGCACAGAACTTTGTACATTCTTTGTAAGTAAACTAAACTGCATCAAAGAAAAACACCAGACTCCGTCAATTTCTACTTCCAACTGGAACATCCCCAGGGCCCTGAAACTTTGACCAGCCACTCAGGTCAAAAAAGGGGTAACATTATGCTTCTCAGTGACATTAGATTAATGGATAATGTTATACCGCTTACTGAAGTGGTTCTCATTAACAATGAACTCTTAATCCTTTTCCTTTGAGCAGCGAAGTTCTTAAAATGCTGTAATTGGTCTACAGCTTTGACCTTTAACAAGACATTCTTCAAAAACGTCTTTCACTTTTCTGACATTCCTTTAAAAATACACAACTTGCAATTATGTCTAGCTGTTTATAACTATTATAACTATAACAAACTTCTGTTTGTACCTCAGAAACACGAATAAAGACTCAAGAACCTATTTTTTGGTTGAGGCATATAATACCAATAGAATGACTGACATCTATAGTAGAATAAATTATGGCAATTGACTTCTTTGTTCAATGTTGGTTGATGGATAGGACTGAAGTGGAGATGAGAGTCATGAACTGGAAGATTAAGACATTCAGTTTAATACTCAGGAGTCAGGACAGGAAAAGCCCACTCAAAAGAAGAACGAATGCCTACAGAAAACAGGCCTAAATCATGACTACATACACACACACACACATTTAAAAGCAGAAAATATTATATTTTGGATGGGTCGCATAGGCCATGATTCAGTAAAGTACTGAAGTACGGTCCTAACTTTAAGCATAGTGAATATCCCATTGACTTCAATGGTCCACTCATGTACCTAAAATTAAGCATGTGCCTTACTAAACTGAGGCTTGATATATTTGCTCATAACTTTATTGCTGACTTATGCATTTGATGAGATATTTGTCCTATTGAATCAGGGATATTTGTGGTGTATATTTAGAAGCCAGCCAGTTCCAACATATTACAATTCTATCCAGAGAAAAAAGTCCCTCTTGCTCCATTTAACATTTCCTTTATCCTTGTTAGAGTTATTTTATTGTTTACATGCACCCACTAACAGTTAGAACCAGAGCCGGCTCTAGGATTTTTGCCGCCCAAGGCAAAAACAATTTTGGCCGCCTCCACCCTCGGCCCCGCCTCAACTCCGCCCCTTCCCCAAATCCCCAGCCCTGCCTCCTCCCCCCAGGCTCTCAAGCCTGGGAGGGAGAGCAGCGGCGCGCGAAACAACTGTTTCGCGCGCCGTGGCCGCTCGGGATCTCCCCCTCCCTCCCAGGTTTGAGAGCCTGGGAGGGAGGGGGAGACTCCGAGTGGCCACGGCGCGGGCGCCGCTTCTCCCCCTCCCTCCCAGGCTCTAAAGCCTGGGAGGGAGGGGGAGCAGCGGCGCGCGAGCGGCAGCGGAGGTGAGCTAGGGCGGCCGGGGCACATTTTTAGGGGCGGCATTCTGGCACCGGCCATGCCGCCCCTAAAAATGTGCCGCCCCAAGCACCAGCTTGTTTTGCTGGTGCCTAGAGCCGGCCCTGGTTAGAACCTGGCCTTTGGCCATATTATATTAATTTAGATTTAGATAGAAAAAAGGAGCACAAACATTCAAAGGGGTTAATATGACCCTGTTCCTGTCCAATATTAAACAATTTTAAACAAGGTTTGGTATACAGAGACCTTAGCCTGCTTAGTCCCATGGCAAACAGTATTAAAATACTTTTAAACCTTTTATTAAAAATACATAAAAGAAAAAGACAGGTAAGGCATTTAAGATGTAAAGTGTTAAGTAAGGCTGTCATTCGAACAACATTCCTTGTCCCCTTTAGGTGTAGAGAACTTTTAGAAGGCGGAAAAAACCCCAGCCTTGTCTGACAGTGTCTTGTATGATAACTGTCCTTTTGGGGGGGAAAGGGAAAGCGTTAGTTGAAATAGGCTGGAGCTGTCATTGTGGCTTTTGTTGTTGAAGTCCAATCCTGTTTTCTAGAAGACAAAACAATACGCACAAGAGGGGAGAGAAAAGAACAACAAAGACAGAATATGCAGCTTCTCTCTTTGGTGCTCACTCTCACCTGCAACCTCAGTGCTGGCAAAACACACGCACAGTACACGGTCTAATCAGCCACACCGAAGCCTGGCAAACTTGTAACAGCATCAAGATGTTTAAGCAGCTAAATGCAGTACCCTTTCTGGTCACCGGATTACAGCAGTGTTGCAAAATATACAGTCTTGACCAGCTAAACCAGCCATAGAAGGAAAAAGGAGAGAGACAGGAAAGAGAAGAAATAAGGTAGAGAAGGAAAGGACACATGGAGCAGGGGGTGGTTGGGATTTAGCTGGAGCCAATATAGGTGGTGTGTCATATGTGTTCTTTTCTCTGTCCTGGTCTGGTTGAGGCATCTCTCAGGATTAGGATGAAGAAGGTGTGGGGAAGTGGTAGTGGTGCAGCTGTGAAAAGCTTCCTCCTTCCCCTTCTCTTGTCTTTCAGTCAGTCAGTGTCGCACTAGCCAGCTTTCCCCCCACTCTCTCTTCTTCAGGACCCCAAAAAGGAGTGACAGGCCGAATAGCCCATCTTCTCATTATTTTGTTCACCAATTAGGCCTAATTTTGGACACACCAATTTCGGTTCATTGACTTCCAATCCCACACTTTTTTGTTTACCAGGCATGATTTTAACAGTCTTTGAATGATATTAGTAGGCATTTTTGTTTATGCTAATTCAGTCTGTCTCCCTTTTGCACTCCCCCACCCTCAACATTTATTGTTATTGGTTATTGTGACTTTTAAAAAACTTTTGCTCGCTTTTCACTGTTGAGCTCACAATTAGGGTAAATGTGTAGGCCCAATTATTACAGCAGCTCTTATGTCACCCACAGAGAAGCCTAGGGCAACTTCAGTCTATGACCCCCCCCGCCCCCCCTCCCCGTACCCTACTAGCAGCCACTGGGACTACAGTCCCCCACTCCTGCAATGTCTTTCAGAACTGGCTGGCCAAGAAAGAATGCATGGTGTAAATATTGCTGTCGAACTCTCATTCTCTCTGCCCTCTGTAGAGCAAGTAGTGGCAGCATAGCCCCCTGAGCACAAACCCCAGAGGAGTAGAATTAGTTAGATCTGCATCCAGAAAACCTTTATGATTGAGTAATGTGGGAGCATTTATATTGAAACCATGAAATATGAACATGCCTTAAATACTTCAAGGCCTTTTGCTTTATGAAGAGATGGTTTCTAGGATTATTTTGTGCCACTGATTTTTAAGCATTTTTTAGCAGACTTAGCAGAGAATTCTGCTTTAAAACTATTGACATGGTATGATCTTTAATGAGTCAATTTCTGGATGAAAAGTACTGATTTATATGGACTTTCTCACAACCAATCTATAAAATACTTTCTGTCTTTGTTTTGGATTAACATTATCTTTTTTGCTACTGGATCAGAGATGGGGCAGTGTCAAAGATTTTGTAATGATATAAGAACATAAGAACGGCCGTACCGGGTCAGACCAAAGGTCCATCTAGCCCAGTATCCTGTCTACCAACAGTGGCCAATGCCAGGTGCCCCAGAGGGAGTGGACCTAACAGGCAATGATCAAGTGATCTCTCTCCTGCCATCCATCTCCATCCTCTGACAAACAGAGGCTAGGGACACCATTCCTTACCCATCCTGGCTAATAGCCATTAATGGACTTAACCTCCATGAATTTATCCAGTTCTCTTTTAAACGCTGTTATAGTCCTAGCCTTCACAACCTCCTCAGGTAAGGAGTTCCACAAGTTGACTGTGCGCTGCGTGAAGAAGAACTTCCTTGTATTTGTTTTAAACCTGCTGCCTATTAATTTCATTTGGTGACCCCTAGTTCTTGTATTATGGGAATAAGTAAATAACTTTTCCTTATCCACATTCTCCACATCACTCATGATTTTATATACCTCTATCATATCCCCCCTTAGTCTCCTCTTTTCCAAGCTGAAGAGTCCTAGCCTCTTTAATCTCTCCTCATATGGGACCTGTTCCAAACCCCTAATCATTTTAGTTGCACTTTTCTGAACCTTTTCTAGTGCCAGTATATCTTTTTTGAGATGAGGAGACCACATCCGTACACAGTATTCGAGATGTGGGCATACCATCGATTCATATAAGGGCAATAATATATTTAATTATTTTTTTTATTTTTGATACATTTAATAAAATGTGCTATTGGAACTTTGTTCAGATCTTTCATATGGCGTTTATCTTTTGTCATTCTGTTGAGAATCTCTTATTAAGTTTCCCCCTTTTTTTTCATAGATGCTTCATTGATTATGTAAAATTTACTTCAACATCCTGTGTGGCTTTCTATAGAGCCAGTGTATTTATAGTCACTATATTGAACAGCTGATAAAAGCAGGCAGTAATGTAACCAACCGGGAATTTCTTCTGTCCTTTGTTCAGTGTCCCTTTTTTCAATAACTTATAATACCTGATATGAAAGAAGACTAAAATATTGGATCAAAGATGTGATTTAATCATTACAGATTAAAGAAAGATGACAAAATTAAACTACTATATCTGTGCTCCACATATGAAAAGATGTGTAACAAATTGGCTAAAACGTTTACAGTAGAAGTATTTCTTTAAGGGAAGTGTCCTATTTGGATTGAAAAGGGAAGCTCTAATTTTGACTCTGAGCAATCTGAATTCTCTCTCTAATCTTAAACCTGCAAGCATACTGGAAAATTCTCTGTGTTCTAACATCCATTGCTAGATCTCCTTATAATTTGTACTAATGAGACCTAGGGACCAAGGCTTTTGCCTGAAAGGGATATTTAGGCATTTTACAATTTCTGAATTAAATGGGAAGATTTCTTGCAGCATACATTGAACTTAATGCTTTTAGTAAAGATTTGAGCTAAGATAATAGCCACAAAAGAAAATAGTGTATACATACTTTTTTTTCTTTTTTTTCCCATATGCCAGTGAAGAGTTACTTATAATTTCATTTCAAGAGAAAGTATTGAATTCTTCTCCTTTTGCTGACAGTATTCAAATTAAATTCAGTGAGAGCTTATATAAGATGTCAATAAAACAACTGACAAAAGGTAGGGAGATCACTTCTCTGTTTTGGGTTTTTATCTCTTCATTGTCTACACTGAAAGTCTAACTTTAATAGATCCTTACTACAGAGGGAAAACTAAATTGTGAAGGTCATTTGTATGCCCCAGCAGGGAGAACTATTTTCCTTTAAGTATATGTTGACATTTAGTGCCTGAACTATTTAATTCTTTTAGGCTTCCGGTCACTGTGATTGTGCCTTTCAGGAAGTGTTATCACTAGGATGCACTATGGGGATGAGCACCTTGGAAATGCCAGAAAATAAATACAAACGAAAGCACATTCAAGGACTATTGTGAGCCATCCTTGCTGAAAGAGCAACAAGGTTCTGTTTTATTTTTTAATCCTAACCATGCTTACTTTGATCCTATTACACACCCATCAACACTTTCATCTCAAGCAGCTGCGCATGCAAACACAGAACTTTCAGAAACTATTATATTTAGTCAGTACTAGAAAATCATGAAAAATTTTAATTCACCAAAAAGTGCAGTTTCCAGGAGATTAAAACTATCATAAATTCAGCTCAAAATTGGCAAATACTTTTGGCCAAATACAAACAAAAAAAGTTCAAAACCAGGCAAAAAATGGTTCATTTTAACATTTCCTAAATGTAGTGTTTTGACTTTTCATTTTGAAAAGGATTTAAAAAGTTAGCTAGATTTGTTTGAAATTTTGTTTTAAAAGGACAAAATACACATACAAAATGTAAGGAAATGAAAGGTTGAACAAGATATTTTGTTCAACCTGAAATGTTTTCCTTGTTTGTTAGTTTTTTTCAGCAAGAAAAATTAGAGAATTTCAGTACTGGTTTGAAACAAACGCCCCAGGATCTTTCCCGGAAAAATCAATTATTCACTCAGTTTTAGTCAGTACAAGTAATGCACAGATATATTAGTTATAAAAGCTATTGCTAGGGTTGAAAGACTTGATTTTTTAAGTTCAGTTTTAGTTAGGTGTAAGCTGAAGGGGCAATGTCCAGGAAGAGATGTCAGAGAAACAGGCTGAGATGCAGGAGTGGATGGAGGAAGACCATCCAGGGGCACAAAGATAGATTTGTGAGCCATTAATACAAGATGATAATTGAAGGCAGGTGAACAGATAAGATATCCTATGAAAGGATCTGTATGGAGAGCTGGGAGAGGGGAGGCAGATAACTTACTAAAAAGGATGAACCAGAGATATAGGAGGACAGCCAGGAGAAGAAGAATTCATGAAAGCCTGGGGAAGACAAGATGTCAAGAAGGCAGGTGTGACTGATGGGGCCATACTCCGTGTAGAGATCAATGAGAATGGAGTATTTTGGTAGGAAGTGATGATTGCAGATCCTAGTGGGACAGTTTGTTTGGAATGAAAAAGGCAAAAACCAGAAAGAAAGGTGTTAGACATGGAAACCAAGGCAACAGTTGTAGTTGGCTCAATCGAGTCTGGAGATTAGTGTTGGAATTATATATTTTTTTCAAATAAAAAGGCTTTTCCATAATCAATGACCTTTTTAGAAATACAAAATTATTTTTGTCAAAAACTATTGATATAGACAAAATCCTTCCTTTTTCATAAAAGGAAATCATGCCTCACCTCTTCCCCCCCCACACACACACTAATTATTTTAAAAAATATGGGTTTTGGTAAATGAAAAATGTTCATAATCATTTTGATAACATTCTTAGTAATGTTT